>NC_091832.1:19008922-19311953 GCF_037783145.1 Equus przewalskii | reverse complement strand
AAGGCCCAGTGAGCTGGAAGGCAGATGAGTGAAGAGTAAAGGAGGACATTTTGCTTGGCCGTGAGTTGCATGCGCATTCTTGGAAGTGAGTTCTTGGCAAACACAGAGAGAACTTTCTTACTTTAAGGTAAATGCTCATACCCCTGGTAGGCCTAAACCGCTCTCCTGCAGAGGCTGTTCCTGCTGAGCTGGACTTCCTGAGGGCTCAGGCCGGCGTGGGGACTGCCCAGGTCACACAGCAGCCGCATGGCCTAGCTTGAACAGGTTGTCATCAATTCTCCTTGGCAGTTCCCAAATCTGAGTACTTTTCTGTTCCCTCCTCAGGATCCAGGCTTTCCTCCCAGGCTGAGGCTCAACGCCAAGGTGGCCTGTGCCACAGGAGGCATCACAGTCTTCAAAGAGGCTTTTCTGACAGTTGAGGGGAAGATCAAGCGTCTGAGCAAACAAGATGCAGAAAAGAATTCTCCCCAAGTTCATGTCCCTCTCTCGGGGAAAATAAGCTGAAGGCTGCCTCCACCAAGGCTTGTATATTATTATTTTTTTAAGATCAGCAGCAAAATGATTCATAAAACCTTGGAAACAGATTTTGTGTAAAGCCTCAAAGAACAATAGCTCATTGTGTACCGAGACTCCCACCTGATATTCTGCCAAAGGCGTGATGCAGGCTCCTTTGAGATGGAGCTGCACCCAGCAGTCATTTCCCAGCCTGCAGCTCTCCTGGGGTTCCATGGCAACACCGCAAAGATCAGCCCAGCATCCTTCCAGCATCCCAGGCAGCACTCACCCTTGTGCCCAGGCCCCAGGACTAGCCCAGATCTGGGGTCCTGTTCATATGGTGAAGGCACTGCCAACATCACGCACATAGGCTTCCTAAACTAAACTCACCCCCACCACACACACACACACACACACGTTGGCTCCTCTCACTCTCTTTCCACCATTGAGGCTGAGAGTACTGAGCCACCGGGCCCTTCTCCTCTCGCCTTAGCCCTGTCAAGGTCCGTGTCACATGCCCCATACCCTTCTGCTCTTCTCCATCTCCTCACCTGCGATGGGGTCTTTATCTCTTGGTCTACTGCTCTGTAGTTCAACCTCCCCCTTTATTGACAAGGAGAGGTAGGTGCACATAAGAGAAGGAAGTGACCATTATCATGAACGTCATAGTGGGGAGCAGGACGTTCTCAAGTGTGCTCATCTGGGGCAGGTATTGTTCCACTGTGGGAAACAGTGGTCTCTTGTCGTCCTTTCAGCTGCCTCATTGAGACTTCTCAAGGAAACCAGCACAATTGCTCCCTATCTGACCTCTGCCTCCCTTCTGACCCCCTTTAGCAGGTCATTGGGCTACTGCCGTGATCCTGTTACCCCCAGCTCTGAAGCTGTCAGAGCCTCCAGCATCACTTATGTGTGAAGTCAGATCCGAGGACTTCAGATCTGGGAGGGACTTTCAAGGTTGGCTGGTCCAACCTGCTCATTTTGATAGATGAGGAAATTGAGGTTCTGGGAGGTTGAGGGTGGTGAATGCAGGGACTTGACCAGGGGTGGTCTGACTCCTGAGAAGCCCAGCAAATGCTGGATCCCAGAAACAGTATTTAGGACAGCTTTATTACAAAAGCTGCCGCTGGCTTTGATCAACAGAGGCACGGAAGGTGCCTGCTAATTAAGCTGAACCCAAACCTTGTGCAGCGGTGGGAAACAGGCCAAGCCAACTTTCTTCATTGTGGTGTCTACAGATCAGCATCTCCTCCCCTTGTCCCTAACAGGGTCCAGGGCTGACCAGCAATTCTAGGTGGCCAGAGCCTCACCTTGCAGTGCTAGCAGGAAGCTGGTGGCAGCGAGGACTCCGGAGTCAGCCAGACCCGGATTTGAATCCCAACTCCACCCCTTGACTCAGCACCAGTGTAGACGCTATCATCGGAGGTATGCTGGAGCTGGCTCATGAAAGGTGCTAGCTACATTTTAGGAATTTTGTGAACCAGTTGTTAAACACGGCCATCATTAAACATTAAATTATATAAACTTATAATTAAATAAATTGTGTTTAAAACAAAGGCACTAAACACTAAAAATGCCATCATTTTCTAATTACTTTATTATCGTCTCTACTCTGGAGATTACTCCAGAGGCTGTTTACGTCTGTTGTATCTGTGTGGAGGAAGCACTCTACGGTGGTGTGTTACCCCATGTCTCTTTCCAACTCCTTGCTCAGGGATGTTACATTGGTAGCTTGAAATTAACCATGTTGGGAGTATTTACATCCTGGAGATCAGCAAACACGAAGAATCTTGGGCTCCTTCTTCTTCGTCTTCTTGTTTTGGAGAACTGCTCATTAAACACTCACCAGCATGCCCTAGTTGTATTTGACCCTTCCAACAACCTTATAAGGTAGGGATTCTCATTTTACAGAGAAGGAAGCTGAGGCTTAGAGAGTGACAAGACATCTCCAAGGTGGCATGCCAGTGGGTCTGACAACTAGGAAGTGAACTCACCCATGTCTTATGGCTCCAGTCAAGCGCTTTCCTTAAAATTTTAACTTTTACACTTAACAGTGTGTGATGGCAATGATGCAGGACATGGTGGGCAGGGGGCCCTTAGCTGAGTGACTGTGATGCAGGGACCCGCAGTGTGGCTGCGGTTGTGGCGCAGGTCACTGTAGGTCTAAGAGTGGAGGCAGAGGCAGAATCTCGAGGAAGCCGTGTGTGTTGTGGGAGGGGCACCTGCCAAGGAAGGAAGAAGGATCTGGGTTGAAAGCCCAGCTCTTCATCCTCTCTCGGCAGATGGTTGAGTAACCAGCTAGAGCCTCGGGTTTCCCATCTATCCAGTAGGGACCATACCACCTCACACGGTTGGTTTGAGAATTAAAGAAGTGAATATTCCCAAAGCACCTGGCATGGTGTCACACACAATAAGTATGAGTGAGATAAATGTTCCTTTCCTTTCTCTCTCCTTCTCTCTTCATTCCCCCCCCTACCCCCCCGCCCCTTGCCTACATTCCTCCTCACAATCAAGATTCTCTATTGTCATTCAAGTTGAAAGCAGCCTGGACACACTGATGTGGCACAGCCTGCTTCCCTCAGGAGATGGCATCTTTGGCTTCTGTGCCAGACCTTGGTCCTCATTCTTCCCCGTGGCAGGAGCAACTTGGAGCTTCCTGTCAGCTGGTGGGATTCTGTGGTGCTGCAGTGGCTTCAGGAGGCTTCAAAGTCAGCGGAGAGAGAAGGTAGGAGAAGCCATTAGAAGCCGAAGTCTAGGAAGCCAAAAGCATCCACAGCACCCTGCCCACCTTCAGTCCCCTGCCTCACCCCACCCACTCTGGCTTCACAGTGCACCACCCTGTCTGACTCCATCCTGAGGTACCGCCATGACTGCCACCACAATGCCCAGCGCACCAGATGAAGCACTCTAGGGCTTCTGCCATGTCTAGAGTTGGGTCACTGGGGACCCACAGTCACCATGATGTGGCTGAAGACCTCCCTCCACGTCGCCCCTGCCCCTCCAGCTTCCCAATCATCAACTATAGCCAATCCCATGCCCATCTTCTCTCCTCCCATCTAGGAGGTGGAACTTCCTTCCAGCTCTTCTGTCTAGTCCCGTCCTGAATGCGTGCTGTGCATCCGGCCCCCCAGGTCCTCATCATCCTGCTCTGCCCGTCACCTCCTGCCTGTCTCATAACTCCAACCTCATGCTTCCTCTTTCTCTCTCCCAGTTACTTCTTCTTGGATTATGAACAAACTGAACATTTTTAAATCTAAAAATAAAACTTGCCTCCCTCAACCCGATGATTATTTATCCTCCTTGCCTTTTTATCTCTTCCTTTCAGAGCCAGATTCTTGAAAGGGCGAGCCCCGTCTCCACGTCCTCACCTCCCTCTCCGTGCTCTCCCCAGCACACTCATCTTCACTCCCACGGAAACCAATCTCATTACGGCCCCCATGTTGCTTTATCTGAATCTAATGGTTATTTTCATCCTTTTCAGGACCTCTCTGAGCTGCTTGGCACCTGGCCACCCTCTCCTGCCTCATGTCCAATGTCCCTGGATCTCCTCCTGTCTTTCTGGCTAGTCCTTCCCAGGTTTCTCTGCCTCAGCCCTTCCTACCCCTCACTGTTGATGGTCCTCAAGGCACTGTCCTCAGCTCTCCTCTCTTTGCACTATGACCCCTCTCCCTGAGCACTCTCATCCTCCCCATTCCATCACCTCAGGCCCCATTTGTGCTCTGATGACTCAACAACCTAGATTTTTCTCCTGAGCTTCAGACCTGTAGATGACCTTCCAGCATGGCTCCACAGTGACACTCAGCAGCTCAAACCCAACAGGTCTGGAAAGTCATTGTCTTCCCCTTGAGTCTCCGCTTCCTTCTGTGTTATGCTCAGTACCAGCATCCCTCCCACATAAGAAGCCTGGGGTTACCCCAAGTTCCTCCTTCTTTTCTCATCCAAAGGACCATCCATTTCTGTTGACTCTACCTCTTAAAAATCCCTCAAACATATCTACTTCTCTCCATCCCCACTGCAGCCCCTCTTGTTTCTCATTTAGAATCTTCCGGAGGTCTCTTTGCTAGTCTCTGATGTCAACTCTTACTCTACCATCAAACTTGTCTACGACTGCCTGATTACAATGCAGATCTTAGCTGCAGAATATTCTTCAGGGACCTTTCTACAGCTTTCAGGGTCAACTTCAGACCCCTTATGGAATACAAGGCCCGTACGGGGTTTCACCCCCACACGCCTCCTCACCCCTGTCCCTTGTTCCTAACCGTTTTAGGCCTTCGGTTCTAACTGTGCTGAAAAACTTGCAGTTACACAGCGTGTTGCCCTCACCCTGGACTGGAAGCTCCATGGACACAGGGATTTGGGGCTCTTGTTCACTGTCGTATCTCCAGCCCCTGGAACAGTGCCTCTCAGGGAGAGCCAGTGAGTACATGAATGCACACCTTCTCATCTTTTCTTCTGGAGATGCCTCTCCCACTCACTTTTACTCATTCTGTGAGACTCAGCTCAGACATCCCCTCCTCCAGAAGCCTTCCCTGACCTCACTGGGCTGGCTTGGTGGCCCACTGTCTCCTCCCATCGTGTCCTTTCCTTTCAGTGCCACATCATACTGTTGGCTCCTTTTCTTCAGAGCTATGTCTGTCTGTCTGTGTATCTCCCTGCCAAGCACAGAACTCGGCACCCAGTAGGTACTTGCTCAGTAAATACTTGTTGAGTGAATGAAGTGCCAGACGGGCTGACCCACCCTGAGTCCGCTTCTCCTCATGTCCACCTGTTCCCCCCACCCCTTTCCTCAGTGACCACAGCTCCCCGCTCAGGCTTCCTCCCCTGTGCCTCCAACATGGTCTTTCACGGCCTCATCATCCTACGGCAACTTTTCAGAGCCAAAGGACTTTGAACTCTGGCTTGAAGCAGCTGAGGACCTCACTATCCAAAGATCCCTCTCCAGGGGGCTAGGACTGTTCCCGAGACTTGGTCAATGGTTTTGGGTCTCTCTGGTGTCTGCCTCAGAGGATCCAATGTAGGACCCCATCTCTCTGAGGAAGGGAGCCACAAGATCCCAAAGACCCACAAAATTCAGATAGAGAAATGGTCAAAGTGAGTCTCTTCCTACAGGCTGGGATCTGGGAACACATCTGTTCTAATGAGGACTCAGGATATCGTTCATGGAAACTGAGGTGGGAATCCTACATACCTTGGAGGAAGGCTGTGACTTGGGGGCACAAGTGAGCCAAGAATTCACCTCAGGAACACCAGATTTTGGGACTAGTGAGGCAGCACAACTAACTCCAATCCCTGTCTGCTACAGGGAAGGAAAAGACTGCTTATGTCCTCCCTTCCCTGATCAGAATGGTCTCAGGGAATGAGAGGAAGCCAGCTCTGGAGAAGAACCAGTTGTCAGTCGCTGAGCCAGCCTGGGGTCAGGCCTGAAATTCCACGGACCCCCTAATTCCCCTCCGTTTCCCATATCCTGTTTCCTTCCTCCTGAACTTTACTTCATCTTCAAGAGCCTCTTCACTCCCTTACTTCTCTTGATTTTCTTCATCTGCCCTCCTCCTCTAGACTGCCAACCTTGACCCTGTGGTCAGTTTTTCCATCAACCATCTCACAACCTCCAAGCATCCTTTATGCCCATAACTGCCCATGGCTCCTTGCTAATCCTAAAGTCTGGGAAACCATTCTGCTGGTTCTTTTCCATCTTGGGCAGAGCCAGGCAGCCTCGCTGATTGAGTTTCCCGAAGGTGGTCACTGGGATGCCTGAGTGGGACCTTCTCCAATCCTTTTATTCTGAGTGACCCCTGGATGAGAGCGCTCGTGTGACTTCCCAAATCTTCTCTACTCTCCTCCAGGCACTGGGCCGAGATGAGTGAGTTCTCCTGGTCTCCTCAAAGAACAAAACAAGGAGAGACTGAAGCTCCCTTCATTTCTCTCTTTTCCACTTCAAAAATGCTAGGGGTCTTCATTGCTCCCCTTTTGCTACTGGAGGTGAGGTCTCACTCCTGTTCTGAAGCCAATTCTTCCTCCTCTTTCTGTTATTCTGTTCTCACTCCACTCCCGATACCTCTGAGAACTTAATCCATCAGTCACCTCCCCTTTCTTGCATTTCCAAGCTTTCTCTTTCAGTTGACATCTTCCTAGAAACTTATAAACGTGCTCAGGTCCTCCTGACCCCCTTGAGTGACTGCTCCCTCTCGCTCTCTCCATCATTCAACTTGTCACTGCTGCCACTTCCTCACCACCCACTCCTTCCTTCATCCTTGTGCAATCTGGCTTCCGCCCCCACTTCTCTATGGAAACTGCTCTTCTAATTTCTCAAGCAACATCCTCATCACCTAATTGAATGTGTTCATGGCCCATAGGAAGCACCAAGGAAGGTGAAGCCTCCCTCCCAGGATTGGCTAGGGCACTGGGAAAAGTCAAGGTTGGTGAGAGAGCGTGTCTGGCAGTAGAGTCCCTTACAAGTAGATTGGTCTTCAAATAGCGGCTTCTCTGTACCTTAAGCCCAATGGTCTTGCGTGACCCCATTGGGTCAAGAAACATACGTCCTCTCTCTGTGGCATCCCTTCCATCTGCCCAACACACCAGTTCACTTTTCTCCACGCTTAAGATCCCTGGTTCCTTAATATCTGCATAACCTGCTCCTCTTATGAAACAATCTACAGGCTCCTCCCCATTTCCCCCAGCTTCCTCTGATGGAAGGTTTGATTCATCAGCCAAGATGATCTCTGCCTTTTCCGTGAAGAACTGGTCAACAGCAGCTTTGTCTACTAAAAAGAACAAGGTGTTCCTAAGCCGTCTGACATATTGACTCTGATCAGAAACATGTAGCAGTAGGTCCAGCAAGTATGGGGTCTTGGAATAGAAAAATTATCTTTGCAATGAGTTTTTATGCAATTGAAAGGAATATGCTTGGACTTCTTTAAAAGCAGTCTGTAAACTTAGGTGCTCTTTGCTGTTATTCACCTACTTAGTGAGATGATATTGTATTTTTATCTTCAGTGGGTACTTGATAGATGCTGAATAAATGGATAAATACCTCAATGAGTGAATAAGTATTGCAAATATCAGGGTTTTCTTCACACGTTTATCACTAGCCAATTCCCCCTTGCTAATGCTAAGATTGTCCGGTTAATATTAACCTTGGCCAGGACAAATCTTTGGTTGTAACACATATGAAGACATGTCCTTGATGGATAAGAAAGTTTAACTAGACCCAAGGATGCCCTCTTTCCAGTACCTGGAGAGGTCACTGCTTTGTGGTCTCTACTCCCCTGGCAAGACAATGACCTCCAGCCCTGCTCTACAAGCCCAGAGGGGAGCTGGGAGGCAGATCTGTAGAGACACACCCTGCCTGGACGTTCTTCCACACTTCTACCTGCCAAAGGGTGTCGTGAGGGAAGCCACAGGGCTGGCTGGAGCGCTGGGCTAGTGCCCATTGGAGTGACCAGCCTCCCTCGGAATCCCGCTGCCTTCTTCCCATTGATTTGGCCGGGATCTTTATTGTCTGCTCAAATGTAATTAAAGAGTCCTCTGATGGTGCCAATTAAAGACTCGGAGGGACGGGAGCGGGCGCTCACGGCATCACATGGTGCGGCGCGGTGAAGCTGTAAACATCCATTAGCCATTACAGTTCTCATTAGTCCTTGAAAAACAACTCATTAGTGTCCATAGAACTGACAGGTAAATACAGCTAATGGGCTAAATCTATCAATAAATTCATTGTGTGCAAAATCAGGGTTTCTGTCATTGTGCTGCTCGCGGTGACTAATCAGAAGGTTAAATACTCCTGCAAAAATATATATAAGTTGCAAAGCACTTAGCCTGATAGACTGTGAAAAAATGGCACGTGAGAAACTAATGAAGACATCAAAGGCTTTATTTATACGTAGGGTGGGTTCATTTCAAGTTCAGGTTGCTATGAACTGTCACAGCTGTTTAGCTGAGACTAAATTTTAGAAAGCATATTGATTTGTTTTAATTTAAACGGGGCAGTTTACAAAAGCTGCTTGAATCTGAAGTTATTCCAGAAATGATTGCTCAGTGCGTGGTGGTGGCGTTGCGGGGTGGGGGGGCGGGCGGTGTCTCAGCGTGCTTCTCTGTGTCACCCCCCCCAACCCCCGCCACACACATAGGGCATCTCCACAGAGGCTGCTCATCCTACAGCTGTTAGAGATCCAAACAGCATAGCCTGGCAGGGTTAGAATGGGCTCGCCTAGCCCCACCCTGTCCTGGTGCAGAGGGGGAAACTGAGGCTCAGGGAGGGCTGGTGACAAGCTCATTTGGCATTTGGCACGTTGGTGGCAGAGCCCAGGTCTCCTAGGCCTTTGCTTCTTTCTGCCGGCTGCTGTCCATTTCTCTCCGCGAGGCTCCTGAGACAGGCAGGGCCACCCACAGCTGAGAGCCATCACCCTGGGATTCGCTCTTCTTTCCTGAGCTTGGCCTTCTCTAGCCATAGCTACTCTAATCCAGAGGGGCCACAATTTCCTTTTCTCTGGATCCAGCTCAGCCTCTGCCCTCAGATGTCTGTACTTTAGGGAGCAGTGGAAGCTCAGAAGCTTCTGTCTCTGGCTGCCTGTTCCCAGCCCTCTGCTAAAATGCCCCCCTTTCCACTTTGTTAGGTGGAAGAAAAGACCTCTTGATCTCAAAAGGATAAAACATTAGAAGAGGTTATAAACCGGTCACCAGCAAGTTATGTCTGACCTCTCTGCCCCAACCTGCAGGGTTTTTAAAATTTTAATTTGTAATCAGCATAAAAACCAGGAGATTTACATGAAATTTTGGCTTTCCAGCTTTTTCTGGGAGATGAGAAGATCTGGCCACACTGGACTGGATGTCTGGCCTGGTCCAGGTCACTGGGGTTGAGCAGTGGTTGTCCCTTTGGATGGGGCTGTGTTTTCCTGAACACCGCAGTGTCCTCTGGCCTGTGGCCTTCATGAGAAGAGAATAGGACCTCCTTTGAGGGTCACAGTGACCGTCCTACTGCCGTATGCCACTCCCCCCCACAGTGGAATGACTTCTGTATGGCCCTGGCTGCTCTTGGCATTAGCTCCAGGCCCAAACCCCAGGCTGGTCAGCTAGATGACCGTGCCTCACCCCTGCTCTAGCTATAGGGGTCAAGGAGATCTTCTGGGATGTGGGACTGGCCCTGCTTCCCAACAGGACTGTCAGGATGGTGGGTCCCCAACTCCGAGAAGGGCTTTCAGAGGTTTCTGGAAATGACAAGTGTCTTCTCCAGCCTCCTCATCTATTTCCTTCAACTTGCTTTGTCCTCCAGTTCATGCTTTATGCGGCTTCTCTTACAGAAGCAAATCTGAGCACGTGGCTCCTCGGCATAAAAGTCTTTACCTTCTGCCCGTTAGTTTACGATGGAGTCTAGAATCCTTACAAGGCTGCACAAGACTCCGTGCCTCTGGTCCTCCCTCCCCACCCCTGCTGGTGCCACTCACCTCCTCTTCCCTCTGCTCCAGCATCAGTGGTCCCTTTCAGTCCCTCCAACCGACCTTATTGGCTTTCCCTTCCTGATGGCCTGGGCACCCACTATTCCTTCCTACTGGAATGTTCTTCCCAGATATCTGCATGTCCAGCTCCTTCATCCAAGCAACCCCAGGCTTCTTCCTTTCCTTCAAAATTGCTAAACTTATCTAAGAATCTCTGTGCTTTCTGTCCCTTCTGCTTGAACTGCATTCTCCAGATCGTTTCATTGTCAGCTCCATCTCATCATTCAGGTGTCAACTCAAATATCTCCTCAGAAAGGCTTTTTGCAGCCACCCCTCCCACTGGTCTCTCTTCTTCATGGCACTGAGCATGATCTGAATTTATGTCATTTACTTGTTGGGTCCTTGTTCATTTTCTGCCTTACTTTCCTGAAATACAAGATTCATGAGAGTCAGACTTTGTCTCTGTTGTTCACAGACACACCCTCAGGGCCTAGAGATGAGAGCCTGGCCCATAAAGATGCTCAGTAAATAATTGTCAGCTGAATTGCATCAGGGAACACGGGCTGTAACGGACCTAGGAGAGGATGTGAACAGATCTTCTCAGTTGTCAGAAAGGCACTGAGGCCCAGAGAGACCAACCCAATTGGAAAGTGAGCCAAGAAGATGAAAGGCAAGTCCTAGGAAACAAGAAAAGACACTGAGACTCACTAATAATCGGGATATGCAAAATAAACCCACAGGGTACCACTTTCACCCATCAGTCTGGCAAAAAAAGTAAAGTGTTGGGGAGGATCTGGGAAAATGGGAAGCTCAATGTCAGCCGTATCTAGGAAAATTGAAAATGTCTGCACTCTTTCAACGAGGAGTTCTATGCCTGTGTCTGACCTGGAGAAAATCAGCTGTGCACAAAGATGCAATACAGACATTCATTCATTCAACAAGTGTTTATTATGCACCTACTATACTAGAGCTAGAACGGTAAATGAACTGCACAATAGCCCCTTCCTTCATCCAGCTTACATTCTACTTGGCGAGTGACTAGTGATAATCAATAAATGAATAAATAAAGGGTATGTCAGATGGTGATAAGTGCTGTGGAGGAAAGTGAAGCCAGTAAGGTGGAAAGGGGACCCTGGGGGAGGGGCTGCTGTCCTGTGTAGGGTAGTTAGGGAAGGCCTCTCTGATGGGGAGACATTTGGGCAGAGGGAACCACGTGGATATGGCTGTGTGGAGAGGGGGAATATTTTGGACAGAAGGACTCATCAGGGCAAAGGCACTGGGGTGGGAGCGGGCATGAGAAGTTTGAGGCCAATGTGACTGGAGCAGGGAGAGTGGAGACAAGGGTAGTAAGAGATGAAATCAGAGGAGTAGCCAGGGCCCAGCTCATGTAGAGCCCTGCTGGGCACTGTAAGGATTTTGGCTTTTACTCTGAGTGAGGTGGGAAGCCATTGGAGAGTTTTGAGCAGAGGAACAAGATGATCTCACATTGTTTTCAAAAGATCACTCCAGCCGCTGTGGCTGTGTTGCAAATAGAGTAGGAAGAGGGCAAGGGGAAGGGACTGTTAGGGTAATTCAGGTGAGGGATGATGTGGCTTGGACAAAGTGGTGGTGGTGCTGCTGTATCCAGAATCAATGCTGCACACGTATTGAAGGTGACGGGTGGATGAAGACTGAATCTGAAGAACGAGAACAAAACGAGAGTCCAGGTTGACTCCATGGTTTTTTGACCTGAGCAAATGGAACTGCATTTAAGAAGATGGGGGAAGACTGGATGGAACAGGATCTGGTGTGTGTGTGTGTGTGTGTGCATGTTACACTTAATAGGCGTGTTAGACATTCATAAGGCTGGAGTGAGGGGAGAGGTCGAGTGGGCAGTAGAAACTTGGGAGTTAGCAGCATGTAGATAGTACTCAGAACCATGGAAGCAGACAAACCATCCAGGGGACCACTGCAGGTCGTGAAGAGAAGTCTAAGGAGGGGCTGGCCCCATGGCCGAGTGGTTAAGTTCCTGTGCTCGGCTTTGGCCCAGGCTTTTGCTGATTCGGATCCTGGGCACAGACATGGCCAGCTCATCAAACCACGCTGAGGTGGTGTCCCACATAGCAGAACCAGAAGGACCTACAACTAGAATATACAACCATGTACTGGGGGCTTTGGGGGAAGAAAACAAAAAGAAGATTGGTAACAGATGTTGTTAATTCAGGTGTCGTCCTTGGACCTGCCATTGTTTGGAGCACAAGAAGATAAAGACAAATCAGAGAAGGAGACTGAGAAGAAATGTCCCTCTTCGAAAGAGGGGCAAGAAAAAGGGAAGTGAACAGTTTCCAAGGGAGAGGTAACAATCTGATATGCCAATGACACCAATGATTAAGGAGGACAAGCAAACCAGAGAGCTGACTGTTGGATTTGTCCACATGGAGGTCACTGGCAACCCGGCTAGATGTTTTGGTGGAGTGGTGAGCAAGAATCTGATGGGGCTCAAGAGAGCATAAGAAAGAAAATGCGGAGGTGCTGAGTAAAACCAACTTTTTGAGGCGTTTTGCTATACAGAGGGGAAGGGAAACGGAGTGGTAGCTGGAACAGAATGTAGCAAGACAAAGAGGTTTTTTTAAGATGAGAGAAATTGCAATGTATTTGTTGGCTGGGGGGAACCATCCAGTAGAGAGGAAAAGATCTGGTGGTGCGGGAGAATGAAGGAATAATTACCGAATTATTTGTCACAGCAAAAAATTAGAAACAGCCTAAAATGTCCATCAAGAGGAGAATAGATAAATAAAATATGTTATACTCAAAACGCTGAGCTCCTCTACAGCTGACTCATTGCCTGGAGGAACAAATTTCAATAGGAAGAAGGGGCCTCGTGGTGCACTTGCCTAAGGATGCTTGTGCTAAGATCCTATAGCCCTTAGCTCGCATCACACAGGTCCCTCCCCTTCTGTCCCCAAGCACGTTCACACGTTCCGGTGAGAACATGGCTGTGCCTGAGGCTGTCTTGGAAGATCTTCCTTTTGTTTGCCTTGGTCAGAAGAATCCTGCTTGATGATGATGATGATGATGATGGTAAAAATAAAATTAAAATAGCAGCTACTAATTATAGAGTGTTTCATCAACTTCTTGCCCTCATGGAGCATATATTCTAGGTGGACATTAAATAACGAATTCTAACAATTTTTCATTTCAGTTATGATGAATGCTATAAAGGAGAGTATTGAAGAGGGGCCTGTCTCAATCTAGAAGCATTAAGAAATGTTGTTTAAGCTAAACCAGAAGCATGAGCGTGAGTCTGCCAGGCAAAGGTGGGGACATAGGAGAGGAGGAAGGGAGGGCAAAGAGCATTGTAAGCAGAAAGACTAGCCAACTAGCATCCCTCCCTCCATTGACTCCATAAACAGTTACTGAGCATCAGCTGTGTCCCAGGTGGACAAGGCACCAATCCCTGCTTTCCTGGGGCTGCTATTGCAGTGGAGGGAGACAGAGAGTGGACGCATAAATGATACATGATTTCAGTTAGTGATAAGTGCTATGAAGATAATAAAGTGGGGTAATGGTGGGGAGAGTGATTGACTAGTATTTTAGATGGGGCGATTAGAAAAGGTATCAAGAGAGGTGGTCTCTCACTTGAGACCTATCGTGCAAACGTGCCAGGAGAGCGTCCCAAGCCTAGGGAACAGCAGGTGCAAATGCCTTGAGGTGGGAATGGCCTTGCCACGTTTGGCGAAGAGCAAGGCCAGTGTGGCTGGGTCTACGAACAAGGTGGGATGTGGTGAGGTTCAGGTTAGAGAGACAGGGAGGGGCCAGATCATGGGGGGCTTTGTAACAGTGTTTTAAGCTTCTACAATCCTAGGTCTTAGCTGGGCAGCGGATTCAGATGGAATATTTCTCTGAAAAAGTCCAGGATCCCTAGGTCCTCAGCGAGTGGGTGGGCTGTGGCTGGTTTGGTTCTCCTCAGCTGCAGAGGCCAAGAGTTTTCCAGTGCCTCCCCACCCCCCAACTTCCAGCCATATATCTTAGCTTATCACTCCCGTCCATTTAGCGTGAGCCATATCCTCCACTCCAGAGGAGAACTCTCACTTAATTAATTTTAGATTTAAAGCAACAAGAAGTCCTTATATTAAAAACGGAGCGGGGGGGAGAACAGCTTGTTAATTAAAATGTCAGTTAGGGTGTTCCTGGCGAAAACTATGATTAGTGGGTGTTTCCTTTGGTTACAAGCCCTTGTGCTTTGATATTTCATGTGTGAATTTAAAGAACCTCACACATGTGCCCAGCACCCAGAGACAGGCTACATTTCATGGTGGTTTTCATGGGCCGTTCTGTTCTTTGAACACCAACATACCCCAGGCCTTGTGGGACAGCACCCCAAGTCAGTCTTTTAACCTCCAACCCCAGACCCTCACCTCAGAAGGGTTTTCTCTCTCTCCGCATGCCATTCCCACCAGCAGACTTTTGCTCTTTCTGTCTTTGGAAAACCTACTCACCCTTCAGGAATTGGTGTCACCTTTTTCAAAGCCTTACTAAATCTTCTGTTATAATGGTCCTCTTTACTTCTACATGGTAGTCCTTGAAAAACCAGAATTCTAACCCTACTTTTGTCACCTTTTGCTTCTTGTCTATCCTTAACAATCTTCAGTGTTTATTCTGTCATCCATCTCTAAGATATGCAGATGACACCATCCTCCTGGCAGAAAGCAGCAATGACTTGAAACCACTTCTGACAAAAGTGAAAGAAGAGAGTGCCAAGCAGGCCTGTATTTGAACATCAGGAAGACAGAAATCATGGGGCTGGCCTGGTGGCGCGGTGGTTAAGATTGCATGTTCCTCTTTGGAGGCCCAGGGTTTGCCGGTTCAGATCCCAGGTGCAGACCTACGCATCGCTTATCAAGCCATGCTGTGGTAGGCATCCCACATATACAATAGAGAAAGATGGGCATGGATGTTAGCTCAGGGCCAATCTTCCTCAGCAAAAAGAGGAAGATTGGCAGCAGATGTTAGCTCAGGGCTAATCTTCCTCAAAAAAAAAAAAAAGACAGAAATCATGACCACACATGACTGCACAGCTTTAATATAGACAATGAAGACATGGAAAGTGTGAAAGATTTTGTTTGCCTTGGTTCAGTCACCAGTTTAAATGGAGACAGCAGCCAAGAAATCAACAGAAGACCGAGACTTGGAAGGACAGCAATGAAAGAATTAGGAAAGATCATCAAGTGCAAGGAAGTGTCATTAGAGACCAAGGCCAAGATTATCCACACCCTGTATTCTCTACTGCTATGTATGGGTGGAAAGCTGGGCAGTGAAGACGGCTGACAGGAGAAAAATGGATTCATTTGAAATACAGTGTTGGAGGAGAGCTCTATGGGTACCCTGGACTTCCAGAAAGATGAACAAGTGGGTCCTAGAACAAACTGAGCCCGGACTAGCACTGGAGGCGGAAATGATAAAATTGAGGCCGTCCTACTTTGGGCACATGATGAGAAGGCAGGATTCTTTGGAAAAGACAATAACGTTGGGAAAAGTAGAAGGCAGCAGGAAAAGAGAAAGACCGAATGTGAGATGGCTCGACTCCACAAAGGAAGCCACAGGCATGAGTCTGCCGAAGCTGAGCAGGGCTGTCGAGGACAGGACCCTGTGGACATCCGTCACCATAGGATCATCAGGAGTTGGAATCGACTTGATGACACATAACAACAAAAAACTACCTCTCCCAGTCAGAAATATTTTTTCCTTTCTTTGTATCTTCATAACACATTGCTTACATCCTTGCTAGAAAAAAAAAAAATCTGAGAAAGGAAAAAGTTACTTAATATTTATCCTATCCAGCTACCTTCCAAGAAGGGTAGGTCCTTGGCTTGTTGTGCTGGGTGAAGGGCATGGGGAGAATGGACTGGCAAAACTCGGGGAAGCCTGTGCCAAACCTCTATGCTTGAGTAGAAGAAGAGCTGTAGAAAGACCTGGGTGTGCATATAGACCTGGGAGGCTGAATGTGGGTGGGATGGGGAAGCAGCTCTACGGAAAAGAGGCAGCTGACGGCTAAAGAGGAATTTCGGGGGGCTATGTGGAGGAAATAAATGTTTCTCGAGGGACTTTTGTTAAGTTGCATGTGTGGCATGCTACGTAAACCTCTCTTGTTTCCCCATGACATCTTCAGTAAAACCTGTTACTCACTTGGGCTTTGTGGAATTGGATTAAATTGTTTCTGGAAGGGTAAGTATCAAGAACCGTGAAGGGTCTGAGGTTCATCCAACTTGCAAGCTAACAGGTCAGCCTACCACAAACTCACGGATGCTGGCAAAACCCAGAGACCCTTGAAGAAGGCACAAAGGACTTTATGACTCATGACAACAGTAATAGCCAGAGTGTCAATATTTATGCTGGTTTTCCAAGCTCCAGTTCCCACAGAGTGACACAAAGGGAGCTACACACCTGTAGCACATGCAGTGGGTTTCCATATGAGAAAGGAACCCCCAGCTTGGGGAACCCAAATCTTTTGTAGAGAGCAGTAAGCCTGTTTGAAATTTGCCCTGGAGAGAGACATATCTTTATGATACCAAACAGCAACAAACTTTCCTTTGCTCTGGAGAGAGACTATCTCTAGCTTCCAGGGCTGTCCACTATACAAACATAGTTTAAAGGATAACCCAAACAAAAGCAGTCAGTGTGTTTGCTTGAAAAGTGTGCAGAAATGCCGAAGACACAGGGAGAATTGTCTCTCCAGAGTAGGATGAAGTGCTGATCCCTGTTTCAAGGCAGGTAGAAAATACGCATTACGTGAACCACCAGTCCTACTCTCCTCCCTTGTCCAGAAATGGGCTCACAATCCTCAGCACAGAGCATGTGGGTTATGAGTCTGTATAGTGTACTTTTGGAAAGAATTAATTTATTATATCCTGTATCAGTTAGCTATTGCTGCATAACAAACCACCTAGAACTTGTTGCTTAAAATGAAAATGAATTATTATTGCTCATGAATCTGGGTCATCTGGGAGGTTCTGCTGATTTGATCTGGGCTGGGCTGATCTTAGCTGTGCTTTCTTACATCTCCTCAGCCCCAGCTGGGACACAGAGCAGACCTGGCTCTGTTCTATGTGGCCTTTCATGGCATGACAAGTTTCCAAGAGACTGAGTACAGGGCCCCAGGCCTCTTGAGGCCAAGGCTCAGAATGGCCACATTCTCTTGGCCAATACAAGCCACAAGAGAGCCTGGATCCACAGCATGGGAAGTAGATTCCACCTCATGTGAGAGGAACTTCAAAGTCACTTTGCAAAGGTGTATATATTCAGGAAGAGGAATAATTGGGGACATTTTCACAATTAATTTATCACATTTGCTTTTCCTACTGGACTTTGAGCTCCTAGATGACAAGGATTATGTCCCATTCATGTCTGTACCTTGGGGAATGGTCTGGGCTGGGCATAGGAAAAGCATCAGCAATGTCTTTCAAGTGAATGAATGATACGCAATAGGATGAATGAATGATGCATAATAAGCAGTTGTTCTGTCTGTGAACTAGATGGTTGGCCAGGGAAATCCACAGGGGGAGTGCCTGGTACATACCCTAGGCCACAGCTGCCCCTACCCAAGGCTGTGCCTGGTTCTCTGTGTCTTCTCGTCCCACTGCTCTTGCCTTTACTGGGGACCTCATCGTATGCCTGGTCAGCTCTGCAGCCTGTTACTGCTCTGCCTGCTTCTGCTCGTCCTCTCCAATGCGTCCTCCACATCATCTCCAGGGAGCGTTCTAAAATGCACATCTGACTCTCTCACTCCTCCGTTTCAATCTGTTGTGGACTCCCCAAAGCCTAGAAGATAAGGTCTCAGCTCTTTAGCATGACATTCAAGGCCCTTTGCCTCTGGACTTGGATCATGCTGTTCCTTACCACACATCCTACATTCTTGCCACCCCAGATCACCCGTTGATGTTGAACACGGCACCGACAGCTCCCTGAACTTTGGTCCCAGCCAGGCTCTCTGTCTGCTGTGTACTGACCTGGGTTCTCCCCCTTTGCTCAAGTGTCCCGTTGGCCTTCCAGGGATGGATGTTGACCTATACTTTGCTCTCAGAACGCTCTCTGGCACTTCCCTTTTCCCGTGGATCTGGCTGCCTGGGGCCTTTGTGGAACCCCGCCTCCTCTGAGTTGGGAACTCCTTTAAGACAAATGTGCTTCTCCCGGTTTCCTTGGGATCCCCCGCTCCACCACTGCAACTCACCCTGAGAGCACAGTGGGGTCCCCTGCGGAGGGGGCTCCCATAACGTTTGCTGGACTGCACTGAGATTTATGGAGAGGGAGGAGGGCAGGAGAGGGGAGGGGAGGAGACGAGAGCACAGAGGAGGGAAGAGGAGCCGAGAGAGAGACTGCAGCCCAGGCATGGGCATAACATCCAAGACAACTGGTTCCCCTGGCCTGGGACTCTGCCCCAGGGCTCCTCTCCCCGCAGTGCTTTCTGGAACAGGTCATAGCCTGTGGGCTAAAGACTTTCCACCCCAAGGCTCCTCCTGGAAGTAGAACCAGGGCCTCAGCCCCCAGCAGAAAGGACCCTGCCTGGCACTGCTGGGGGGCGGGGGGAACAGCTCTCCAATGTCTTGGGTTTTCATCATTTTAGTCTCTGTTACTAGCTTTATTTAATTTGTCACTTAATTACTGTTTACTGAGTATGCTTGTAGCTAACATATTTATTTACAGGGCACTTTGTCTGATTTTAGTAGTTTTTTTCCTTTTCCTTTCTTTATATCTGTATTGTTTATTCTAATAATGCACAATGAGGTCAAAAAATTTTTTTAAATAAACAATACAGAGGAAATAAAAATCCCTTGATATTTCCTCCTTCAGAGATAAGCAGTGTTGACAGTTTGGTGTACCTCCTTTCAGACCTTTTTTGAGTGCTTATATAAATATACATGGAGGTGACCCAAATATACCTCAGAAGGCCTTAGGGCCAGTCTCTGCCCAGCAGTGCAACCCAAATACCCCAAACCAGACTCCAGAAGCCTGAAGAATACTGTGAATCTCTGTTGTTGGTTTCCTTAAAAAGGTGGTGCAGGGGCTTTTTGCAGCTTCAAGAGTCAGCTTTAGACATCTCTGCTTCGCCTCCAAGTGTCTCAGTCACAGCAGCTGCTAAAAATCGCTTCTCGCTTCCTCCCACTCAGCCCTTCTTTCTTTGGGCTGTGCCTTCCTGAACTCTAGCGCCGCAGGGCCCTCCCCGCCAAGCAGAGCTCTCAGAAAGTACTGTTCTTCTGTGACTGCTGTTCTTGTAAGACTCAACCCTCCTGGAATTTTGAAGAAAAAATTTTGCTACATGTCTTTATCAGCATAAATAAGATCACGCTATCCACATTGTTCAGTGAACCACTTTTTTTCACACCCTACTATCTTATGGATGCATTTCCATATCTATGCATTCAAATCTACCCTTTGCTTTTAAAGTCCAGGGGACAGCTCCACTGAATGGATGGTCTGGAGTTTGTTTAACCAGTCCCTTACCACGGGACATTCCAGTTCCTTCCAGTTTTTACCACTAAAAATAACGCTGCAATGAACAACTTTCTGAATTTGGACTTCTACGCCTTTTCTTTCTTTTTTTTCTTCTATATGTCCCAAGTCGGCCCCAAGGTTTGCTGTTCCAGCAAGATGTCTGACAAAGCTGCAGTTTGTGTTCTGTTTGTTTGTTGCCCAGCACGTGTTTCCATTGTCTTCCTTCCAGTTCCTTTGGGAAACTCCCTGCTCACTCCATGTGATCCTGGGGGGCTGCCCTGATGCTCTACCCCATGTAGTCACATGACCAAGCTGGCCAATCAGAGCACCCTTCCTGCTGGCCTCAGTGATCATCCCATCAGTTTCCACTGTCCATTTCCACTGTCCCTGCCCTAGCCCCAGGCTCATTGTCTCTGCCCCAGCCCCTCCCACAGCCTGCTCTCTGCTGTTTCTGCATCTAGGGCTGTGTAGCTCTCCTCCATCCTCAATGGCTGCTCATCCTTTTCACTGTGTTGATCCCATGCTTAAAAATCATGGGTGGTGACTCCCAACTTCCTATGAATAAAGATCCTATCTCTTCAATCTGCCATCTAGAGCCTGCAGGACGTGGCTCTTGCTTCCCTCTCCAGCCCTGGGGCTCTCCACTCTCTTTCACACAAACCAAATTTCCAGCAGATTGTACCTCTTCCTCATTTTTGAACATGCCCTGCATTTTCCAGTTTCCATCCTTTGGACTATGCTCTTTACTCTGGAAATCTCGCCTTCAAATAATGAAGGTCAAATTCCTACCTACGTTTTAAGCTCCTGGCCCCCCAGCCTCCTCCGGTGCCAACAGGAAATAATCAACTTCACCTTCCTTGGGGCTCCCTAAACATGTTGCTGATCTTCTAACGTTTTCGCATTCCTTGGGGATCACTGGTTACAAGGGGGCAGAAACCCACTCAAGCCAGCACAAACAAGGGGAGATGGTGGCTATTGTAAGAACATGGAGATCCATAGAAACCACACTCAGCCAGACCTCATGGGAGTGGAAACTTGAACCTGAAAAGCCATCGGGGGTTGAAAGTGACTCTCTCCATCTCTCAGTGGCTATCTGCCTTCCTGCCTCTTCTCGCTCACTGATTTGATCGTGTGTGATGGCAGCTGGTGAACAGCACCTGCCTCCTCCTGGTGACTGCACTGGAAACGCTTTCATAGTTTGACCCTTACCCTCTCCCCCTCAGGTGTAACCCCGGGCCCGGGCCTGGCACATTGTCAACAGGAAAAAGCAAACTGATAACATTTTACCACTTACATGTGTGACACACAGGGATTTGTGTTTTCGTAGGATTTTTGGTTAACCTCCCAACACCCCCCAAGAATGGGTACTATTATTTCTCCCATTTTACAGATGAGGAAACTGAGGCAGAATTTTGCCCAAGTTGACAGAGCTAGCAAAGGAGAGAACTGGGACTTGCATCCAGGCCTGTTTGAGTGGAGGAACTTATTCATCCACAGAAGGCATCTTAAGGTCATCTTCCAGACTCCCGCCTCTAGATCAGGAGTATAGACCCCCCTCCAGAGAGGCAGCCAGCTGTTTTCATCTTAAACATCTCCAGGGTGAACCCACCTTTTATTGCTCCAATGATTTCACCCCCTCCCCCAAACATCTGACATTTCTTCCTTGTGTCCATTCATAAACTTGTTTGCTTTGTTTAAAATCCCTTTCTGCTTGTCACACTTCCTCAGGCTTGAAACCAACTCCTGATTCAAAGCAAACAGTCACTTGTTTTTGCCACGACCCAGTGAAGTAAACATTTGAAATTTCCACTTAATAGATAATAACCTCAAGGCCCAAGAAGGTGAAGCAGGCCACCTAAAGTCACACAGGCCAGACATAGCGGGTCTAGAACTTGGACCCAGGATCCTGGACTCTAAATGACCATGCCAGCCAGTCACTTGGCACCGACCATTAAGCTTAAGGCACAGTGGTCCGTCTGGGACCCTGAAAGAAACAGACTTGGCTGTTTCCAAAGTGGATAAGAATAAAGGAAGAAATAGCAAGGTTGGGAGAAAGATGCATGGAGGGAAAAAGCCATCACTTAGGTTCAGGGTGGAATGTGTGATGGTGGGGGTGGGGAGGACAGGAGTCAGCTCAGAGACTGGAGAGAATGAAGAAGAAACATCATATTAAACGTCCAAGCTCCTTACATGGCCCACAAGCTGGGTGGCCATATAATTTTGCGGGAACAACAAGCTTAAACCAGAACTATCCCAGGCAAACTGGGACATAAGGTTGCCCCACCTCAAAGGTTCTTCATGATCTGTCTTCTTCCTACCTCTCTGAAACTGTCCCCATCCACTGTCCCCCTCATTTACTAAGCCCTGGCCGTATTGGCCTTCTTGCTTCTCTGCGAAATTCCCAGAGTGTTGCTACTGCAAGACCTTTGCGCTGCCCTCTGTCTCGAATGCTCTTCCCCCCATCTTCACATGACTGTTCCCTTGTCATTCAGGTCTGAGCTCACCTGTCGTCTCCCAAGAAAGGCTTTCCTGACCTCCTAATATAAGGTAGTGCCCTACCTCCAGTCACTCTCTGTTCTGGTTATCTATTGCTGTGTAATAAACAAACCCCAAATTTTGTGGCTTAAAATAACAATGATCATTTTATTACCTCTTACAGTTTCTACAGGTCAGGAATTTGGGAGGGGCTTGGTTGAGCAGTCTGGCTCAAGATCTCTCATAAACTCGCAGGAATAGGGCCTGCAGCTGGAATCATGGAGGGCTGGAGCAGCTGGAGGCTGGCCAGACAACCCTCTCTCTGTTTATGTCATCTGAGGGCCTGTCCGTGGATTCTCTTGGGGAAGGCTAATTTGGGCTTCCTTACAACATGGCAGTCTAAGACAGCTGGTCTGCTCTCATGACACTCAGGGCTCCAGGGAGTTTTCCACAAGGTGGAAGCAATAGCATCTTTTACGACTAGCCTGGGAGTCACATGGCTTCCCTTCTAGCACATTCTATTGGTTACCAGTGAGTCGCAAGCCTTTCCAGATTCAAGGGGAGAGGAATTAGACTCTAATTTTTCATGAGGGTGTGGCAAGGATCTAGAAGGACACATGGAACCAGAGATATTGTTGTGACCATCTTTAGAAAATATAACCTGCCATACTGTCTTTATACCCTGGGAGAGTTACAGTACCTGAAAGTGTCTTAGTCATGTATTTTTGACGTGTTCTTATCCGTCCTTTCTCCCCGACTCCCATCCCACTAGAAAATAAGATCCATGGAGGAAGAGATCTTTCCTATCTGGTTCACCTCTGCCTTCCTAGTGCCTGCCTTATAGAAGGCACATAAAAATTTCATTGAAGCAATGAGTGAAGTGCTACAAGGTATACCAGAAATCTGAGAAGGGCTCTCAGGGTGCCTGCAGCTCTGGTTTTTGAGTAGCTACTCCAAAAGCATCATTAGAAACTCTGAAATATATTTTCAGAATTGTTTTGTGGCTAGGGGTCCCTCGACTTTCTTAGTCTGAGTGCCCCAGCTCAGCTTCCCCAGTGGTCTCTGGAGCCAGGGCACACCCACAGCAAGAATTCCTCTTCAGTTTTGAGGCCCCCCAGAGGGACTAGCATCCCCAAGTATCTGCCTCCAGCTTTGCCCTAGTTTGCAGATACTTCCTGTCAGCAAAAGACACATATCATTTTCTCAGGAGTTCTGATTCAGGGGAACGTGTCCATCTACCCTGGGCTCCCAGACATTCTGTGAAATAATTCTTGCTGGTCTTTTGGGTCTAAAAGAAAATTTTACTGAACCTTTTCTACAAAGGCCCTCTATGAACCCCTGAACCTTGAACTCATTCAACAAACACTTATGAATGAGTGTATTAGTTAGGGTTCTCCAGAGAAACAGAACCAACAGGATGTATGTGTGTGTGTGTGTGTGTGTATCTATATCCATATTTATGTATCTGGATATAGATATAGACATAGATAAAGATATAGATAGAGACAGAGATAAAGAGATTTATTTTAAGGAATTGGCTCACATGATTGTGGAGGCTTAGCAAGTCCAAAATCTGCCATCAGACTGGAAACCCAGGGGAGGTGCAGTCTGAGTCCAAAGGCCATCTGCTTGTAGAATTCCTTCTTGCTCAGAGAGGTCAGTCTTTGTTCCATGAAGACCTTCAACTCATTGGATGAGGTCCGCTCATGTTACGTGGAGGGTAATCTGCTTTCCTCAACATCCACTCACTTAAATGTTAATCTCATCCAAAAAACACTTTCACAGAAATGTCTGGAATAATGTTTGATCAAATACCTGGGCACCATGGCCAGGCCAAGTTGACTCATAAAATTGACCATCACAATGGGCCATTGCAGAGGATACAATTGAAAAAGAAAGACCCAGCCCTTGTGAAATTCATATTCCAATAGAGAGGCAAATAACCACTTTAATGGTTCTTCAGTGTACATTCTAGTGCATAAAAATGCAGATTTCAGAGCCATGTCCTGGGGAATTTTGATTCAGAGGCAGGTGGCCCATAAGCCCCCACTTGACCTCATAGTAACCTAACCTGGGCTCTGATGAAGCAGGGGTTGGAGAGAAGTGTGTGGTTCATTGTGAAGGGAAGAGAAGGCTCTTCTGGATGGCTGGTCATAGTCTGGCCCCAAGATGTCACCAGTGAAGGTGAAGTGGGAAAAATGTCCCAGGCAGAGGAAACAGAGGAAGCAAGGGCATGAGTGTGGCTGGAGTGCAGAGGGCAGGGGAGGCGGTCGAGGAGATGCCTCTGGTCAAGAGGTTGGAGCCCATTGAGGCCATGTCATTGAGTGGTTAAGGCCATGGGTTTTAGAACCAGACAAACTTAGGGCTGAACGCAGACTTGGCTACTTGGAAGTGCCACAACTCTGGGCTACATAAATTCCCTGAGACCTGGTCTCCACATCTGGGGAAAAAGGCGAGGGTGGCGGGGATAATTGCATTCTATTAGTTTCCTATTGTTGCTGTAAGCAATTACCATACACAGTGCCTTAACACAGCATGAGTTTATGACGATACAATTCAGAAGTCCAAAATGGGTCTTGTGAGGCTAAAAGCAAGGTGTCAGCAGAGCTGTGTTCCTCCCGGAGGCTCCGGGGAGAATTCTTTCCTTGCCTTTTTCGGCTGCCCACAGTTCTTGGCTTACGGCCACGTCCCTCGGACCTCGGTTTCCATCATCCCATCTCCTTCTCTGACTCTGGCCCTCCTGCCTCCCTCTTATAGGGACTCTTGAGATTACATTGGGGCCACATAGATAACAATGATAATCTCTCCATCTCAAGATTCTAGAGTTAAACACATCTGCAAAGTCCCTTTTGTCAAGTAAGTTAACACGTTCACAAGTTTTGGGGAGTAGAACATGGACCTCTTTGCAGGGCCCTTATTTTGCCTACCACGCCTACCTCCCTCACACTATAAAGATTAAGAAAGAGGATGTGTGTAAATGCCTGGCACATGGGCCCTGCTAGGTGTGACAAATGTTCTTATGAACAGTTCTGAATTCCCAACAAGAAGCTTGGGCCTCATCCTGAGAGGTATGAGGCATAAATGGAGACCCATTTCCCTTAAAAATTTTCCAGGTTTTAAGCCTGGAAATAATAACGAAGATAGTAGTTTGCTTGGGATAGAAAGCAGGGAAGCGAAAGAGACTACATTTTGGACATTTCTTCTGTTTTTTTTTTTTTTTTTTTTTTACAATTAGGCTCAGTCCCTTTAAGAATGGCTTGCTGTCTCTTCCCAAGATGTGTCAGGCCACAGGGAGGAGGGAGGGCTGGACCGGGAGGGTGTTTGTAGGGTTAGTTCCTGAAATTGTCTTTCAGTAAGTGACACAGAAACTAGTCATCATCTGACCTACCCAGCGTCTTACTTCCCTGGTTCCCCAACACTGGTTTGGTTCTCGGTTTGACCAAATTTCCAATCTTCCTTCTTTGCTGTGTGGAATCTGCTTAGTGCTGTCCTATCTACCCAGAGTCTCCACAGACTAATAAGCTGGCAGTGGACGTTCACAGGTCTGGGCTCCCCCCAGCCACATCCACTCACAGGCAGCTCAGACCAATGGCACCGGTTCCAAGCGTTGGCCTCCTGCAGACTTTGCTCCTGCAGCTAACCCCCGGGTCAGCATTCAACATCACAGAGTCATGACACTCTGCTTAAGATCACCAGCGACCTGCGCACAGAGAGGGAGATCTTCCCCCGAGACAGTCATGGACCCTGGAGGAGGAGCGGCTTACCCTGAAATTGTAGGCAGGATTTGGACCTGAAGGGATGTGCATTTTTCTAGGGAGTTTTCATCAGATTCTATCATGAATCTGTGCACCCCACACTATTCACAACCACAGAGAGACACGTCATCGCTTAAATCCTTGACGCACATTGATCTTGTTTTTAAGTTGCTTCTCCCAAAGGTTCAGACAGTCCTACGACTCGGTGGTGTCAAGCTGAACCAGATGCTGCCGCTTCTTAGTTTGGAAAGCCTCCTGCCTGCTCTGGTTTTTGAGGGATATAATTGCCCAGCAGACCCGGAGCTTTCTCTTTTCTGCTGAGCTCTGCCACTCAGACCCACATTCATTATGTGGGGGCTTATACACAGAGGCCCCGGGAGAGGGATGGCCCGACTCCACTCCAGGTGCATATAGTCCCCCTGGTCATGCCCTCTATTAGAGCACGGCTGGGCAGACCCCTCGGCCTTTCTCCAGGAATTTGAAGGGATCAGGGTGAAGGCTGAAACTTAGATTTTTGAGCAGAGGTAATTTCAGAAGGTGGAATCATAGCTTAAGGAACCCTCTGGAGAATTTTCCTGATGCAAAGCTAACAAGACATTGTGATAATTTCTCTGGAGCTGGCCTCATTCCAAGTTGGATTTTAAACGCAGATTATAAAGCAAACACCATCCCCCACAAGTATTAAAGGAGGGGAAAATAACAGAACGGGGGCTGCAAAAATGGTCTCTATTGTGGGACCAAAAGCCGTCAATCATGCAGGCTGACAGGCGTCAGAGATTGACAGACAGGCCCTCGCTCCTGACTTCAGTTATCAAGGGGAATAGGAAAAGTGTCTGCAAGAACATGTTAAATTGCCAAAGTCATTACCAGTCACCAATTACCAAAGAAAAGATAACAAGGTGTATTTTAGAAAAATCGATGCAACAACATGCATTTCAATACAGTGAGTTTTTTAGAACTTTTGAAAACAAAACGAACTATTTAGGGAATACACAATGGTTTTCAGTGAATACAAAACACTGGGTTTTGTAAAGTCATCAATATTCACTTTAGATTTGGCTCTGCTTAAGGGGAGCAAAGATCAAACAGTAAACTAATAGGCTTCATGTTTTTTTCTCTGGTTCCATTCAAAGGACAAAACGGTGACTGGAGGCCAGGAGGCTCTCCTGTAAAGAAAGGCCTGGCTGGTCATTGAGGGCACCTCCTGGGGCCCTGGGCGTGGATGGGGCACAGGTCAAGTAGGCAGCGGTCTGCTGAGCGGATGTGGCTGGCTGGCCGGCCTTGGGATCCTTCCGCACGACCCAGCAGAACTTCTTAATCAGCTGCTCTCAGCCCTGCCTTGGGTTGGACGCTGGGGATGAAGAGAGACACAGTTCTTGCCCTATTGGGCCTTGTAGTCTGGGGTGGGGAGGAGCCCACAACCCCAATGAATTCTAAGACAAAGCAGACTGATGAGAGCTACCAAAGAGAAGTATGAGTGGAGCGCAGCAAGAGAATAGGAAAAGGTTGAGGCTACTGCAGCCTGGAGGAATCAGAGAAGGCTGCAGAGGGAAGGAAGCGTTTGAGCTGATTCTCGGAGAATGAGATCTTCTTGAATTGGAGTTGCAAATGCCTGAAGGGAGTAGAGTGCAGCAAGACGTAAGCGAAAAGCCTCAAAGCAGGAGAGAGCAGTAAGATGACAGTAGGAGAGCAGGGGTGAACTTGAAGCCGGAAATGACCGGCTGAGGGGTTGGCCATTTTGTAGGCAAGGGGAGTCATTGCCAGTTCTTGAGCTGGGGAGTGGAACGACCAGAGCTGTGCTTTAGGGAGACAACTGGCAGCAGTGCAGCAAATGAGTGAGAAGATGGCACTTTGATGGATTGTTGGAGTACATCTTATGAGAGGAACGGAAGTCCAGGACAAGGATGGGCGTAGCCGGGAAGACCCGGTGGGCTGCCACCATGTTACATGCATGAGCCCGAGAGGCCTTCCCCTGGTCTCTGCCTCGAGAAAGGCTGCTCACCTCTCATGCCTTGCCCAGGTAGTGTGTCCTCATGCTGCCTCTCCCCATCCACTGCTCAGACATCTCCCTCCTTCTCTGAGCTCCAGGCCCTCTGTTGAGTGGCCCTCCATGTATGAGTTGCTCACACTTGTCACAATAGTCCAGGTTACAAGATCTACAAGGACAGAATCCCGCCACGCACATCTCTGTGGCTCTTCCAGTGCTCAGTGCAGCCTCCTCACAGCAGGGGGACAAAGAGAAACGGCAAAACCCTGAGTGGAAAGTGTCTCATGGTGATGCTCAAGAAAGATCAGAGCTGCTGGGAATTTGCCCAATGGGACGCTGATTTTCAGCTTAGATCTAATTTGCCCAAAGGACCTTATGTGAGTGGTTAAAAGAAGACTTTTACATCTTTCCCAAGCCTGCCGTGTGAGCGGGGCCTGGAGGCAGTAGATGGAGTGTCCAGAGTGAGAAAAAGAGCTGCTGGACCTTAAAAAATAGAAAGTAAGAGGTGAGAAGCAGAGGCGTTTGTAGTCAGCATCGGAAGAAAGCAAACCTCTTTCCATGTGATTGGGGGGGGGGGGCATGACCTTATCGTTAGTTCCCAAACAGGGACACTTTTCAGGGTGAAAGGGGCACCATCAGTAGTGACTACATGACAGCAGGCTTAAATTGGGATTGTCCCTGAAAAAAATAGAATGTGGGGCCACCTTAGTGATAGATGCTGCTGCTAGCCTGTCTCTCTGCTCCTCCACCCGTGACTCCTTATATATTTTAGATGATGGAAGCTTCCCTTCTTGGCCCCTCCCCCTTCCTCCTCCTCCTCCCCAGGGTTCTCCTGAATCTGGGTAATTTGGAATGAGGGCAGAGTGCAGCTCAGCCCCTTCCGGGTCCTCTCTCCTTTAGAGAACCTGTGCTCAGGACCAGGGCGTTCTCTCTTCCTCGATGTGGCCAACTTAAAGAGCAGGTCTGTGCTTACGGAAGAGGCTGAGATTGTCTAGTAGGCCAGGGACTGGATGGAGGGAGAAAACGTAGGAGCTTCTGCTGACCACTGAGCCAAACCTTTATCGGCCTTAGCGAAGGTCTGTCTGACTCCAGCATCTCTTTCTCAGTCGGTTCTGTAATCAGAGCAGAGTGTGACTCTCACTCTCCCAAGCCCCATAGCTGTCCTAAGCAGAGGCTGGGCGTTTCCAGAATTAGATAAAGGCCCTCATCCAAGGGAGATGGAGGCCAGCGCGAGATGGAGGGTGGGGAGGACCCAGACTAGAGGATCCCTAGAACATGAACAACACCAGAAAAAAACATCTGGGCTGAATTTGTCTTTGTGTCCCTATCTGAGTGTGAGTTTGCAGTAGCTTCTTTTGGGGAGGATATGGAAATTAATTATCAGAACCCCACGATATGTATATATTTTTAAATGAATTTTGTTGAGATAAATTACATGCAATAAATGAACCCATTTGAGTTTTGACAAATGAGTATACCTGTGTAACCACCACACCCGTCAATATATAGGACATTGCCATGTCCCCCAAAAATGCCCTTATGCCCCTTCCTGGTCAATCCTCCCTCCCAAATTTCCCTCTCCAGGAACCACTGATGTGATTTCCATCATAGATTAATTTGTCTGTTCTGGAACACCAACACATGGATTCAACTGTACGTTTTCGTTTGCATCTGATTTATCCATGTTATGTCATGTGTTAGTAGTTCTCATTTTCCCACTGCTGAGTAGTATTCCACTGTATGGATGTACCACAGTTTGTCCATTTACCTGTTGATGGACATTTGGGTTGTTTCTAGTTTTAGGCTGATATATTTGTGTACAAGTCTTTCTGTGACCATGTATTTTTCTTGGGTAAATACTTAGGCATTGCTGTGTCATACAATAGGTCTATACTTAAATTTATGAGAAACTGCAAAACTCTTTTCTAAAGGGGTTGTACAGTTTTACACCCTCCACCAGAAATGTGTGAGTTCTAGTTGCCCCACATACTCACTAACACTTGGTATTGTCAGTCTTTTTAGTTTTAGCCACTGTAATGACTGTGAAGCAGTACTTCACTGAGGTTTCAATTTGCATTTCCTTGGTGACTAATGATGTTGAACACCTTTTTATGTGGTTATTGGCCATACGTGTATCTTCTTTTGTGAAATGCCTTATTAAATATTTGCCCATTTAAAAAAATATATATCTATTTTTAAATTTATCTATAAATATATATATGTTAACTTTATTTGTTAACTTGACTGGTGTAAGGGATGCTTAGATAGCTGATAAAATGTTATTTCTGGGTATATCTGTGAGCGTGTTTCTGGAAGAGGTTGACGTTTGAGTCAGTAGACTGAGTAGATAGATTTGCCCTCATCAGTGTGGGTGAGCATCATCCAACTCACTGGGGGCCCGAATGGAACAAAAAGATGAAGGAAGGGTAAATTCTCTCTTCTTGGGCTAGGATTTCTGTTCTCCTGCCCTTGGACATCGGAGCTCTTATTTCTTGGGCCTTTGGACTGCAGGACTTACACCAGTGGCCCCTGGTTTTCAGGCCTTTGAATTTGGACTGAAATATACCACTGGCTTTCCTGATTCTCCAGCTTGCAGATGGCAGATTGTGGAACTTCTCAGCCTCCATAATCATGAGAGCCAGTTCCTATAATAAATCTTCTCATACGTATATATATGTCCCATTGGTTCTCTTTCTCTGCAGAACCCTGACTAATACTATATATAAAACAAAGGACAAAGTACTTTTTATGTTCTGTTTTATAGTTTGTAACTTTAGGCTATATGCTTAGGCCTTATATCCATTCAAGTTAATTTTTTGGCATGGTGTGAGGTAGGGGTCAAAGTTTATTCTTTTTCCCCCATAAGGATGCCCAGTCATTCCATCACTATGTGTTGAAAGAGTATCCTTTTCTCCACTGAATCACCTTGGCATCTTTGTCAAAAATCAACAGAACATATGTGTATAGGTCTGTTTCTTGACTGACTCTTTTTGTCCCATTGACTTACCTGTAATCCTTATGTGAATACTACATTGTCTTGATTACTGTAGATTTATAATAATATAATCAGGTAGCATAAGTCCTCCAACTTTAGAACGCCACACTATATATCATTTGTGATTGTTGGAAATAAATGTGCTTGAATTAAATGTATAATAAATTGTATACATTATCCTTTCCTAGGGTGGGTTGTTCAGTTATTCTCAGTCAATATGTTTGTGGTCTTCTGAGAATCTTGAATTAAAGTACTCATTTGGATTTTGCAATAAATAAATATCTGGACTGGTGAACTCCCCTGTTAGAGCAGTCCTGATTCTAGTTGCAAACTAGATAACCAGCCTTCCTTACAGGATGTTGCGTTTTAACAAGGTGGATTTCTGGCTGGGTTTGCTCCCCCTCGCACTAGCACATACAAGGGCGTCAACACATCTGTTCTCTGGTTTCTCCAGCTGTGGTGTGATGGGAAGAGTGCTGGACTAGCTGACTACAGAGTACTCCTCTCTGACATCCACCACTGTGCTGCTCAGGATTTTCACAAATTGCTTGAAAAGACATAAATCAAAGAGTCCCCTTCAGGACTTACCAAAGCCCTGGCATCTGTTTGAGTCCAACCCCTCCAGCATATCTACTGGTCCCCAGGGAGGACTTGCCCTCGGATGGGGTCTACCAGCTACCTGGACACTGAATACACCATCAATCCTCACCAGAGCCTGACGTTGAGCCAGGCATTACCTGGGACCCAAGCAGTATTGTTGCCAGTGCCCTGGGTTCTTGTCGTCCCCCAGGATAGAAATCAAGAGAGACAACAAGCAAGAGTGAGATGATAGACAATTTATTAGCTTGTGCACAAGGGAGCCAATCACAAAAAGGGAAGAAGGGAGAGAGAGGCAAGTGGTTCCCTGAATAGCCATACTGAGGGACTTTTATCAGGATGCGGCAGGGGATGTGTCTTCCATCATGGCATGTAGAGGTGGGGTTGTGCTTGTGTCTGCACTGTCGTGTAGTATGCTACCACACATGACACATGTATCATTAGTATGCTAGCTCCCCACCCCTGGGTGTGGTTTTTAGTATGGTAATGGGGCTAAGGTCACCTTCAGTAGACTCCTGGGTGCTAGGGCGCATGCGTAAGCCCAGGAAAGTCTGAAGGCTGCAGATTGTGCGTCTTGATGGCCTCTGATTCTCTTAGCTTGCCGATTGGTTAGGGGCCTTATCTTGTTAGGCCAGGAACCTTTCAGATGACCCTGTCTTGTTAGGCTGGTTCCTGTCTCAGTACCATTACATTCAAAAGGGCCTGCTTCCTAAACTGTGGTTGGACTCCAAGCCTCCCATAGTCCTTGTTTCCCTGCACTGGTGTGTTTAGCACAGCCTTCAACCTGGACTGCAGTGGAGACATGGAATCAAAAGAGATGGGTTCAGGTTCTGGCTCTGACCCCTACTAATAGAGTGACCTTGGAAAAAGCTCTTCACACATTTCTGCAGTCTAATTCTTCCCCTGTGGAAGAGACCCTCAAACCTCTTCTTCCTAGGGCTACTGTATGCATATGGAAGTGTTTTATCAATATAAACCACAGGGCAGGAATCCATGTAAAGGATGATCATTATGATTATTTCTCCTTATAGCCAAAATATGGCTGACAAGGCATGAGAAGTGTCAGTGGTTCCTAGAGGAGAAAAAGTATGTCTATTGGTTTCTTATGGCCACTGTAACAAATTATCACAAACTTGGTGATTTAAGGCAACAAAAATTTATTCTCTCACAGTTCTGGAGGCCAGAAGTCTGAACTCAGTTCCACTGAGCTGGAATCAAGGTGCGGGCAGGGCCACACTTCCTCCAGAGGCTCCAGGGAAGAATCCATTCCTGGTCTCGTCCAGCTTCTGGAGACTGCTGGCAATCCTTGTGCTTCTGGTTGCATCTCCAGTCTCTGCCTCCATCTTCACATTGCCTTCGCCAGCTCTGTCTGCTTTTCCTCCTCCTTTCTTATAAGACACTTGTGATGGCACCCGGTTAATCCAGCATCATCGCCTTATCTCAAGATTCTTAACTTAATCACATCTGAAAGACTTTACCATACAGGCAGCATTCACAGGTTTCAGGATTAGGATCTGATATTTCATGAGGGCATCATGTAGCCCACTGCAGTGTGTGTGTGTGTGCGCGTGTGTGCGTGTGTGTGTCTTGGTGGGTGTGATATGAAAGAGGAAGGAAAAGCACACCTTCAGACACATTTATGCAAATCACCTTCCAAGACAAAACATCCTGTAATTCGGTCTAAATGAGCTTCGTGAACGCTTGCCCAGAGTTGTCCCCAAACTTCGCATTGGAAGAATAGCCCTTTTACAGACTCAGAGACCATCAGAGCTGCCAGGCCTTTTATTACTCACTTAGACCAGGGATCAGCTAACTACCTCCTAGGGGCCAAATTCCATCCCTGCCAGCTTCTGAGTTGTGTAGTTGTGACACAGACCATTCAGCCCTCAAAGCCTGAAATACTTACTATCTGGCCCTTTACGGGAAAAGTGCCTAGACCAATGCCTCCACCACACAGGTGGGGAAACAACTCTAGGAGGGCAGGTGACTTGCTCAAGTCCCCACAAGGACTTGGGGGCAGATTCCAGACCAGTGAGTCTACTGCTCTTGCCCAAGATGACACTCCGCAGGGTTCCTCCTTGGGCCTGTGGATGGTGAAGCCCAGCTCCTCAGAAGTCAGGTTCAGGCAGATCTCCACCTCCTAGGAGGAAGACCTCTTAGCAGGGGCTGCCCTCAGCTCCTGGAGAAGTTCAAGCAGATGCTGGACATCTTCTCAGTGAGTATGGGTGACACGGCATCTGGCCAATAAATAAATGGATGATGGAATGAATAAATGATGCGGTCAAGGTGTTTGAGGGTTCTAAGCTGGCTCAGTGCTTCTCAGGCCTAGAGAACACTGGAAGCCTGGAGTTAGGGCAGCAAGAAGGATCCCAGAGACCTGACTCAGCCTTCAAACCTCTGGCCTGAGGCCAATATGGGGCGTATCCCCCAACTGGCCACGGCAGAAGAGGCCACAGGAAAACTTGAGAGTTTGCAGAGGCAGCTGAGCTGGCGAAGCCCACCAGTGACTCTCAGAGAGGTGGAGAGGGACCGTGGGGCCTTTAATGATGACTAATTTGCAGCTTATTAATGCGGCGGTAATTAAGAATATTCATTTTATTAAAAGCCGTTTATTGTAATAGTGCATGCAAATCTGGAGACCGGCATTGTGCTCACGTACCAATCGACATAGGTCTATTGTGGCTCTGTGGATGGCAGGTCGCTGCGTCACTAATTGTTAAGAGTTTAGGGTCTAATTTTAAACCCTTTTAATTCCATTTGAAATAATTGCCCTAATGAAATTCAAAGTACTCAGAGGCAGCCGTGGAAAAGGCGGATGATGCTCCCCCTCCGGCCCCCAGGGAGCCAGGCTTTGAGAGCTGTGGCGGGAGCTGGCTATGCTGGCTGTTCTCTCTTCCCTAAGAGGAAGCCGGCCCCAGTCCTTGAAGACCTGGCGCCTGTCCGAAGTGCTGACCGCCGCTGAGGATGGGAATGGCCAGGCTGGGTGGAGAGGGACTCTGCAGGAGGAGAATGCTGTCTGGGATAAGTCATTTCTGTAAGCCACACTGGTAGGATGTGCAGAGAGGTGGGGGACCTCCCACCCAGGAAGAATGTCCCAGGTCCCATGGCGTCATGGACTCACTGGGACCTGCTTCAGAGCAGCTGAACCCAGAAATAATCTTCAATACGAGAAAACTCTTCCTGAGGGTTTCCTGCGAGCCAGGCACCCTACCAGGCATTTTACATGGATTACCTCATCTATGAGGTGGATTGCATCATTTTCTCCGTCTTACTAATGAGGCAACCGAGGCTGGGAGAGGATCAGTGTCTTTTCAAACAGGTTAAGTGACAGAGGCAGACTTGAACTGAATTTTTCCATCTGTCTTCTCAGAGGTTGCCTGTCCAGTTTACATCCTGCCGAAGTGGGTCTGGAACCAAGCATTGAGTAATTCAAGCACAATGCTTATTGCTCTACACCAGTGGAAGGAGATCAGGAGAAGGGCATCTCAGAGAAAGAGAACAGCATGAGCAAAGGCTCAGAAGCTTGAAAGTCCATGGCGTCTGGCAGACAGACCCTAAGGTGACCTCTATGATCCCCGCCTTCAGGTGTTCACACCCAGAGTGTGGGTGAGACCTGAGGCTTGTTTCTAATTGATAGATTATGACAAAGGTGAGGCGATGTCACTTCCTTAGTTACATTGTGTTTATAAGACTCCACCTGGCTAGCAGTCTTGCTCTCTCTCTTTTGCTGGCTTTGAAGAAACAAGCACCCATGTTGCAAACTGCCAGTGGAGGGACCCACATGACAAAGAGCTGCAAGTGGCTTGTCAGAGCAGACAGCCTCAGTCCTTCAGCTTCAAGAAACTGAAGTCTGCCAACAACCTCAGTGAGCCTCAAAGAGGACCCTTCCCCAGTCAAACTTCAAGATGAGAATGCAACCCAACCAATGCCTTGGTTGCAACCAGGTGAGATCCTCAAACAGAGAACCCAGCTAAACCGTGCCTGCCTGGACTACTGACGCAGAGAAACTGTGAGATAATACATGTATGTTGTTTTACGCTGCTAAATTTGTGGTAATTTGCTACTCAACAATAAAGATGAACGCAACGTCTAAAAAGAATGGTAGGAAAAGCAGGGTAGCTAGGATAGTTTTCAATCCTTTTGCCCATATGACACTTCTCCCATCAGAAACAGTGGACACTGATAACAATGCAAAAAGTTAGGCTGCAAAGGGAGACAGAGCCATCAACACGAAGGGCCTTTGGGATCATGTTAAGAAGTGTGGGCTTTCTCTTATAGGATCTAATTGGGGTGGAGTTTTAGGAGGAGGTGACATGGTCAGATCTGTATTAGAGAAAGATCACTCTGGTGGCCAGAACCTACGATGGCTTGGAGGTGGGGAGATCTGGCAGGCATTTGCAGTAGTTCAGGCAAGAGATGATAAGAGCTTGAACCCAGAGAGAAGCAGTGACGATAGAGAGGAAGGTAGTTTGTGTTTTGGAGGCAGAAAGTAGAACACCCACTAGGATAACATTGGTTACTCTTGAAGATCTTCAGAAGAGGAAATATTCTAGTTCATGGTTTTCTTGTGTCCAGTACTCCAAGAAAGCTGACTTCACTAATCAGGTTTCAGCATCACCGCCTTAGTGATATTGCTATAAAGAAGTTCTGTGGTTTGGGGTATCCTTCTTCCCAGAAGCACATTGGGTGGTAATTTCACTTTCTTGGGGGCAGCTGTGACTGTTTTCATTTTTACAGAGCCTCAGAATGACTCAGAGACTCAGAATGACTGCAGTAAAATCACTCCCCTAGGATCTTTCTGGTCATATGCCACTTACCATGTTATCAGCCACCACCTAAAGGATTTAGCATTTTTCCTTCTGCAGAGAACTTACTTGAACCTTAACAAGATCTTGTGGACTGAGTGAGAAGTGCAAAGACAGAAATCTTGACCTTTCACCATCTATCCATTCTTTGAACATTATTGGCACTAGACATAGAGAATACCAGAGTTAGATAAGAAATAGCCTTACCCTCTAGGCACTCACAGTCTATTGAGAAAGAAACATGTATAAAGCAAAAAGTGCAGCAAAAGATTCCTGTACTACAGGAGGCCACTAAATAGTCTGGGATTCCCAAAGAAATGGTCGATACATCACTCAGGTTGAGGGATTTCCCAAGCAAAGGGTTCAGCTAATGCAAATGTACAGAGGCATGAAAAAACATAATATCTCTGGAAATAAATGTAGCACAGGATTCAGGGGAGGGAGGGAAGGAGAGTTAGGAGAAGTCCACAGGGTCCAGATCACAGAGGGCCTCCTGTCTCTAAGAGGTTTGGACTGTATTTTGTGAGCAGGAGGACCTGCTAAAGGAGGGTAAGTAGGGAAGGGACATGGTCAGAGTTGCATCCCAGAGAGCTGACCCTTGTGCAATGTGATATCATCTTATAAATGGGGTGCTCCTTTGGGTTCTCCATCTCAGTAAATGAGGCCAAAAGTCTGAGAGTAATCCAAGGCACACCTTCTCCCTCCATCACCCAGCCTTGTCTGTATTACCTCCTCAATACCTCTTAACATTGTTCACTTCTCTTCAACTCCACTGCCACCGCTGTATTCTAAGCACCATCATCTCCCATCTGGTCTACTGGACAGCCTCCTGACTGTTCTTCCAGGATTCACTCTGTACTTCCTCAGATCCATTCTTCATAACCAGATCATCTTTTTTTTTCTTTTTAAGGTAAAATGTACCTACAGTGAACTGCACAGATTCTGACTATATACTTTGATGAATTTTAACAAATGTATGTACCCACGTAATAATCACCCAATCAAGATATAGGACATAAGTCCGTCACTAAAAACTTCCCACGTTTTCCCTAACTGGTCTATCTCTACCCACCATAGGCAACTATTCTGATTTCTATTACCAGACATAAATTTTGTATCAGGATTCTTTTGATCAACATATTTTTGAGATTCATCCATGCTGTAATATACGTCACTAGTTCAATCCTGTTTATTGTTGGATAGTATTCAATTGTGTGAATATACCACAATTTGCTTATCAATTTACCTTTTAATGGATATTTGGGTTGTTTCCACTTTGAGGCTATTACGAATAATGCTGCTAAGGACATTCACATGTAGGCCTTTTAGTAGATACGTTTTCACTTCTCTAATACCCACCTAGGAGTGTACTATCTGGATCATATGGTAAGTGTATATTTAATTACTATCAAACAGTTCTCCATTTTACACTCTTAGGAGCAATTCCAGTATCTCCACATCTTTGTCAACACAGTATTTTCTATCTCTTTAATTCTAGCCATTTTAGTGAGAGTAAGGTGGCATCACATTGTGGCTTTTATGCATTTCCCTAACGACTAATGATAGCAACTTTTCATGTGCTTATACTCATTCATACATATTGTTTTATGAAGTATGTGTTCAAGCATTTTGCCCTTTTTTATTGAGTAGTTTGTCTTTTTGTTATTGACTTTCAGGATTTCTTTATACAGCTAGACAGACATATGTATTGAGAATATTTTCTCCCAATCTGTGGCTTATTTTTCATTTTAGTTATGGCAGAGCAGTTTTGAAATTTTGATGAAGTCTAGTTTCTCAATTGTTTTATGATTAGTTCTTTTTATATGCTAAAAAAATGTTTTCTCACCCCAATGTTGTAATCATTGTTTCATTTGTTTTCTTCTAGATGTTGTAGGTGTTACATTTAGGTTTATTATCCATTCAAATTAATTTTTGTATATGGCCTGAGGTAGGAGTCGAAGTTAATTTTTTCATATGATTTTTCCACTTGGTTTTAGCATCATTTGTTGAGAAGACTTTCATTTCCACATTGAATTGCCTTGGTGCTTTTGTTAAAATTCAGATGCCTGTATATGATGGATCTATTTCTGAACTCTCTATTCTGTTCCATTGAACTAATTGTCTACCCTTATCTTCACACTACACTCTTTTGATTACTGTAGCTTTATAAACTTTTTATCAGTCTTAAAATCAGGTAAAGTCCTCCAGCTATGTTCTTTATTTCAAGGTTATTTTGGTTATTTTATATCTTTAGCAATTTAATATATATTTTAGAATCAACTCATCAATTTCACTTTAAAAAAATAGCCTATTGAATTTATGATTGAGATTTCATTGTACCTATAATTTGGAGGAAAATCAATATCTTAACAACATTGAGACTTCCAATCATAAACATGGTATATTTCTTTACTTATTTAGATCTTCCTGAATTTCTTTAATCTTTTGTATTTTCAATGTAAAGATCTTGCACATCCTTTGTGAAATTTATTCCTAACTATTTTATAGTTTTACGCTATTGTAAATGAAATTTTCTAATTGTTTGCTCTTGGTATATAGAAATACAATTGATCGTGTATATTAATCTTATATACCAGTGATCTTGCTAAATTAATGTGCTAGTTTGAGTAATTAAAAAAAATTTATTTCTTAGCATTTCTACCTAAATAATCATGTTGTTGGTGAATAAAGACACTTTTATTTCTCCTTTTCCAATGTTTCTTTCTTTTTCTTCCGAATTATATTGGCTAGAACCTCCAATACAGTGTTGCGTGGAAGCGGTGACAGCGGACATCCTAGTCTCACTCTCAGTATTAGGTGAAAATTATTCAGTATTTCACCCGCTAAGTATGACATTCATTGTAGGTTTTTGTTTCTTGTTGCTGTCATTACTGTTGCAGTTGTTTATGATGCCCTTTATCAGGTTGAGGAAGTGTTCTGCCAGCTGAATGGGTGCTGAATTTCTCAAACGATTTTTCTGAATCTATTAAGATTACTTTTCTCCTTTATTTTTGTAATGTAGTGAATTATATCGATTTTCAAATGTTAAATCAACCTTGCATTCCTGGCCTATGATGCAGTATCCTGTTTATATATTTTTAGATTCGATGTATTATTTTTTTATTTAGGATTTTTGCACCCATGTTCATGAAAAATATTTGCATATGGCTTTTTTTCTTATAATAGCATTGTCTGATTTTGATATCAGAGTTATGCTGACTTTATAAAATGAGTTGAAACTCTTCCATCATCTCTTTTCTATTTTTTGAAAGATTTTGTGCAAGATTGATGTTATTTATTTCTTAAATATTTAATAGAACTAAAAAGGAAATCAACTGGGTATAGAGTTTTTTTTATGGGAAGGTTTTTTATTATAAATTCAAATTGTTTAATAAATAAAGACGTATTCCAATTATCTATTTCTTCTTGCCTCAATTTCAATAAGTTGTGTTTGTGTATGTGTTTAAGAAATTTGTCCATTTAATCTAAGTTACCAAATTTATTGGCAAATATTGCTTTATTTTTCTTTTAATATCTGTGGCATCTGTAGTGATAGCTCTTGTATTCCTGATATTGTGTTCTCTCTTTCTCTGTGTGTCTCTCTCTTTTTGAATTTCTCTTTCTGATCAGATTTGCTAGGGGTTTTTTCAATTTTATTAATCTTTCCAAAGAATGAAATTTGACTTCGTTAATTTTCTTACTTCTTTGCTTTTTTCCATTTCATTTATTTCCACTTGTATCTTTATTATTTCCTTTCTTTTGCTTACTTTTATTTAATTTTCTCTTTATAATTTCTTTTTTTTTTTTGAGGAAGATTAGCCCTGAGCTAACTACTGCCAATCCTCCTCTTTTTGCTGAGGAAGACTGGCCCTGAGCTAACATCTATGTCCATCTTCCTCCACTTTATATGTGGGACGCCTACCACAGCATGGCTTTTGCCAAGCGGTGCCATGTCCACACCCGGGATCGGAACCAGCGAACCCTGGGCCAGCGAGAAGCGAAATGTGTGACTTAACTGCTGTGCCACCAGGCTGGCCCTCTTTATAATTTCTTGAAGCAGAAACTTAGATCATTTATTTAAAAATCTTTCTTCTTTTCCAATATAAGCATTTAAACACACACGTACATACATACACATGCACGTGCTCGTGTACACACGCACACTTCCCTTTGAGCCCTGCTTTGTCTACATCCCACAGGTTTCGATAAGTGTATTTTTATTATCATTCAGTTCAAAATATCTTACAATTTCCTTTGTGATTTCTTCTTTGGTGCATTGGTTATTTAGAAGTGCATCACTTAATTTCCAATTATTTGGAACTTTTCTAGATATCTTAGTGTTATTGACTTTTAACCTAAATGCACTGTCGCCAGAGAACACACTCTGTAAGTTTTCAATCTTTTGAAATTTATTGGAACATATTTTATGATCCAGCAAACGGCCTCTCTTGGTGAGCTTTCCATGTGCACTTGGAGAGAATGTATATTCTGCAGGTGTTAGGTATAGTGTTCTATAAATGTGAACCAGGAAAAGTTGGTTGATAGCGTTACTCAAATTTTCTATATTTTTACAGGTTTTTTTTTCTAATTGTTCTATTAATTACTGAGAGAATAACTATGCTAGCCAATGTTTGCTTCATTTCTTTTGAGGATCAGTTAACAGATGCATACACATTTAGGATACTCATGTCTTTCTCATGAATTAACCTTTTTCTCATTATGAAATATCTCTCTTTATCTCTGATAATATTCCTTATCTTGACGTCTAATTTGTCTGACACTAAGATAGCCACAGCAGCTTTCATATGCTCATCTTTGCATAAGAAAGAACATGGTATATTTTCCCCCATCTTTTTCTTTCAATCTATCTGGGTCTTTACACTTAAAATGTATTTTTTGTGTGTGTGGGCAGAAAATAACTGGATCTTGCATTTTTATCCAGTCTGATAACCACTGGATTTCAGGTTTTTTAAAGCAGCTGATTGGAAAGCTGCCTTCTAGTCCCTGTCTTTATGATTCTGAAAGTGGAGGAAGAGATCTTGAGCCTTTTCCTTAGCTAGGGGACCTGCCTGTCACCCAGCTTGCCACGATTTGGAGCCAGGACTCAGGGTGGAACCATCTAAGAGGAGTGAGCTGGGGTGGGGTGTGTATAAAAAAACCAGATCAACCTTGACTGTCTTCTCCACATCTCATTCATGTCCTGCTTTCATAATGCCTCTTTTCATCATAGTCATATTCCCTTAATTATATCTTTGGCAACATATTCCCTTAATTATAGTTTTCTTGTGGTTGAAAGGTGCTGCTTTGGAGAATATATTGAAGGAAACTATTTCTCCTATCTTTCCCCTCCTTTGCTTTTAGTCCTTCCAGAGCCCAAAGAGTTGCTTTGAATAACTTGCTGGAGGATTCCTTTCAAGGAAATCATGGAAAGGATTTTAAGGAAAGAGAAAAGAAAACAGGAGGAAGAAACTAGAACATATGAAGGGCCTACCATGCTTTATATCTGTGTTATGAAATCCTCATAACAACTTGAGGAGGTACTGTTTTTATTGTGCCCATTTTACAGACAAGGAAACTGAGCTCAGAGAGAATGTTACCACTACAGCACAGCGTGTCTACACTGGGTGCCGTACACTGGGTGATTTAAGGAATGCACACCCCATTCTAGCTCTCTGGACATAAATCCTGATTAGGGAAAGAATCCGTGGGTGGCCTTCTCCCAGAGTCAATTATTGCTCCAGGGATGCACAGGTAAACTGATTGGCTCAGTCAGCCTGAAGGGAAGAATTTATATTCCATGTTAGGGGGAGAGGCTTACTCCATCTTCTGCTAGATGTGAACCAGAAAACTTGTATTCCTTGCCAGGGGAGGGGCTGACCAGCACTGGGATAAAGCAGAGTGAAGAGAGGAAGTAGATCAAGATCTTGGTCCATATCATCTTGGTCAGTATCATCTTGGATGACCTTGGTCCATCAATTGTAGCACCCCTGCAGCCTGCATAGCTCTGGTGGTCTCACGTGAGATCATACATTTTCCTATGGCGTAAGCCAGTTTAAACGGCATTTTACACTTCTTGAAGTTAAAGGCATCCTAACTGGAAAAGTCACAGAACAAGGATGCAGCGGACCCGGGATCCAAAGCTGAGTATGTCCAGCTCCAGAGCCAGTGCTCCCATCCGCTCAGCTCTAAACCCCCTCCCTGCCAGCTGGAGTTGGTGACCCCTGTCTTACAGATGGGAAAGCTGAAGGGTAAAGAGGGAAAGTGATTTGTCCAGGGTCGCAGAGCTAGCAAGTGGCTCACCCTGGCTCAGAACTCATGTTTATCTGACTGCACGCCTCCGGTGGCTTCCCACCCTTCTGGCTGCCACCCTTCCTGTACCTTTGACTCCAAACAGAGGCCTCTCCGTCACCAAATAATGTGATCAAATCAAACCTTCTTTCCATACAATTAGAAAACATAACAGGTTACAGCAAAAAATGCAAAAACCTCCAAAGCCGCTCAAAGCTAATTAATTTCTATTACTAGCGAGAGAAGAACCACTTAACATGTCTTTTCTTATTCAAATTACCATTGACGGCACCTGCTTTTTTATTCTTGGGAAATCCTGCTACAATGCGGGTAAATTATGTAAGACTGTAGAATTTATGAAGATAAGGCAATTAGCATTACAAAACCAAGTCCGGGTTACAATTTCTGGGGAACAGAAAGAGTTATGATGCTCCCTTAAATGGCCCAGTGAAGTCTCACAGATTGAGTTAATCCTTGTGGTAGTCAAGAAAATTGAAGGCTAAACGGTGCCATGATGGTGGGTAATTAATTGTCTGGGGCCTTTGGTAATGGGGCTGTCTGTTCTTAGGAGGTGGTGGCTAGGGCTCTGTCTGTTCCTTCTGGAAGGAAAAGGGACAGAACAGAGTTTCTGGGGTCAAGAGGCGGTGGGGGGAAGAACTTCCTTTCGAAGCCCCTAGTCCTTTGGGTCAAGGATCGACCTGTACCACGGGGCCACCCTCTCACATGTTTTTCCAAAGTTTCCATCCTGCATTGCAGCCCCAACCCCCAGCACAGCTGCCATGGCTGTGGAGGCAGCTGCCACCGAGCAGGTGCTTCCTTGGAGTGTTTAGAAGCTGCTTAGATTTTGCATCTGAGCCGGGAGGACTCTTAGAGACACCCTGGATTACCAGGGGTACTTGACTTAATAGCCACAGCTAGAGGGTGGGCTGCCCCCATCCCTGGCTTAGTTGGAAACCACATTATATAGTTGGAGAGGCAGAGAGAGCCAGGGGCTTTCCTACTACCCACCTAGCTGCTTGGTATCTGCTTTTGCTGGTTTCCCACTGTGAAGCTCAGGCAGCACCCACTGTTTCCAGGACCAGGACTCAGGCTGTACCCCTTGCCTTCCGGACCTCTCCCTTGAATGTCAGCTGTCTCCCATCCAGCCAGCCCTTGTTGTTGGGTCTGCTTCCCAAGCAGGTCATAGCTTCCTCTGGCAGGATGCAGCCCTCATAGGGGTGCACCACTTGGCAAGCTTTGTAAGCAGTACTCAGGCTGGATTCCAGCCCTGATTGACCACCTTGATTTGTGCCCTTGTGCAGTGTATAATCTACACAATTATATATACCTTGTTTCCAAATTCCTAACTCCAGAGGCTGGCTTTTTCTCCTGGCAAGGACCTGAGCATGCCCTAACCAGTCAGAAGAGCCAGCTTGGGCTCCAAGAGACCCGTTAGCTGGAGACAGAAATTTCATTATGGCAGGAGAGAAGCATCGTGTATAACACTCATCTCCAGCTGACCTCAGAGTTAGGCCGGGTCCATCTAGAAATGCTCAGGCAGAAGGAAGAGTAAGTGCGGAAGCCCTGAGGTGAGGGACACATCAGTGTGTCTGGGGAATAGTGAGCAGGCTACAACAGGCCAGAGCAGCAGGAGAGCAGTGAATGAGGGGGACATTGGTCTGCAACACAATGGAGGCAAGGTTGTGTGGGGCCTCGGAGTCCCTTGCAAAGAGTTTTTTTACTGTGAATGAGTTGGGGGCGGGAAGCATTGGAGGATTCTGAGCAGAGGATTGTCTTGATCTGACTTTTTAAAGGAATCACTGTGGCTGCTTTATGGGGAGTAGGTGCCCGGGGCATGAGTAGAAACAGGGCGACAGTTAGGAGATCTTGAAAGCATCCAGAGGAGAGATGCTATGGCTTGAATCAAGATGGAAACCATACAGATGATGAGAAGTAATTGCACTGGGGATGTATGTTTAGGGTGGAGCCAACAGGATTTGATGATACATTGAATATAGGGTAGGAGAGGATAAAGGAGTTAAGAATGCACCAAGGTTTTTGGTCTTGTAAAATGGAAGAGAACGGAAAGTGGGTCTAGGTGTTGTCTGAGATCTTGGCAGCACAGCCATACGCAGTCTCTTTTTTATGGATTTGATTCCAGGCCAAATCTACATCTTTCTCCACCACAGGCCTGCAAAGGGTGACCCTAATGGGCTGCCCACCTCTGTCCCAGAATTGCTGCTCCTGATTTCCTTCTAGAACATCATCCTGGCCTTTTCTGCTCAACTGTTGCTTTATACCTGGATGTTGCCTGATGAATGATCCATCCATCCATCTATCCATCCATCCATCCATCCATCCATCCATCACCAAATACTTTCTGAGAACCTCCCATGTGCAAGACACTGATCTAGACACAAGAGATGCAACATTAATGGAGATGGTCATGGTCACTGCCCTCCCAGAGCTTAAGCTTTCTCTGGACTCTTGTGCTAAGAAAGCACCCATGTACCTACCTGTATACCTAGTTCCATGCCATTTTTAGTTAACCTGCTAATCATTTAGAAGAGACTTCAGGAGGCCCTTGGACTTTACCTCTCCTGTCCTCTCTCATTTCTTCAGCAACCAGTTGCTCAGTTACTGTAGTCACCAGAAGAACTGGAAGCCCTCTGAGACATGCATCTTAGGCACAGAAGTTTTTCAACCCTATTTACAAACCATACATTCCATGGTTTTCTACAGAAGGCTGAGGAGGATATTTGAGAACACTAGTTCCTAGAACTCTTTCCAGCTGTTCACCTGTGTTATCTTGTGATTCCAACTAGCATGGCCCAGGCTGATGGTTGATTAGAACTTGACCATCCATTGGAGAGAAGCCATGACTTACCTGGGAAGAGCCATGTGCAGGCTCTGAAAGGAAGTCCGGTCAGGCAACAGATCATAGTGGAGGTAGGAGGAGGACAATTCAGCTAGGCAGTGCCCAATACCACCGGGATGGGAAACCAAGGAACATTGTCCGTCACTTTAGGACAAGGCCTAATTGCCCAGAGGCCGTCTGTTGGCAGTCAGGCCACAACTTGGGAGATGCCCAGGTGGTGACGTGAACATTCACGCATGGCCTTGAACTGCCCATGGGTTTGGGATTTCAAAGGCTCTTCTGAACCATCAACTCATTGCTCCACATGCTGAGGCTTCGAGCATAATTATTCCTCATTTTATAGACAACAAAGCAGGTGCCTAGAGATGAAGCACTTGGGGCCCCTCACAGCTGGGGCAGAGCTGCAAGGATTTCCTGGTCTTCAGTCACATTCCTAAAGCTTCTGCTTCTGCCAAATGGAATCCTGTAGTCCACACTGCCTGGCCATGGGAAGTGCCTTGGATCTACCAAAGGTGGAACCTGGAAATCAGTCCCAAAGCCAACCTCAAGTACTGAGCCCTAACCGTGTGCCGGGCCCTCGGGTGATTATGTTGGTACAGTGTCTCATTTAATCTGCTGTGTGGGATGGGCATCACTATGAGCATCTCCCATTTTGTGGAGGAGATAGAGGCTTAGAAAGATAACATCACACAGCGTCATCTGCTCTCTCCCTGGATTCCATAGATGCTTGATTGCCTCAACCATGAACAGACTAAGAATACCTACTTCAGAGGGGTTTGGTGGAATTACAATGAATTAGAATACGTAAAGTCTCAGAGGGAGCCTGGCACATAGTAGGCCTCAATCTATATTTATGTCTACCCAACCCCCACAGATTCTGGGGAATCCAAACCATGGGGGGGGGAGGGGGCGCGGTCTAGAGAAGAAAAGGCATTCTTACCCAAGTGACCATTCGTGATTTGAAGGGGCCAGCTAGCAGGGCTCATGGGAAAAGGGGTGGGTGGCCTGTAGCGCTGCCAGACTGAGCCAATTAAAATACAGAATGCCCAGGTAAATTTTAATTTAATTCTAATTTCAGATAAACAACACATAATTTTTTAGTTAAGTATGTCCCAGCTGGCACACCTGTATTTTATCTGGCAAAAAATATGGGCTGCAGATCAGACTGGGGCCTATTGCTGGTCTGTCCTGGAGCCCAGCAGCTTCGTTTTGGGTTCTTAAGATGAGATGAGATGCTGGAGGAGCAGGGCAGGCAGAGTTGGGCTTGCAGGCACCACCTCCTCAAGGTGCTCTGCTGGGCCCAGAGGTTTCACAAAAGAGTAATTGACGAGTAATTATCATCTGTTAGAAGCTCCCAGTGCAAGCCTTTTCAGCATAGAAGTGGATTCTAGTTCTTAAAAGGATTTGCAGACTTGAGCAAATGCCTTTCCTAATCAGTACAAATTGTTCCTTTAAGCAGGAAAGAGCTGTGGGCCCATCCTTTCTCCTTCCAGTTAATGAGAGTCAGCACCATTTCGGGGGTCTGGACTCTCACTCTTCCCTCTGGGGTGCTGGGTGACGGTGGTGGAGGAGGTGGGGCTGCTGTTGAGGGTAAGTGAGAGGCGTCTTGTGATGGTCCTGCCCATTAGGCTCAGGACTGGAGCCAGCTGACTTAAGTAGAAACCCTGCCTTTTATAAGCTGCGTCCCAAAGGACAAGTCCCTAATCCCTTCAGACAGTTTTCTCACCTGTAAATGGAATAATGACCATTCCTACGCTACTTCACAGATCTGACCTGGCTATCAAATAGGAGAATGTGTGTCATCAGGCTTCCCTGATGGGAAGACCCTCACCCTCCACAGGCCTGCCTCCCCACTGCCCCATCACCTTCATTTCCAGGACCTCTGGAAACAGACTTGCACTCAAACCAGCAAGAGTTGACAAAAACAGAATGAAAACCCCAAACCGCTTGATTCTATATTTACATTCCTCTTCTCCTTCTCCCAAGTGCCTGTGGCCCAACTGTGTTTGTCCCTTTGGGTCCCCATCTCAGTTTCAGTGCAGAAGTACATTTGTGTGTTGATGTCATGTCCGAGCTATTCTGACGGTCTCCAATTTCCAGTTTTGTCACCAGGACCTCTTTCCCACTCCATCTGTCCGTCTGTCCATCTGTCTGAGCTCCGCCTTGCCCACACTCACAGCCGCTCGTTCCTGCCTGGTCTCCGCGATGCTTTCCTCATCTGTGTCCCTTTGCTCAGGCAGAGGGTGGGAACAAAGAGAGGCTGGAGCTTCGAATGCAGTCCCGAACCTAGGGACCCTTTCTAGTCAGCGAGGCTGGAACCCCTGCAGGACTGCTCGGTTTGCTTCGTAAACTCTGCTGACCAGAGTCTTTCTAGTAATCCTGCTGAGAGTCCTGGGCGGTCCAGAGTGAAATTCGGTCTATTGGCTCTGCTTCAGCATAAACGGGACAGGAGAGGGAAGGCGGAGTGGAGAAAGGAGAGAGTGAGCAGGAAGCTTCTGCATTAGGATGGGTACACTTACCCTCCCAAAGAGAGGGGACACTTGACCAGGAAATTAGACTAAAGTCATTCTAAATCTGATAAAGAGTGTAAATGACAGAACGTCCTAAGAAAATGCATAAATGAATTCATTTACAGGAGAGAATAAGACTGAGGGAAGTCCTGAAGGGGATGGCCTGCTCCCTCCTCCAACTCGAAGCCCCGCCTGAGACTGATTCTGAGGTCTTAGCATTTTGCTCTCCATCTCCCGGGATGGAGAGCGGAGCGTTAGCAATGGAGCCCAGGAGGCTAACTTCATCTGTGCAAAGCCCTCACGGTTTATGTCCATCACTGCGTTGGAAACTCTCATAACTCTGTGAGGTGGGCAGGGCCAGAATTATCATGATGATTACTCCTGATTTCCAGAGTTGGAAACTGAGGCCCAGTTTCCTGTGATCATCCACTTAGTGAGCAGTAGAGCTGGGACCAGAACTGGTGCCTATCCCACTCCCCCCAGGCCGCTCGCCCAGGACCCATTCACATTTTCACATTTTTCTTCATGTGGTATTGCTGGCTTGACCTCATTTTAGACATTGAGCTTTTACTGAAAAGAAGGCTTCCTCAGAGGTTTAGCAGGGGCCTGGCGTTGTTCAGATTGAGATTCTACTGAAATTTATCAAGCGCCACCTGAGTGTGGACACTGGGCGGGGCATTTTCACAGACATTTAATACTCACCGTGACTCCAGGAAGTGGTGTGGTCATCCCATTCTACAGACGGGCCTCAGAGAGGCGGGGGAAGCTTGCTCAGGGTTGTGCAAAAGTTAAGGGGCAAAGCCAGGATTCAGAGGCACTTTGCATTTTCCCTCACACTCACCCAACTAGATCTGCATTCCGGAAAGAAAGCCAGGCATTATCCTAAGAAATACTTATTTACATATTCAAGGAACAAAGAGATGTTCGCACGTACAATAAAATTCAAACCTTACCATGGCCCAGAAGGCTCTGAAGGACCTGGCCCCTGTCTGCCTTTCCAAATGCATCTCTTATTCCTCTTTCCCCATTCAAGACACTTGGCAGCTCTGAATTTCTTTTTGCCTTCTTTTCAGCATTTGACACTTGCAATACTCTCTCCCTGGAACCCCCCTTTCCCCGAAATATTTGCATGGATGGCTCCTTCTTATCAATTACTTGTCAACTCACATGATATCTTCTGAAGGGGGCCACCCTGTCTACACTCGTGCCACCATCCCAAATTGCCACCTAGCCTATTAACCAATCTTATTTTTGAAAATATCTTCTTGTCTGAAATTATCTTACTAATTTTTCACTTGTTCACTGTGTGTCTCCCTTAACTAGAGTGTAATGATCTTGTCTACCTTGACACCTACTTTATTCCAGTACCTAGAATAGTGCCTAACACACAGTAGGTGCCCCAAAAAGATTCGTTGGATAACTTTCTGAATGGGTGAGAGTTCATGTCTTGGGACAATGTTATTCCTGATCCGCCTCTTGACCACGGCTATTCTTAGTCACGAGAGAATTTGTTTTCTTTCTTAACAAACCTCATTAAAATCAGTCTTGCCTCCAAAGTAGGTGTCACTGTAAACAGGTGGTTTAATGAAGGGAACCATGTGAATGTGCTGGGGAGCCTGGATTACTCACAATGCCGTCTCTCGCTGGCCTGGAAGGAGAGGGAATGCGTAAATAGGTGAGGGGCCCTCAGGAAGATCCATCCTGCTTTCTGCAATAATGTAAAAAGAAAACTTTCAAATATCACAATTTGCAAATGAAGACCTTTAAAATAATAGGACGGCAGCTCGGAATGGGGTTATTAGGATAATGCGATGTTTAAGTGGGCGCTTTCCCTCTCAAGGACCTGCCTGAATTCTGCTGAGCTCATTCCACTAGAGACCTCAGAGAGATCAGTGATGACTTTTATTAAAGTCAAACCAATACCTGTATTCGCAGCCGCCTGGAGGAAATTTCTTTCTGTAACTCTGATTGAAGTTTAATGGGAACTACACAAAGAAAATTTACTTAACCTCCTCACCCATCTCTTCCACGGTGGAAGTCTGTTCATCGCATGCTCTGCTCCCAGGAGACACTATCAAAGATAGCACTTCTCAATTTCATAATATTTTTCAGAGTAAAAGAGGGAAGACAGCGGCAGACCCCAGCTACTCTGGAATACCATGTCGCCGACGTCTGATTTCACCTACAGGAACAATGCAGACGTTTTCTCAAAGGGTTGCACATTAGTATCTTGCAGACTACAAAATAAAAGGCATATGAACTACTAAGAAATGGTGTTACACGCATGTGAAAGTACCCGGATGGAGTCCTGGCTGATATGCTCCTGATTAGTTCATACTGCTGGCAGACCTCAGCTGGCAGCACGTGGGGCCAGACAGGCACCTGCTCCTACGCAGAAAATAAAAACCGTGAGTGGCACCTTTCATTCCAGAGAGACTCAGACAACGCATTATTAACAGTAATGCATGGTATTACTGTAGCATTTTAAAGATGGAAAGGACTAAGAAACTCACATTTTTCTTATGAAATTTACACACGTACGAAACAGTATATAAAAACCTAAATGGGCAACTTCTATAAAATATTAAATAGTGAATACCTATGTAACCATCACCGAAGTCAAGGAGTAGGATGTTGCAAAGGCCCAAGGCCCACTGTGAACCCATTTCTGCTCATGATGGCTTTTTGCCGTTCGGCTTTCATCGTAAGTGCTTGTTCCCTTTATTTGATAACATTCCCAGACAATATAGTTTAGTTTTACCGAACCAAACATCGTACAGGATGTATTCCTTTGTGTCTGGCTACTATTGCTCAGTATTTTGTTTTCAAGATTCTTTCATGAGTCTTGAAAGAAGATGGTTAGACGTATACAGAGGTCTTTTGCTTTGCTGTTTGATATTCCATGGATGCACGTACTACAATCCATTTATTGAGTTTCCTGTTGATGGACATTTAGGTTTGGGTTGTTTCCAGTTTGGGCAATTACCAACAATACTGCAGTAATATTCTTGTAGCCATATCTTGGCACACATCTGCATGAGTTTCTCTAGCAGGAGTTGACAAACTATGACCCTTGGACTAAATTGGGCCCATCGCTTGTTTTTGTAAAGTTTTATTGGAATATAGCCGCGTCCACTTGTTTACATATTGTCTATGGCTGTTTTTAGGCTGTAAATGCAGAGTTGAGTAGTTGCGACAGAGACTACATGGCCTGCAAAGCTGACAATACTCACTATCTGGCCCTTTTCAGAAAAAATTTACTGACCCCTCTTCTAGGGCATACGCTTGTGAGGGAATTGTATGGTGATAAGGTTTGCATACTTTCAACCCTACTACATACCGCCAATTTTTTTTCAGCAAACTTCTTTTTACCACTTTTAGCATCTTATTATGAAAAGATTGCTTCAAATTTTAATATTGCATATTCAGGATATGGTATTACTGTACAACTTCAGGGTTTCATCAAAAAGGATGAAAAACCACAGAGTATTCTAACTACACTCCCTGCTAAATCTCAGACATGGCTGAACACTTAATGGAAAATAAGGCTTGTATATTTAGCCTTATATGGCCCACCAGTTCTTACAAGTTCTGATCAGAAATTCTCATCTTCTGATCTGCTTGGTGGGGTTGCCAATCCCTTACCATTTTAGTGTACTTTCTATATTTCAGATGGCTGCTATTACACTCACGTCTTTGAGGGTCCTACATAAACTTGTTTAGAACCTTGTGAGCCATTAGACCCAGTGGCCATTAAGTCTGAAGATGCACAAGTCTCAGTTATAAAAAGTTAAAGAAATACCCTAGTTTTTTTAGAACTGGAGGCAGAGAGTTTCCTTTCTTAACTAATCTTTTCTTCACCATCTTCAAAAGTTTCTTCTCTATCGTTCCCTGTAGTTTCCTCACACTGCTGGTATTCCAACACAAGATCACTGTGTCATTTTCTACTTTGTGAATTCCACTCCAACCATTCCTTCTCCTATAAACCAGTGGAGGAAGACCTGGTGACCATCACATAAAACTGCTCCCAGATGTGTTTTAAAAGCTCACGAATAGTGGTGCTACTGCCCACGAGCATGGCTGCCAGCTTGAGGCCCCGAGAAGGGATTCCTCACACGACCGTCTGCAGGCCCTGAAGAAGGAGCCCCATACCGCCACCTTGATGCTGTTGGGAGCCACTCCGCAAAGTAGCTCTGTTCCTGCTCCAGAAGCATCTGCTCTTCCACCTCCTGCACAGACATGGGGCCCTGGAAGGCAGTCACCACAGGGAGGGTGAGCCCACGTCTCAGCTCATGGGCTGCCAACCTGTGCTTATCATGGAACATTTGCTGAATGAGTTGTAGCTCTGTGAGGGCTCTATATCGCCTCTAGCTCTCAACTGAGCAAAATTGGCATGAAGAGTTTGTTTTTCTCTCCTTAAAAGAAATCGAGAGGTGGGCAACCTCAGGCTAGTGCGGTGGCTTAATCCTCATCAGGGACTCAGACTTCTTCATCTTTCTACTCCTCCATCCTTAGCCTTAAACTGGGGCTTTAGCCACCAACTCTGCACTCCAGGTGGCGGATAGAAGGAAGGCAGGGAGGGCAAAAAAGTGCATTCCAGCTGCCTCCCTCCTTTGTAAGAGCTTTCCAGGAATTCAACGCAACAACTTCCACTTGAGTCTCTTTAGCCAGGACTTAGACTGAGGCTATTCCTACCGTAAAGGGAGGTGAGAGGTACATTCTTTTCTTGTGCACATTACCACACTAATAAAACCGCAAAGGAGATAGTGGCGTTTGGATGGGAAAATCACAGTCTCCACCACATGGAGGGACGTCACAGCACCAGGGCAAGAGCACAGCTGAGCCTGCCACTGGGGTCAGTGATGTCAGGAATGGGGGCAGCTGCTCTCTCTTCATCTCCTTTCCAGGGGACATATGGTTCTTGCTTTGTACTCCTCTCCTGCTAGCCTGTTTCTTCTGCTGCCTTTGTGAATTCTACTCCCTATAACTTCAGTATGTGTGGGATAAAGCTACTCTATCCTCAGCTGTACATTTCAACTCAAATTCCCATCACTACCTACCAAGTGCTGACTCTTCTTTAAATTCTGGAGTAAAGTGGTTTGATTGGCCCATGGCTGGCCTTGGGACAAGTATCCAGCTCTGGGCCAAACACGTATTGGGGAAAAGGGAGGGCAAGAACGTGCATAACATGAGATAGCCCTTTTGAGATTGGGCAGGCTCTCCCAAACTGTCTCTGGGCAAGGTAAGTAATGACACAGTGTAGTTGTGTACCTTTGGTGGCAATGATTATTAGAAATTTTATCGTATTCTGTCTCAAACCTCCACATAGTAGAAATATCTAGTTATTTTAAGGTTGTTAGTAGAAAGTTCACTTAAAATTAGTTCTAGGTTTTAAAGTTGGTGAGGTCTGGAAACTTCCATTTGGAGGATCATGAAAAGTGTCTGCTTCTAGAGGGAAAGAGGAATTTTTTATTAAGACCCTCCTTTTGTTCTGAGAAAAGCCATTAAAGAAAGGCCTTTCAGTCTATATTCTTAACCACACACTATATTGCAGATGTAAGGCCAGTAGATATGCTCCACGGTTCTCGGGTAAGCACTGAGCCACTGCCGTGGTCCAAACGTACACTGAGATGTTGAGTCTTCTGTACTGTGCTGTAGATTAGTTGTACTTTAGCAGGACCAGGCCCTTGTGGAGAGATTATTTTTCTAAAAATAACGTTCAGGGCCCAACCCCTTGGCTGAGTGGTTAAAGTTCTGTGCACTCTGCTCTGGTGGCCCTGGTTCATGGGTTCAGATCCCAGGTGTGGACCTACTCCACTCATCAGCCATGCTGTGGAGGCATCCCACATACAAAGTAGAGGAAGATTGGCACAGATATCAGCTCGAGGTTAATCTACCTCAGACAAAAAAAGAAGAGGAAGATTATCAATGGATGTTAGCTCAAGGCGAATCTTCCTCACCAAAAAATAAATAAAAATAAAAATAAAATCTAAAAGGACTAACCAGCAATGTCTTCACTCGTTTCTTGGGAAATATGTGTGCATTTTTTTCAAATACGTGCTACTGAGGTCATGAGCCTATGTTCAACCAGGAGAGATGTGCATGTCTTATGTTCTTTTTGCCTCATGCAGGAGGTAAAGAACTGGGAAATGGAACTGGAGGTGGTTTGGTGTAGTCTTTGGGGAATATACTGTTGACCACGTGACTGCCTGTCAGGCCATAGAGCCCAACCTTGCCCTTGGAATAGACATAGTGTATCTGGTTTGCAAGACTTACAGTTTCTCAGTCTCCTGTGAAGGAAATGAGGTGGGCTTTGGATTGGGGGAAAAAAGATCTCACAGTCTTTCCAGGGCCTGCAGTCCATGGAGAAGGACATGGTCAAAGTGGCCTCCCACCTGTGGAGGTAAGCCAACCCACAATATGGCACTAGTTCTGGAGCGAGAAGCAAGAGATGGCAGGGGTGATATGAGCTCAACGAGGGCACAATTGATGGACCCTAGGGATAGGCATATCTGACATCCAGTTTCAACTTTTCCTTTGCTTTTGTTAACCTTACACATGTTCCTTCCACTCCCCCCAGCCCCCTCCCTTACTGTACCGAGTGTTCTTTGGGGAAATTAGTGAAAGGTTTTGTACCCAGACTTGGAGCAAAGCAGTAAAGAACAACTCAGAGCAGCACAGAGGAAGAGGCACAGAACAGCAAAAGATGACCTGAGAGGAGACTCTAGTCAGAGGTGACAAGCAATAACTACTATTATTTAAATATCTTTAAAAGATAATCGACTGTTTAAAGGAAAAATAATAATAATGTATTGTGAGGTATGATGTAGAAGTCGCTTGCATGACAAAAGCTGGAAGAGGGAGAAATGGAAGTATACTTGTAAGGGTCTTATCTATATGTGTAGCAGTATACCTTTTGAAGATAGAATGTAGTAAGGTAAAGATGTATGCTATAAATGCTAAAGCAACTACTAATATAACACAACAAAGAGCTACAGCTAATAAGCCAACAAAGGAGATAAAAGGAATCATAAAAACATACTCAATTAATTCAAAAGAAGGCCGAAAAAGAACAAGGGAACAAAGAACAGCTGGGAAAAATAGAAAAAAATAGATAATAGATTGAAAGCCAATTATGTAAATAAAAACACTAAATTTATAAACGTTCTATACACTTCAGTTAATAGGCAGAGATGATCACATTAGATAAAAAAACAAGATTTAATTATATGTTGCCTATAAGAAAGCCACTTTGAATATAAAGACATAAATAGGTTAAAAATAAAAGGAGTGACAAAGATACACCATGCTAACAGTAATCAAAAGAAAGTTGGAGTGGTTATATTAATATCAAAGTATATTTCAGAGCCAAAAATGTTACCAGGAATAAAGAACATTATTTCATAATGATAAAAGAGGCAATTTATCAAGAAGACATAATAATCCTAAATGCTTATGCACATAATAAAAAAGCAACAAAATATTTGAAGTAAAAACTGATACAACTTCAAGGAGAAATAGACAAATCCATAATAATAGTAAAAGATTTCAATACTCCTTTCTCAATAATTGTTAAAACAATAGACAGAAAATCAGTAAGGATATAGAAGACTTGAATAGCATTATCAATCAACCTATTAACATTTATAGAACATTCGACCCAATAACCAAAGAATATACATTCTTTTCAAGTGTGCTTGGAACATTCACCGTGATGGACCACATTCTGGACCATAAAACAAGTCTCATTAAATAGATTTAAAACAATTCAAGTCACCCAAGTATTTTCTCAGACCACAATTGAGTTAAAAATCAGTAACAGAAAGATATATTGAAAATCTCCAAATATTTGGAAGTTAAATAACATACTTTAAATAACCAATAGCTCAAAGAAGGAAAAAAAAGGAAATTAGTATTTTGACTTAAATATAAATAAAAATGTACCATTTCAAAATTATGGGATCCAGCTAAAGCAGTTCTTAGAGGGAAATTTATAACGTCAAACTCCTATATTAAAAAGAGGAATAGGCTGGGGGCTGGCCCTGTGGCCGAGTGGTTAAGTTCATGTACTCCACTGCAGTGGCCCAGGGTTTTGCCGGTTCGGATCCTGGGTGTGGACATGGCACCGCTCATCAGGCCACACTGAGGTGGCATCCTACATGCCACAACTAGAAGGACCCACAACTGAAAATATACAACTATGTACTGGGGGACTTTGGGGAGAAAAAGGAAAAATCACAAAAAAAAAAAAAAAAAAAGAATGGTCTCAAATCAATGGCCTCAGCTTCCACCTTAAGAAAGTGGAAAGCAAAGAGTAAATGAAACCCAAAGGAAGTGGGAGAAAGGAAATAACAAAAATCAGAGTGGAAATCAATGAAACAGAAAACAGAGAAAATCAACAAAACCAAGAGCTAGTTCTTTGAGAAGATCATAAAACTGATAACTCTCTAGCCAGAATGATCAGAAAAAGAGACAAGACACACCTTCACTGGTTATCAGAAAAATGCAAATTTAAACTACAATGAGATATGCTACAGGTCTATTGGAATGTCTAAAAAGACTTACCATAGAAGTATTGGCAAAAATGTGGAACAACTGGAACCCTCATAGGCTGCTGATAGAAACATAAAATGGAAGAACCACTTTGAAAACAGTCGGCAGTTTCTTAAAAAGTTAAACATTCACCTACCATATAAACTGCCACTCCATTTGTAGGTGCTCAGTGGAAATGAAAGCACACGTCCATACAAAGACTTGTGTATAAATCTTCATAGCAGCTTTATCTGTAATAGTCAAAAACTGGAAACATCCCAAATGTCCACCAACAGGTTAATGAATAGACACATTTCTGTATAGTAATAGAGTAGAATATACTCAGCAATAAAAAGGAATGAAATATTGATACATGCAAGAATATAAATGAATCTCACAATAATTATATTGAATGAAAGAATTCAGACAACAACAACAAAAGAGTGCATATGATGTTATTTCATTTATATAAAGTTCTAAAAATGAAAACTAAATTATAGTGACAGTAAGCAAATCAGTGGTTGCCTGAGAATGGGAGGTAGGCAGTGAGGGACAGACCAGGGGGTTATAGAGGGGGAACAGGGCAACTTCAGGGGATGATGCATATGTTCATTTTCTGGATTGTGGTGATGGTTTCACAAGTGTATACCATCATCAAACTTAAATTGTACACTATAAACATGTCATTTATTGTATGTCAGGTGTTCCTCAATAAAGATGCTAAATGCTTGAAAATATCAGAAAAAATGAGTAGATTTGAAGAACCAAAGAGAAACCTAAAAATGAAAAATAAGAATCAGCGAACTGAAAGAGAGAACTGAAGACATTATCTGGAATGCAGCAGAAACAGCAGACGGAAAAACCAGGCAAAAAGATAAAATATATTAAACAAAAGTTAGATGAAATCTACATATTCCTAGAAAACATAACTTATCAAGAAGAAATAGAAACCTGAATAATACTGTAATCATGAAAGAAACTTGAATGAATAGTTAAATCTTCCCATAAAGAAAATCCTAGGTTCAGAAGGTTTTATCATGAGATCTACTAAACATTCAAGGGAACAAATAATTCCAGTCTTACATAAGCATTCCAAAGTGTCAAAAAAAGGAAGTAGTTTCTACTTGGCTTATGAAGTTGACATAATGATAATACTAAAACCTGACAAAGACAGCATGTGAAAGGTAAATTACAGATTAGTCTCATTCATGAACCACAAATGCAAAAATCTTAAAGCATTAGCAAGTAGCATCCAGCAATGTGTATAATGATAACACATTTGACCGAGTTGGGTTAATTCCAGGAATTCAAGGTTGGTTTAATACAAGAAAAGATGTTTTCATGTATTCACAACTACAATGTAAAAAGAAACTGATCAGCTAGGAAAATCCATTTTTGTCCTCCTGCTGTTTCTTCTTCCAGCTGTCATATGGACATACAGCTGTAGCTCCCGCAAATATCTTGAACCATGAGATGACCTGGAGAAGAAAGCCATACTCTGAGTATTGCAAAGCAGAGAGATAGGAGCCTGAATCCCTGACAGCATCAAGGAGCCACCATACCAGCCTCGGACTACCAACCTTCTGACTTCTTCCATGTGAAAGTGGAATGAAGTCTTAGTTTGCTCAAACTACTGTCGTGCATCAAAAAAATATTTTTTTATTACATTAGCAGAAGCAAATCCTAATGAATTCTGTCACCCGAAGCAGAGGAGTGGAGATGAGAGGTGTCAGAAAAGGCTTCACAAAGCACATGTTGAGTTAGGACTTGAAAAATAAGTAAAATCTTACCAGATGGAAAGGATTAGAAAGGAGGAAGGCGTTCTAGACATGACAATAGCAGTGTGGAAAGGTGCAAGGCATGAAAAAGCATGACTTGTTCAGAAAATAGCAAGATGAGTGTAACGTGTATTTCTTGAATATTCCATTTGGGACTTAGACTTGGGCTAGGACTGGAGCTAAATTGAGCTAGAGGAGAGGAGGGTCACTTTCAGCTTCATTATATGCAAACCAGCACCTCTGGGGGAAGGCAGTGACCTTTTGTGGGAGCTGTGTGAGCAAACAGATATTAGCCAGGCAGGACGCAGCTCAATGAGGGGCAGTGAGTCCTTGACTCGCAAGAAGGTGATTTGAGCTCAAGTCTTTGCCTCCAGAGCTGAGAATGTGCTTCAGAGAAAAGTGACCACAGCATTCCTTTTCCATGGTAGCTCTGCACAGGCGATCCCGTCTAATCCCCCCGCACCTCCAGGGTGGTGTCCCCAGCAATAAAGTTCCTGAGAAAGGAAGTCTCTATAGAGGAATGGAGCAAAGGGCTGTTCACCTGTATTTTTGATGATTCAAGTTGCGTAACAGTTTTTCCTTAAGGATCAGGAAGCTTTACAGGAAACCAGACCCAATGGCATGTAATAGCACAATGCCATATACATTCCAATTTTCCTGAAACAGTCATGGCATAATTATTAAGTGTCCCTTTTCAATCTCAAAAGTATCCTGCTTTGGATAAAAGTTTTATAATCCCCCTACTCACTTGTGTGAGGACTTTATAAGAGAATTGTCATACCTTTGCTATTGCTTTCTGTCATTTGGAGAAAAACAAATCACTACCATTCCCTTTCCCTCCAAAGAAATTTGGGAATCAGAGAGAAATTTGGGGCGATGTATTATTTGATCGTAATATTTAAGACAGAGACACTCAAGAGGGAGGAAACTACTCCTATAGCATAATAAGACTAGAGGTATTTTGTAAAGAATAGGGTCAAAGTTATAGTGACAGGAAGAATACGGATTTCTCAGGTGAGACGAGGCTGTGTGGTCTTTGGAAGAAGAGCGAAACTTGCCAGAGGAAGATGTGGTTGCCTTTGGTCATTCAAGAGAAAACTAGCCACAGGCCTCACTGGTGGAGAGAGACTGAATGATGGTTTTAAGATCTCCTTTCTCCTCTGCTTCCCCACCACCAAGATGATAAGAGGAAGAGGGCCCCAGTCCCTCCATCAGTGCCAACAGGAACCTGGGCAGTGGGGACTTCTCCTCAGAATCTCCCACCAACAGCGGCTAAAGTTTAGGCGTCTGATTTACAAGGCACAAACTGGATGGGGATTATTACGCTGTTTTCCAGATGGAGATCTTGCAACTCAGAAGATACGTTGACTTGCTCCCATGATAGAGTTTGTAGACCTTGAGCTTAGGAGATTCCTCAGTGAAGAGATAAGATAGTTAAAGAGACTCCAAGTTCCCGATAGAAAATCTGAGAAATGGCAGGAAGAACTGGGATTTTTAGCCTCAAGACAAAGGAGACTTGGAGGCACAGGATATGATCTCTGTCACCAAATCCCTGATGGGGTGCCACATGGGAAAGAAATTATCCTATATATAGGATGGACCCAGAGAGCAAAGCAAGGACTAATGAAAGGAAGATAAAAGGAAGCAGATGCCAATTCAACTTAAAGAGAAGGAAAATAACATTTCCTGAATATTTATCTATGCCAGGCATTTTAGATGTATATTCCTATTTAATTCTCACACGGGTGAAAAAAAAACCCTAGGAAGTAGACATTATCCTCATTTTAAAAAGAAAGAACCAGGAGACTTCCAACTTAGGATAATGGCAGAGTAGTTGTATTGTGCTATCTTACCGATATTAATTATAAAGTCTAGATGAAATAGAAAAAAAGTGAACTGTTGGAAGGGATTGGAAGGTGACCAAAATCAGGCAGAAACTAGAGCAGATTTAACTCTTGAAAGGAGAAAATCACACTGGGTAACATCCATTTACCAAGCTTTTCCTCTGAGGCTGTCCTCCTCTGCGTGGTATGCTAAGCACTTCAGAGAGAGATCAGGAAGAAAGTTTCAGTGGTATTGACACGAGGAGTCAGAGGATGAATGTTGGGACTTTCAGAGCAGTTGAAAATTGAAGGGGGAAATCTCAGAAAGGAAGGTGCCATAGAGAGAAGAGCCGCCAGACTGCATGTACACCCTACTCCACTTCTTGGCTGACACCTAAACCCTGAACGTGTGGGTAAGACTCCAAGAAGCTTATGGCGAAAACAATAGCTAGAATTCTGAAAAAAAAAAAAAAAAAAAAGCAAAATAACTGAGCAGAGGGTTCAGAAGCTGACCACCGTGGAGGCAGTTTAAAGTTTGAATCCCACCAAATGAGAAGGCCTTGGTAAGTACCTCAAGCTTTCCTTTGACACCCCAGAAAGGGCACACCCTAGGATTAAATATCACATCCCAGGATTAAGGGATTCACTCTAGGCCTAATGGAAAAGCCAAATTAGACTTACCCTAACAAATCCTAAAATCAAGCCCCCAAAAGACCAAGGGGATCCAGTGGTAATTTACCTGCTCACTAGAACAGAACACAATACTCTTCAGAGAAAGATAACAGAATGCAGAGCTCTGTATGTACAATTACAATTTTTGGAAAACTATTAGACATGTAAAGAGACAGAAAAATGTAACTCAGTGAAGAGAAAAGTCCTGTTGACCAGGACTCCAAAGTTCTTATTTCCTTACTAGCTGTTCCCACCAAGTCAGGGGAGGAGATCACAATCAAGGTAGTACAAGACACCTTTTGCTACTTTTAGGGGAATAAAACTGAATACAACTATCACAGCGATGGAGAAGAGATGCTGTAAATTGCAGAGGGGGTTGAATGGATGTGGGTGTACTATTGGCTCACTTTTAACTTTCTCTTGAGATGTGGTCTTCCAGAACTTCCTTATACAGAAACTGTTATGTTTTTATTGATTTCTTCTTGAAAAGGCTATACGACCCTAACAAATGGTATAGTTGGATTTTTTTTGAGTCTTTGTTTTGCTTTTGGTTTTGTTTTTTATCAGTTAGGTGAATGCTGCTCAGAATGTTTAATTAGGTTTCAACAGTTTTATAGCTGTTTTTTTTCTGTTTTACTTAAAATTAGCCCACTTAATTCTAATGTAACTCTGAGAGAGAAAATAAATTATATAATTGGGAATGAACTCCTGCCCAATAAAATATAAAGAGTGGCACACACACACATAATTTTTTTAAAAACTGTTAGACATGTGAAGAGACAGAAAAACGTAACCCAGTGAAAAGAAAAATCAGCTGACAAAAACAAAGTGACAAATGAACCAGATACTTAAGTTAGCAGAAGGGAACATTAAAATAAGTGTGATCAATGAATAAATTTATAAGAGAATGTGTATTTAATGTGTGAAGAAATGGAGAATTTGAGAGGAAACATGAATAGTGTAAAGAAAAGAACCAAAAGGAAATTTCTATTACTGAAAAATATGGTATCAGAAATTTAAAAATATTCATTAGAAAATATCATAGTTGATTGGATAAAGAAGAAGACAGGGCCAGTGAACTGGAAGACAGTTCAATAGAAATCATCCAAACTGAAGCACAGAGGGGAAAAAAGGTTGAACAACAACAGAGCCTCAGTGATTTGTGAAACAGCATCAAGTGGCTGAACAAATGAGCAACTCCAGTCTCAGAAGGGGAGGAATGAGAGAAGAGGGCAGAAAAAATATTTGAAGAAATATTGGTCAAATATTTTCCAAATTTGATCAAAAAAAAGAAACCCGTGGATCCAGAAAGCTCGGCACAGCTCAAGCAAGATAAATACAAAGAAAATCGCATATAGGCACATTGCAGTTAAATTCCTGAAAAACACAAATAAATAGAAAATCTTAAAAGCAGCCAGAGATAGCTGATTTCTTATCAGGAACAATTGAGGCCAGAAGACATCGTTAAAATGCTAAAAAAGAAAAAAAAAAGAAAAGAAAAGAAAAGAAAAGAAAAAGAAGGAAAAGAAAAGGAAAAAAATTACCTGTCAACCTAAAATTCTATATGAGGTGAAAATACCTTACAAAAATGCAGATAAAATAAAGATAATTTCAGATAAATGAAAGGCAAGATACTACATCATCGGGAAACCCAACTACAAGAAATTCTAAGGAAAGTTCTTCAAGTTGGAGAGAAATGAGGCTATATGTAAATTCAGACTACAGGAAGGAATGAAGGGTGCTGGAAACGGTAACTGTGTGGAAAAATACAAAAGAAAAATTTTCTTTCTTTTCTTAAATATTTAAAAAGTGAATTGATGAGACTTCCACTTGTGGCCAAGATGAAGTGAAAGGGGACGAATTTAATGTCCTACCTGAAATAAATTTGGAAAACTGGACAAAATATATGAAACACTGGCTCTTCAGACGTTGGACATGAGATAAGCAGTGACGGACTGTGATCCCTAAGTGACAGGAAACAAACACAGCCCTATTATTGACTCAGTTTACTCCCTGGAGAAAATTTCCAGGCAAATACACAGGAAGGCACAATCCTGGCAGCGTCTTGCCATACTGCTGAGTTGAGGAGGCTGAATTGGAGGTCCAGAAAAACCAATCCATCTGGAATTCTCAATGCACTGTATTGAAGACGAGAGCTGAACATAAGGAGAACTTCAGAAAAGTTTCCCTTGAGTATTAAGTTGAATAATCATTAGCATATGTATGTGAGAAACTATCTGAGGCCAAGAAAAGAGTTACCCAAAAAGCTTAGAGGGAACAGTGCCTGCAACTCACACAAGAATGGAAATAACGTGTGTTCCGAATAGCTAGAGTGGAAAACCTCATGAATCATGGGATATCAGTCAGAATAATAAGCAGAGTCTTTCCTCAGTAGTGGGAAAAATTAACCCTAGACTAAAAGCTGCTCTGGTCTCACCTAACTGAGCTTAAAAGCAAGAACCAAAGAAATTAAGCTGTTTCCCATTAACTCAACCACATCCTAAAACAAAGCTCAAGAATACCTTTAGGAATAGAAAAATATGTAGCATCCACCAAGGTAAAATTCACAATAGCTGGCATCCACTAAAAATTCATCAGGCACACAAAGAATCAGAAAATAAAACCCATATTGTGGAGAAAAATCTATCAAAACTAACTCAGAAATGGTACAAATGATGGAATTAATAGACAAGCACATTAAAACAGTTGTTATAACTGTGTTCCACATGTTCAAGAAACTAGAGAAAAGATTGAACATTTGTTAGAGACACAGAAGATATTAGAAACACCCAAAGCAAACTTCTAGAGAAAAAACCCATGTCTGAGTTGAAAAATACAATGGATGGGATTAACAGAAAATCAGACATTTCAGAGGAAAAAGGTAACAAACTTGAAGACACAGCAATAAAACTACCAAAAATGAAGCACACAGAGAAAATGAGTTTAAAAAAACAACAACAGAGCAACAATGACAACTTCAAGTGGCCAAATATACGTGTATTGGGGTCCCCAAAGGAGAGAGAGGACAGAAAAATATTTGAAGAAATGGTTACCAAATGTTTCAAATTCGATGAAAATTGTAAGTCTACAGATTTGAGGAGGTCAATGAACACCAAAACAGGAAATATGAAGAAAACTACACAAATACATATCACAATCAAATTGTTTTAAACCAGTGAGAGATAAAATTTGAAAAGCAGATAGAAAAAAGATACATTACACGTAGGGCAATAAAGATAAGGATGACAACGGATTTCTTGTCAAAAACAATTCAAGCTAGAAGACGGTAGTGCAAAATTTTTCAAGTACTAAAAGAAAAAATCTGTTAGCTAGAATTCTTTACCAAACAAAAATATCTTTAAAAAGTGAAGGCAAAATAAACTCTTTTTTAGGCGTACAAAAGCTGAAAAAATTCATCAGCAGCAGATTGGCAGAATAAGAAATGTAGAAAGAAGTTTTTCAAATATAAGAAAAAAGATGATACCAGATAGCGATCCGGACCTATACCAGAGGTCACCAAACTGTGGCCCATGAGCCACATCTGACCTGCTACCTACTTTTGTAAATAAAGTTTACATGCCCACTCAGTTACGTATTGTGTATGGTTGCTTTCATGCTACAGTGACAGAGCTGAGTAGTTGTGACAAAAGCCACATGGTCTGCAAAGCCTAAAATATTTATTACCTGGTCCTTTACAGAAAACATCTATTGACCCCTAATCTACACAGAGTATTGAGCAGCACAGAAAATGGTATCACATGAGTAAATATAATGACTTTTTTGTTATTTAAATATCTTTAAAAATAATCATCTGTTTAAAGCATAATAACAACATATTATGAGATACGTAAAATATGCAAAAGTGAAGGGCCAGCCCAGTGGTGTAGTGGTTAAGTTCACATGCTCTGCTTTGGCAGCCTGGGGTTCATGGGTTTGGATCCCAGGCGCAGACCAACACACTGTTTGTCAAACCACGCTGTGGCAGCATACTATATACAAAACATAGAGGGAGATTGACACAGATGTGTAGAAGCGAAATGTAGGACAACAAGGCACAAAGGCTGAAAGGGGAGAAATCAAAGTGTACTTATAAGATCCTTATACTGTACATGAAATAGTAAAATATCACTTAAAGTTAGACTGTGGTTAGTAAAGGATATATACTGTAAGCCCTAAAGCAACCACTAAAATAGCACAACAAAGATTTATAGCTAATAATCCAACAAAGGAGATAAAATGAAATCATAGAAAATAATCACACCGAGAGAAGAGAGGAAAGAGGAGCAAAGAACAAGTGGGACAAATCCAAGACAAAGAACAGAACGGTATATTTAAACGCATCCTATCAATAGTCACATTAAATGTAAGTGTTTTAAACACTCCAATTAAAAGGTAGAGATGATCAGATTGGATTAAATAAAGCAAAGCAATATTCGAGCCAGCCCTGATGGCCCACTGGTTTGAGTTCAATGCTCACCTCTTCAGTGGCTGGGTTCACTTCCCGGTCATGGAACTACACACCTGTCTGTCAGTTACCATGCTGTTGCATGGCACAGAAGAACTAGAATTACTTACAACTAGGATATACAACCGTGTACTGGGGCTTTTGGGAGAAAAACAAAAAACAAAGGAAGGTTGGCAACAGATGTTAGCTAAATCTGTCCCTGCAAAAAAAAAGATGTTAGGAGTACAATCAGTAGTATTGATTAAAGAAAAGAAAAGAAAAAGAAGCAATATTCAAGTGTATGCTACCTACATAAACCCACTTGTATGTGTGTTAAAAATATAGATGAGTTTAAAAAGACATAAATAGGTTAAAAATAAAAGGAAATCATACTAGCACTAATCAAAAGAAAGCTGAAGTGGCTACATTAAGATCAAAGTAAATTTCATACAAAAAACATTACAAAGGATAAAGACGGTAGTTTCACGATGACAAAGAGGTTAATTGATCAAGAAGACATAACAATCTGAAACGTTTATGCACCTAATGATGGATTTTCAAAATACATGCAGTAAAAACTGATAGAACTGCAAGGGGAAATAAATATACCCACAATTATAGTTGGTGATTTCAATTCTAGTAAGGTAAGGATTCTAGACAGGTAAGGATATAGAAGGCTCAAACACTATCACTCGCTTTGACCTATTTGACGTTTCTAGAACACTCCACCCAACAACAGCAATATGCACATTTTTTTTTCAAGTACACACAGAACATTTGCCTGGATAGAACATAAAATGTGTCTGAGCCATAAAATATGTCTCAGTAAATTTAAGATGATTCAAGTCATACAAAGTATGTTCTGTGACCACGATGGAATTATGTTAGAAATCAATAACAAAAGATATCTAGAAAATTCCCAAATATTTGGAAACTATATTACACAATTCTAAATAACCCTTGGGTCACAGAAGACATCAAGGGTAAATTAGATAGTATTTTGGCTTGAACTAAAATGAAAACACACTATTTTGAAATATGTGAAATGTAGCTAAAGTAGTACTTAGAAGGAAAAAAAATATGTTGGCAATAGATGTTAGCTCAGGGTCAATTGTTAAAAAAAAAGAAAAGAAACAATGGAATTTTCTAAATGGGCGAAGTATTTGAACAGGCACTTTACCAAAGAAGATCCATAGGTGGCAGTTAAACACATCAATATCATTGGTCATTAGGAAAATGCTAATTAAAACCACAATGAGATGCCACTACACACCTATTAGAATGACCAAAATGAAAAGACTCATCATATGCCCATCAACAGATAAATGGATAAACAAATTATGGTACATGCACACAATGGACACAGCAATAAAATGCAATGAACTACTGAGAGACACAACAACATGGATGAAGCTCAGAACAATTATGCTGTGTGAAAAAAGTCAGACCAAAAAAAAAAAAACACATGCTGTATGATCACATGCATGTACAATTCTAAAGAAATGCAAACTAATCTACAGTGAAAGAAAACAGGTCAGTTGATGGGGTGCAGGGAGTGGTGAGAGGGAAGGATTATAAAGGGACTTGAGGAAATTTTGGGAGGTGATGGATATGCTCGTTATCTTAATTGTGGTAACGGTTTCATGAGTTTATACATATGCCGAAACCTGTCAAATTGTTCCCTTTAAATATGTAAAGTTTATTGTATGTCAATTATACCTCAATAAAACTGTTGAGAAGTCAAATCACTATTTAAAGCAAAAACAATAGCAGCATGTTACGTGGTTGATAACATATACAGAAGAACAAAATAAAGGAAAAAAATCGTATGATTATCTTAATACTTTCCGAAAAAGCATGTGACAAAACTCAACACACATTCATGACAAAAACCTTCAGCAGACTATGAATCAAAGGGAATTTGCTCAATCTGATAAAGAAGATCCACGAAAAACCTATAGCTAACATCATACTTACTGGTGAAATGTTTGCCCCTAACATTGAAGATCCTATCCAGTGCAATAAGGTGAGAAAAAGAAATGAAAAGCATAAAGATTGGAAAAGAAGAAATACGACTCCCTTTACTCACAGACGATAAGTTTATGTCTGTGTCTAGAAAATCCTAAGGAAACTATTTTTGAAAACTTATTAGAACAAATAGGAAGTTTAGCGTGATCAATGCACAAAAATCAATTGTATATCTATAGACCAGCAATAATTAGAAAAGGATAAATGTAAAAAGTATCATTTAGAATAGCATCAAGCACCCATTCGATACTTAAGAAACACTGCTGACAGAAATTAGTTAAAAAAGACTGAAATAAATGGAGCAATATAACATGTTTGTGGATTGAAAGACTCAATATTTTTAAGTCATTAATCTTTCTCGAATTGATCTATAGATTTAATGCCACCCAAATCAAATTAAAGCAGGCATTTCTGTAGAAACTAACAAGCTGATTCTAAATGTATATGGAAATTCAAAGGGCCTGAAATAGCTTAACCAATCTGAAAAAATCAACGAGAAAGTTGGAAAACTTATTCTACTTGATTTTAACACTTACTATAAAGCTCTGGTAATTCTGCTTCTGCGGTATTGGCATAAAGATAGATACATAGATCAGTAGATCAGAATAGCGAATCCATAAAAAGACCCAAACATATGTAGTCAACAAATTTTCAACAAAGTCACCAAAAGTAATTCTTTATGTGAAAGATAATCTTTTCAGCAAATGATTGAAATGATTGGCTATTCATGTGAAGGAAAATGAACCTCAGCCGCTACCTTATACTATATACAAACATTAATTTGAGATGAAGCATGACCTAACGAAAAAGCTAAAACTGGAAAGCTTCTAGAAGAAAACAAAAGAGAATATCTTTGCATATTGGGGGCAAGCAAGATTTCTTATACAAGATGTCAAAGCACTAACAATAACAGAAAAAAATCTGATATTCTGGACTTCAAAAAATTTAAAACTTCTATTCTTCAAAAAAAGAAAAAGGGCTGGCCCCGTGGCCAAGTGGTTAAGTTCGCGCGCTCCACTGCAGATGGCCCAGTGTTTCGTTGGTTCCAATCCTGGGCGCGGACATGGCACTGCTCATCAAACCGTGCTGAGGCAGCATCCCACATGCCACAACTAGAAGGACCCACAATGAAGAATATACAACTATGTACCGGGGGCTTTGGGGAGAAAAAGGAAAAAATAAAATCTTTAAAAAAAAAAAAACAACATAAGGAAAATGAAAAGGCAAGCCGCAGCCTGCAAGCAGTATTTGCGGTGTCTAAATCTTATAAATCTGATAAAAGACTTTTATCCAAAATACGTAAGAAATTTCTATAATTGAATAGCAAAAAGACAAATAACTCAGTAAGAATTGAGCAAAAGATTTGCACAGGTTCATCACAAAAGAAGATATATGAATGGCCACTAAGCACGTGAAAAGTTGCTTGGTATCATTAGTCATCAGGGAAATGCTTATCGAAACCACAATAGATGATCAACAATGACTGACAACACCAAGTGTCGGTGATAATGTAGAACAACTCAAACTCTCATCCATTGTTGGTGAAAATGTAAACTGTTACGACCACTTTGGAAAGAGTGTAGGTATGTCTTATAAAGTTAAACATACATTCTCTATAGTCCAGCAATCCTACTCGTAAGTATTTAAACCTACGTTCACAAAAAGATTTGTGTGAGAATAGTCATAGCAGCTTTATTCATAATAGCACCAAACTGGAAACAATCCAATTGTCCATCAATAGATGAATGGATAAACAGATTGTAATATATTAACAAAAAATACTATTCAGCAATAAATACAAGAAACTACTGATATGTGTGACAACATGGATAAATATGACAAACGTGTTGGGTGAAAAGAGCTTGACAAGTACATACTGCATTATTATGTTTATAAGATGTTCTAGAACAGGCAAACTAAGCTATGGTGATAGAAATCAGAATAGAGGCTGCCTTTAAGAAGGAGATAGACTGGAACTGAGCATGAGGGGATTTTCTAGGGCGACAAATATTCCATATTTTTATTGAGCTGGCAGTTACACAGGATATATTAGTTTCTTGGGGCTGCTGGAACAAAATACCACAAACTGGGTGGCTTTAAACAACAGAAATTTGTTCTCTCACAGTTCCGGAGTCTAAAAGCCCAAAATCAACACATTGGAAGGGTTGGTTCCTTCTGAGGGTTCTGAGGGAGAATCCGCTCCGTGCTCTCTCCCAACTTCCCCTGTTGGCTTGCAATCCTTGGGGTTCCTTTGCTTGTAGATGCGTCACTCCAATCTCTGCCTCCATCTTCACATGGCGTTCTCCTCGTCTCTCTTTTCAAATTTCCCTCTTCTTATAAGGACACACATCGTATTGCATTAAGACCCACCCTAATGACCTCATCTTAACTTGATTACATTTGCAAAGACCCTTTTTCCAAATAAAGTCTCAGTCACAGATACTAGGAGCTAGGACTTCAAAATTTCTTTTGGGGGGACACAATTTAATCCATAACATATGAGTATATATATTGGTGAAAAAAGATTTAATGGGAGGAAAACCTATGGCCTTGGCTTGGTGGTGAGTTTTTAGATATAACACCAGAAGCATGATACATGAAATAAAAAATTAAGCTGGATTTTATTAAAATCAAAAACTTCTGCTCTATGAAAGATACTGTTAAGAGAATGAAAAGACAAGTCACAGATCGGGAGAAACTATTTGAAAAACGCATATCTGATAAAGGGCTAGTATCCAAAATATGCAAAGAACTCTTAAAACACAATAATAAAACAGACAACTCAATTAAAAATGGGCAAAAGACCCAAACAGACACCTCACCGAAGAAGATAATACAGATGGCAAATAGGCGTATGAAAAGATAGTCAACATTCTGTGTCATTAGGGAATTGCAAATTAAAACAAATGAAATATCATTATACATCTATTAGAATGGCTAAAATTAAAAAAAACCCTGACAATATCAATTATTAATGAGGATACAGAGCAGCAGGAATTCTCATTCACTGATGTGGGAGACTAAGTGGTACAACCAGTTTGGAAGACTCACAAGGCTAGATATAGTCTTACTGTGAGATCCAGCAATGGCGTGCCTAGGGATTTCCTCCAGGGATCTGAAAACACGTCCACACTAAAACCTGCACACAAATGTTACAGCAGCTTCACTCATAATTGCCAAAACCTGGAAGCAACCAAGATGTCCTTTAACAGGCGAATGGAGAAACAAACTACGGTACGTTCATGACAATGGAATATTATTCAGTGATAAAAAGAAATGAGTCCTCAAAACATGAAAAGATGTAAGTGAATCTAAAGTGCACATTGCCAAGTGAAAGAAACCAGGCTGAACAGGCTAGATACTATACAGTTCCAATTATATGACATTCTGGAAAAAGCAAAAACTATAACAAGGGTAAAAAGATAAGTGGTTTCCGGTGGGGGGGGGGCGGGGAGGGGAGGGTTGAACAGATGAAGCACAGGAGAGTTTTTAGGGCCCTGAAACTATTCTGTGTGATATTGTAATGATAGATACAAGACACTATACATTTATTAAAACCCATAGAAAGTTACAGCATGAAGGGTGAACCTTAGTGTATGCAAATTAAAAAAAATTCTTTTAGGAGGCCAGAGGCCAGGACAGAATGCGACAGAGCAATCTACCTGTATTACAAACATGAAACAACCTCATTGAGAGGTGGGGGGAAAGGGTCCTGACCTATATAACTTTGGAAACCAGTGGAGTCTGTATGACTAAAAGTAAAAGAAAAAACAAAAAACCTGCAAATAAGCACTGTACTCTACTTGATAGAGTTGTTTCCCGTGGGGGTAAGAATTAACAATTCTGAGGAGAGAGAGCCAAGATGGCCCCGTGAGTAGTCCTCTTTGTCTCTCGCCCTTCGAGTCTACAATTATTTGGACACTTATCGCTTGACAAAGGATATCCAGACAGCATCTCAGGATGTCTGAGACACCCACGCGACTATACATCGGAAGGCGGATGGACTTTCCTCCGGGAGGATGTGGAAATAGGTGAAACCTCTCCGACCCCGAAGGGCAGCCTAGTACCCGCAAGCGGCTTTCTTCCAACGGGCGACCCCAGAGGATCCACGCACATCTAGGGCAGGAGCGAGAACACAACAGAGGAGTGACGGTGGAAACAGGTGACCAGAACCCTACCTAAACCCCCCGCAATTACTCCTAAACGCAGAGGGAAACTTTGGAGTTGCACACCTGAGCCCGCGGGGAGAGTCTCTCCCCGCCATTGGCGGGGAGACCCAGCCTGGTGCTCGGGGCGCCCGGAGGGTCCCAGAGAGAAACACGGAGGGCACGGAGGTCTCCCAGCTGCCGTTGCCCGCCCCGTGGGACTAGGGATTGCCGGAGATCTCGGAGAGGACCGGGGCGGGGGAACTTTCAAAGGCCGGTTCGGTGACCCGGAGGGGAAGTGCCGGAGCTCCGCCAGGCAGCAGACAAAACTCCCTGTCTGCCATTAGCAGAGGGGCCACGCCCAGCATTCAGGGCTCCCGGCAGAGGCCCGGACAGAAGCCCAGAGGGCGGGGCGACCCCCAGCTGCCGTTGCCTGCCCTGTGGGACTAGGGATTGCCGGAGATCTCGGAGAGGACCAGGGCTGGGGGAACTTTCAAAGGCTGGTTCGGCGACCCAGAGGGGAAGCACTGGAGCTCCGCCCGGGCAGCAGACAAAACTCTCTGTGTGCCGTTAGCAGAGGGGCCACGCTGAGCAGTCACGGCTCCGGGAGAGGCCCAGAGAGAATCCCAGAGGGCGGGGCGACCCCCAGCTGCCATTGCCAACCCCGTGAGGCTAGGGATTGCCGGAGATCTCGGAGAGGGCTGGGGCTGGAGAGAGTTCCAGAGACCCAGCTTAGTAGCCTAGGGGGAAACCCTACAGGCTCACAGCAGCCTTAGAGAAAGCCTCTGCACAGCACCAGTAGAAGGCACCCAGCCGCCAGCCACAAGGCTGGAAGACCCCAGGGCAAAAGCAGCATAGCTAGGTGTACTAACCACAGACTGTAGAAGATGCCAATAGCTCTCCTGCGACCCATAGAGGACAAGTGAGATTTGGTGGGTGCCGACAGCAACGGAGCGACAAATATAAGTGATCCCACCCCTGGCCACTGGAAAAGCCCATAACACTGTTGCAGACCCCAAGGAGAGCACATCTAGGTGGGCTGCAACAGTAGGCACCTACAGCCTGAAGCCCCCCTGTGACGGCCCCTACGGCAGAGGAGGGAATCCAAAGGGCCACTGTGGCTACGAAGAGGGGCCCAGGCCCAGTTAGCAACTACGGACAGGGTTCCTGGTTGGTGAAGTATAAACAGCTGCTCCCCCACCGCAGCAGCTGAAACAAGTGAAAGGAGCAACTAAACTCTATCTCCATGTGGAGGCACAAATCAATATCATCAAGCAATATGAAAAAATACATTAAATCTCCAGAACAGAAAGAAAGTAACAAATACACAGAAAACAATCCCAAAGAAAATGAGATATATAACCTAAATGATGATGACTTCAAAACAGCCATCATTAGGATTCTCAATGAGTTAAGAGAGAATTCTGACCGACAACTCAACGAGTTCAGGAGCTATGTCACAAAAGAGTTTGATACGATAAAGAAGAACCAAACAGAAATATTGGAAATGAAGAACACAATAGAGGAGATTAAGAAAAATCTAGATGCTCTGAACAGTAGGGCCGATAATATGGAGGAAAGAATTAGCAATTTGGAAGATGGCAATATAGAATTGTTGCAGGCAGAGGAGGAGAGAGAAGCAAGACTTAAAAGAAATGAAGAAACTCTCCGAGAATTATCAGACACAATTAGGAGATGCAACGTAAGGATTATAGGTATACCAGAGGGAGAAGAGAAGGAGAAAGGGGCAGAAAACCTATTCAAAGAAATAATGGCTGAGAACTTCCCAAATCTGGTGAGGGAGATGGATCTTCAGGTGACAGAAGCCAATAGATCTCCAAACTTTATCAATGCAAGAAGACCAACTCCACGGCATATAGTAGTGAAGCTAGCAAAAGTCAACGACAAGGAGAAAATATTAAGGACAGCCAGGCTAAAGAAACTAACCTACAAAGGAACCCCCATCAGGCTATCAGCAGATTTCTCAGCAGAAACTTTACAGGCTAGAAGAGAGTGGAATGATATATTCAAAAATCTGAAGGACAAAAATCTACAGCCGAGAATTCTCTACCCAGCGAAAATATCCTTCAAATACGATGGAGAAATAAAAACTTTCCCAGATAAACAAAAATTAAGGGAGTTCATTGCCACAAAACCTCCTCTTCAGGAAATCCTCAGGAAAACCCTCATTCCTGAAAAATCCAAAAAAGGAAAGGGGCTACAAAACCAAGAGCAGAGGAGATAAGCAGAAGGACAACAACAGAGAGTAGCAGCTCTACATCAGAACAGATTAAACCATGGGACGAGAAACAAAGGAAACTGAAGAAAACCGGAAAACAAGACACAAAATGGTAGTGGTAGGCCCCCACGTCTCAATAATCACTCTAAATGTAAATGGATTGAACTCCCCAATCAAAAGACACAGAGTGGCAGGATGGATCAAAGAACAAGATCCAACAATATGCTGCCTCCAGGAAACACACCTCAGCCCCAAAGATAAACACAGACTCAGAGTGAAGGGATGGAGAACAATACTCCAAGCTAATAATGAACAAAAGAAAGCAGGTGTCGCTATACTAATATCAGACAAGGTAGATTTCAAAACAAAACAGATAAAGAAAGATAAAGAGGGACAGTATATAATGATAAAAGGGACTCTCCACCAAGAAGACATAACACTTATAAATATATACGCACCCAACACAGGAGCACCAAAATTTGTAAAGCAACTCTTAATAGAACTAAAAGAAGACATCAACAACAATACAATAATAGTAGGGGACCTCAACACACCATTAACACCAATGGACAGGACATCCAGACAGAAAATCAACAAGGAAATAATAGAATTAAATGAAAAATTAGACCAGATGGACTTAATAGATATATATAGAACACTTCATCCAAAAACAGCAGGTTACACATTCTTCTCGAGTGCACATGGAACATTCTCAAGGATTGACCATATTTTGGGAACCAAAGCAAACATCAATAAATACAAGAGAGTTGAAATAATATCAAGCATCTTTTCTGATCATAACGCTATTAAACTAGAAATCAACTACAAGAAAAAAGCAGAGAAAGGTGCAAAAATGTGGAGACTAAACAACACGCTTCTCAACAAACAATGGATCATTGAGGAAATTAAAGAAGAAATCAAATATTATCTGGAGACAAATGAAAATGAGAACACGACATACCAAATCATTTGGGATGCAGCAAAAGCAGTCCTAAGAGGGAAATTCATCGCAATACAGGCTCACCTCACTAAACAAGAAAAAGCTCACGTAAGCAACCTCAAACGACACCTAACAGAACTAGAAAAAGAAGAACAAACAAAGCCCAGAGTCAGTAGAAGGAGGGAAATAATAAAAATAAGAGCAGAAATAAACGATATTGAAACAAAAAAGACAATAGAAAGGATCAATGAAACAAAGAGTTGGTTCTTCGAAAGAATTAACAAAATTGACAAACCCCTAGCCAGACTCACCAAGAAAAGAAGAGAGAAATCGCAAATTAATAAAATCAGGAATGACAGAGGAGAAATCACAACAGATACCAATGAAATACAAGAGATCATAAGAGAATACTATGAAAAACTATATGCCAACAAATTGAACAACCTGGAAGAAATGGACAAATTCCTAGACTCCTACAATCTCCCCAAACTGAATCAGGAAGAAATGGAGAATCTGAATAGACCAATCACAAGTAAGGAAATAGAAACGGTAATCAAAAACCTCCCCAAAAACAAGAGTCCAGAACCAGACGGCTTCTCTGGAGAATTCTACCAAACATTCAAAGAAGACTTAATACCTATTCTCCTCAAACTGTTCCAGAAAATTGAGAAAGATGGAGAACTCCCTAACACATTCTATGAAGCCAACATCACTCTGATCCCCAAACCTGACAAGGACAACACAAAGAAGGAGAACTACAGGCCGATATCACTGATGAACATAGATGCAAAAATCCTCAACAAAATTTTGGCAAACCGATTACAGCAATACATCAAAAAGATTATACACCATGATCAAGTGGGATTTATACCAGGGACACAGGGATGGTTCAACATCCGCAAGTCAATCAACGTGATACACTACATCAACAAAATGAAAAACAAAAACCACATGATCATCTCAATAGATGCAGAGAAAGCATTCGACGAGATCCAACACCCATTTATGATAAAAACCCTCAGTAAAATGGGCATAGAAGGAAAGTACCTCAACATAATAAAGGCCATATATGATAGACCCACAGCCAACATCATACTCAATGGACAAAAGCTGAAAGCCATCCCTCTGAGGACAGGAACAAGACAAGGGTGCCCACTTTCACCACTCCTATTCAACATAGTACTGGAGGTGCTGGCCAGAGCAATTCGGCAGGAAAAAGAAATAAAAAGAATCCAAATAGGTAACGAAGAAGTAAAACTCTCATTGTTTGCAGACGACATGATCTTATACATAGAAAACCCCAAAGAATCCACAGAAAAACTATTAGAAATAATCAACAACTACAGCAAAGTAGCAGGGTATAAAATTAACGTGCATAAATCAGTAGCATTTCTATACACTAACAATAAACTAACAGAAAAAGAACTCAAGAACTCTATCCCATTCACAATCGCAACGAAAAGAATAAAATACCTTGGGATAAACTTAACCAAGGAAGTGAAGGATCTATACAATGAAAACTACAAGACTTTCTTGAAAGAAATAGGCGATGACATAAAGAGATGGAAAAACATTCCTTGTACATGGATTGGAAGAATAAACATAGTTAAAATGTCCATACTACCTAAAGCAATCTACAGATTCAATGCTATCCCAATCAGAATCCCAAGAACATTCTTCACAGAAATTGAACAAACAATCCTAAAATTCATATGGGGGAACAAAAGACCGCGAATTGCTAAAGCAATCCTGAGCAAGAAAAACAAAGCCGGCGGAATCACAATCCCCGATTTCAAAACATACTACAAAGCTACAGTGATCAAAACAGCATGGTACTGGTACAAAAACAGGTCCACAGATCAATGGAACAGAATTGAAAGCCCAGAGATAAAACCACACATCTATGGACAGCTAATCTTCGACAAAGGAGCAGAGGGCCTACAATGGAGAAAAGAAAGTCTCTTCAACAAATGGTGCTGGGAAAACTGGACAGCCACATGCAAAAGATTGAAAATTGACCATTCTTTTTCACCACACACCAAAATAAACTCAAAATGGATCAAAGACCTAAAGATTAGGCCTGAGACAATAAGTCTTTTGGAAGAGAATATAGGCAGTACACTCTTTGACATCAGTTTCAAAAGAATCTTTTCGGACACTGTAACTCCTCAGTTGAGGGAAACAATAGAAAGAATAAACAAATGGGACTTCATCAGACTAAAGAGCTTCTTCAAGGCAGGGGAAAACAGAATTGAAACAAAAAAACAGCTCACTAATTGGGAAAAAATATTTACAAGCCACATATCTGACAAAGGGTTAATCTCCATAATATACAAAGAACTCACACTGCTTAACAACAAAAAAACAAACAACCCGATCAAAAAATGGGCAGAGGACATGAACAGACATTTCTCAAAAGAAGATATGAATATGGCCAATAGACACATGAAAAGATGTTCATCATCGCTAATCATCAGGGAAATGCAAATCAAAACTACACTAAGATATCACCTTACCCCCGTTAGATTGGCAAAAACATCCAAAACCAAGAACGACAAATGTTGGAGAGGTTGTGGAGAAAGAGGAACCCTCATACACTGTTGGTGGGAATGCAAACTGGTACAGCCACTATGGAAAACAGTATGGAGATTTCTCAAAAAGTTAAAAATAGAAATACCCTATGACCCAGCCATCCCATTACTGGGTATCTATCCTAAGAACCTGATAACAGATATCTCAAGAGTCCGTTGCACCCCTATGTTCATCGCAGCATTATTTACAATAGCCAAGACGTGGAACCAGCCTACATGCCCAGAAACTGATGACTGGATAAAGAAGATGTGGTATATATACACAATGGAATACTACTCAGCCATAAAAAAAGACGAAATTGGCCCATTCACAACAACGTGGATGGACCTCGAGGGCATTATGTTAAGCGAAATAAGTCAGTCAGAGAAAGACGATCTCTATATGACTCCACTCATAGGTGGAAATTAGTATATTGAGAAGGAGATCTGATCGGTGGTTACCAGGGAAAAGGGGGGGTGGGGGGAGGGTACGAAGGGGGAAGTGGTGTACCCACAACATGACTAACAAAAATGTACAACTGAAGTCTCACAAGCTTGTAATCTATCATAACATTAATAAAAAAAAAAAAATTCTGAGAGCAATAAGCATGTACACTGGAATCCAACAATTAGGTAAATGGATGGCAGATGGTGGGAGTCGGGTTTCTCATTGTTCAAGTGGGAGGTCACAAATAAGCAAAGGCAGGAGCCTGGAATAATCCCCATGGTGATGGATTAGAGTGGGAGACATAAGCATGAACTCATGTCTAGCTCACGTAGATACAGATGGTTACATACAGAAATATTTATAGATTTGTGTATATGCATGGATTAATATAAACACATTTTTAGCTCTATCAACTGAGAGGGCCTAGAAATAAGGACACGCCAGTAGCAATGACCATAACTAATACCCAAATCTTGGTTTCTGATACCATTCTCCAGCAAAAAGAACCAGAGCTCTTTGGAGAAATGGTTGATTCTGGGATTCAAGCAGAAAATACACAAGATGATCCCGTCATATCCTGTAGTGCCAGAAAGTAAAGAAGCGCTCAACAAGGCAAAAAACAAAAACACAGTGATGGGGGTTATGTCAAAGGGACATAGGAGCCAACCGAAAGAGTTCCCAGTGGCCGAAACTGAAACGATTTAAACAACAAAATAAATAAAGTAGCATTGGATTATAACCCAAAGTATAAACTAAATATCCATGAGTCCATACTGATATAAATAAATGATTGAATAAATTAATAAATGGGGCAGAAGAGACAAATCTCCCATGCAGAAGAATTCCAAATAATTTGTGCAGATGCTCTGTCCTCAAGGAGCTGGAGCGTAATTCCCTACTCCTCACAAATAGGCCCTGGGCAGGGGCTGAAAGAGTCTGGGCTTTACCATGAAATAACTATGAATGGGGGATCCACCTTGTTAGCTGTGCGATCCCAGGCAAGTCACCCTTTCTCAGGTTTCTCGTCTACAAAATGGGAACAATACTATCACTTAAACTCCTATGAGGAGTTGCTGTGAGGATTGACTGTCTGTGAAGCCCTCAGAACAGTGTTTCAAACACAATACTCAATAAATTACAGTGTTATTCTTTTTTAAGGTAGTGTATTAGTCTGCTCGAGCTGCTGTAACAAAATATCACAGACTGCGTAGCTTAAACAACAGACATTCATTTTCTCACCATTCTGCAGGCTGGTAAATCCAAGCTCATGGTCCAGCAGTGTTGAGTTTCTGGTAAGAGCTCTCTTCCTGCCTTGCAGACAGCTGCTTTGCCCTCACATGGCCTTTCCTCTGAGTGTGCATGAGGTAGTGAGAGGGTGGGGAGAGAGATCTCTTCCTTTTGATAAAGCCATCAATCCTATGGGATGAGAGCCTGACTCTTATAACCTCATTCAATCTTAATTACTTCCTAAAGGTCTTGTCTCCAAATACAGTCACATTGGGGGTTAGGCCTTCAACACGAGAATTTTAGGGAGAGCACAATTCAGTCCATAGCAGGTAGCATGAGATAGAGGATAAGACAACTCGAATTCTCATTTTAGTTTCACCACTTACTAGCTATGCTGGGGAAATTTCTCAGGTTCCTCAATTTTTTTTCATTAAAAAAATTAAGGTATTATTTTTATCCAATAAAATTCACGCATTTTAAAATACTAAGTGAGCTATTTTAAAAAAATCCTTTTTATTTCAGAGTAGTTTGGGATTTACAGAAAAATTACAAAAATAGTATAGAGAGTTCCCATATACCCTGAACCCAGTTTTCCCTGTTATTAACATCTTACATTAGTGGGGTACATTAAGGAACTAATATTGACTTATTATTAAGTAAAGTCCATACTTTATGCAGATTTCCTTGGCTTTTACCTTCTATCTTTTTTCTGTCCCAGCATCCCACATTACATTTAGTCATTATGTCTCCTTAGGCTCCTCTTGGCTGTGAGAGTTTCTTAGACTTTTCTTCTTTTCGATGATCTTGACAGTTTTGAGGAGTATTAGTTAGGTATTTTGTAGAATGTCCCTCACTGGGATTTTTCTGATGTTTTTCTCAAAATTAGACTATGGTTATGGTTTTTTGGGATGAAGACCACAGAAGTAAAGTACCATTTTTATCATATCATATCAAGGGCACCTACCATCAACATGTCTTATCACCGTTGGTGTTGACCTTGATCACCTGGCTGAGGTCATGTTTGTCAGTTTCTCCACTCACAGTCCCTCTCCCCTCCTCCTTTCCCTACTATATTCTTTGGAAGGAAGTCACCATGCACAGTCCATACTTAAGGGGTGGGGAATTATGCTTCACCTCCTGGAGGAAGAAAGATCTATGTAAATTATTTGGAATTCTGCATGATGAATTTGTCTCTTCTCTCCTATTTACTTATTTTTTTCAATATTTATTTATATCAGTATAGACTAACAGAAATTTATTTCATTCTTTGTGTTATAATCCAATATTATTGTAATGTATTCTGTTGCGTAAATTGTCCCAGCTTTGGCTATTGGAAGCTCATTCAGATTGGCTCCTGTGTCCTTTTGATATGTTCCCATCAATTTTGTTATCTTCTGACTCTCTCAATTTTAGCTCCTCTTCTCTTTGTTGTTCTACAAGGTGCTCCAGGCTCATTTTGTATTTTCCTGCCCCAGCCCTGGAATCAGCCATTTCTCCAAGGAGCCCTAGTTCTTTCTATTGGAGAATGGTGCTTAGAAACCAAGATCTGGGCACCAGACGTGCTTTTGCTACTGGGGCATCACTACTTCCAGGCTCTCAGGTAAGTGGTGAGAAAAGCAGTGAACTTTGAGCTGAGGCCTGGAGAATGTGAAGGAGCCAGCCACTTTAGACACAGAAGAAGAGAGTTCCAATCAAAGGAACGGCTAGTAGAGAGGATACAAAGCAGGAACAAGCTTGTTCATGAGAGGGACAAAAACAGGGCCAGCGAGGCTAGAACAGATGGGGAGAGGAGAGTGGTACCAAGGAAGGTTGGGGAAGGGGTAGGGCCAGAACAATGAGGGGTTTGTAAACCAGGGAGGGTGTCTGGACTTTACTCATAGGGAAATGGAGGGCCATTGAGTGTTTTAAAATAGGATTGATGCCGGTTGATACAGGATGATAGAGCTTCGGCCCACTCACCAGCCTGAGGAGTCTATGTGAGAATTGAAGGTGATTCTGAACCAGGCCCAAAGCATTTGACAAGCAAAGGCTTGTCCTGACTTAGCTGAGACCAGTAGATAGACTGATCCATGGTTTCTAGGTTTCAGGGTGGACTCTGGCATGAACAAGCTTATAAAATAAGATTGTTCCTTGCTCTAAAAGCTATGATTTAAAAAAGCCAAATCTGTTGTTGATATGTGGGAACTGGAGTCCCCAGGGAAGTATTCAGATATTCTGGGTCATCAAACACTCTACCTGGCCCTGATGCTGCCACCCAAATCCTGAATCATTTTGCTTGGCATTCAAGGTCTTCATTGAGTATAGCCCCTCAGCCTGTCAGCATTGTGCAGCCTAATCTGCCAGCCCCACTCCATATTAATAAATACATATATGGCACTCACTTCATGTCATGTGTTGTCCTATGCACTGCTTGCTGGCCCAGGATATCCCACCCCATGCACATACTGTCCACCGTCTCCTTCCTCTCAGCCCATCCATATCCATAGGTCTGTTGCATCTTCCAAGACTTGCCTTTAAAACCACCTCCAAGAAGACTTCACTAGTTGACCAAGCTCACTCTTTGGTCCAAGTCCAGTCCAGGTTAAGTAGTCTCTGTCCCACAAATGGATACTTGGGGCTTCTCTTCCACATCAAATAGAAAAAGTAGGCCTGTTTAGGTGTAATATTAAGGGCATTCTCCCCACTCACACCCAGGTGGGTACCAGAGTCAAGGAGGTTACTCAGAGGAAACCAAGGCTGATATAGGTTGACCAAGTTGATACTAGTTGATATAGGATCATATAGAAAGGACCCAACTGACCAGCTTGAGGAGTCAAAGCTATCATCCCCAAAAAAGAGCTCTCATATCAGAAAAAGTTTGCTATTGTTTTTTGGTATAGTAGAATATTTTGAAGCAGAGATTGCATGTCTCCATGCTTTCTTGTACTTATTACTATTTCCTCCATTATTAAGGCAGCTGCCCTCAGAGGGTACAGCCTAACAAAGAGTCTATTTCTTAGCTGGGGACTTTCTAAGTAGATATTTGTAAAACTACAATGAAAGAAAGTGTTGAAAACTAAAGTTTTCAATCAAAAAGTTGAGCTTTGGAGAAATGAAAGTGGTCATAAGTTTGTTTATATTGTTTTTATTCTAAAAGTTTGGTTTTGAACATCAGAAAACAGATTTAAACCTCAAACCATACAGTAAGGAAGAATTCATGGTGATGTAAGTACATTTTCCTTCCTTGATAGATGGATCAGATGGGAAGATGGAGAATGTAAGGGCATGTATATGGAGCTTAGATGTTGGTCCTTGAGAAGGGGCTGAGTCCTTCCATCTATTTGGGTTGAGTCCTTGATAGGGGTGGGTGTGCAGGTAGAATGACAGGAAACCGATAGAAAAGTCAGATTAATGAGGTGAGTGAGGACAGGGAAGAAGGTGGAGAGAAGTCTTCAGAGAAGAAGGAGATTATAACCTGGCTTCCCAAGGTATAGTCTAGGGAGACAGCAAGACTTTTAGGGAGCTTGATCCAACATAACCTGGATGCGGGAGTAGCAGTGGCTGATGGAAGTGCCTGGGCAGATGGGCTCCAGGCCTGAATCACAGAGTGCCATGATTTCCAGCATGGTGGGAGGAAATCAGACAGAAGATACTGTGCCCTTAAGAGGACAGCGTTGCAGATCCAAAGGAAGCAAGAGTAGGAGCAGGAGTGACTTGGGTTACCCTGATGCCCTGAAGCCATCATCAGTTTTAGGGTGGAGAGGGGTGTGTTTCGGGGTTAAAAGCTGATGTCCACAGAGCAGGAGGTAACAAGGGAAGAACTCGCTCACAATGGAGGCCAGGAGTCAGAGGGAAGCTCATAGCTCAGACACCATCTGACCATACTCACCTCACCATCTCCTTACTTCATCTCCCCAACCGAGATCATTGGAGAGGAGAAAGAAGAGGAAAGGAATCTTAAATCCACTATAGTTAAATCTGGAAGTGACAGGGTTTACCTTGAATTGGGAAGACTAGATTTTCTACTACTCAGAGGAGAGAGTGGATGTGAACTAAGTAACCAGTTATAATATTAATAAACACATATATGACACTCACTTCAAGCCAGGCACTGCCCTAAACACTTTACATATATTAACTAATTTGATCTTCCTAATACCTGTGTGAAATGAACACATTTTAGTGCACTTGAGTTTCATGACCATTGTTTGCAGCACTTAAATCTTTGTAATAATATATTATTTCATTTATTATGCCTCTTTTTACACATGGAGAAATAAGGCTTTGTTCAAGAGATCTTCCCGAGGCCATACAATTGGCAAACATTCCTGGGTTTGACCCAGAGCTTCAACCACCTGGTCTGAATTCTTTCCGTTGTACCCATAGGTGTTCAGTAAATACATATATATATTTTTAAATAATCAAATTTATTGTCTTAGCCTAGAGAAGAGAAGACTGAAGATTGAAACTTTGGGTGCTTAAACTTTTAAAGATTGATTAAAGGACGGTAAGAGCAAAGGAGATTGTGAAGGCATATCAAATGAGGTGGGAGAAGAAATTGGGGGGCGTGGTTTCACAGTCTTCTAAGAAGAAAGTGTTCTTAAAAGGAGATAGTGATCCCAGGAAAAATGGGCACGATTAGTGCCCAGATCTTGGTTTCTAAATATTAGTCTCTACTGAAAAGAATGTGGGCTCCTTAGAGAAAAGTTTGCTTGCAGGGCTGGGGCAGGGAGGGTACAAGGTGAGGCTGAAACTTCTTGTGCCAAAGAGTAAAGAAGTGTTCCACAAACAAAGTGACACGGTTACTGTGGAAATAAACAAAGCCCACTCATTGAGAACAAGCAAAGGCTGGTTATTCAGAGCTTACTGTAGCAAGGGAGTCAGCCACCAACACTTGCGTTTTGGTTGAGGTGAAAAAACAAGCCAAGGAGTGGGAAAACTATAGTGAGAGAGAAGGAAGGCTTTGGTTATGCCCTGCTTGGAGGGTGTTGGTATGGGTGAGCTGTGGGTGGGCTAACTAGAAACAGGGCATCCTCTGCGATTGGTTAGGGAGACACAATTAGGTTTCTCTGGTTGGTCTTAAATTGGAAGCAGGGGCAAAAATTTGGGAAGCTGCCAGTTATTAACCAAGTCCTGACCATTTGGGCCTGATTGTTAGAGAGGTTAATCATCTGTTTCCTGGATCAGTTGCTAGAGATAGTAGTCTGACTTCCTGAAGGTCTGACCCATAGCGGTAGCAGGCTGGCTTCCTGGGCTGGTTACTGGAGATAATGGATTGGCTCCCTGGGCTGTTTGCTGCAGATCATGGGTCAGAGTTCTATTTTTATATATGGCATGGCCATTGTCCATTTGTATACTCGGTCTCTCAGTACATGAAAAGGAACACAGGAGCTAACCTAAAAGATCTCCCATTGGCCAATTTAGAGATAATTTAAACATTAAAATGAATGATAATAGTAATGAATTGTAACTCATCAAGTTAAAAAATAATCCATGAGTCCATACTGACACAAAACAAGCAATAATCAAATAAATAAAGTGGAAGAGAAGAGAAAAGTCCTTCTTATAGTACAATGCCAACTAAAAAGTATAGAGGATGGGGCTGGCCTGGTGGCACAGCGGTTAAGTTCACACATTCTGCTTCTCGGGAGCCCGGGGTTCGCTGGTTTGGATCCCGGGTGCGGACATGCCACGGCATGGCAAGCCATGCCGTGGCAGGCGTCCCACATATAAAGTGGAGGAAGATGGGCACAATGTTAGCTCAGGGCCAGGCTTCCTCAGCAAAAAAGAGGAGGACTGGCAGTAGTTAGCTCAGGGCTAATCTTCCTCAAAAAAAAAAAAAAGTATAGAGGAAACGGTAGAGTAAGAAATTTAACAATCTGTAATAATTGCTTCAGGTAAAAATCACTAATGGACCTAAAAGTCTTTCACTGGATATCCAGATCCGAGTATCTCCCCACAGATCACCTACAAATACAAAGAGGAAGAAATCCCTTTACAGTGAGCAAACCTGGTGGATTCCACCTCAACCGAGTGATTGAAATCAACATCGTCAATGACACCACAAAGCCACATCAGGGCTTCATGATGCAATGCACTGAGAACACAACATGACATATGTCATCTTCCTGCCAAAAATGGATCATCTGAATCTAACCATGAGGAAGCATCAGACATTCTACAAAACAATTGCTCTGTGCTCTTCAAAAATGTCAATGTCGTGAGATAAAGAAAGGCTGAGGGACAGTTCCGGATTAAAGGAAACCAAATTAACATGACAACTAAATGCAATGCATGATCGTGGATTGGAGCCTGGATTGGAAATTTTATTGTTGTTGTATAAAGGTCAATTATTGAGACAATGAGAGAAATTAGAACATGGACCATCTTTTGGATAGGGTCTTGCATCAATGGTATATTTCCTTGTTCTTAGGAGATACACGCGTAAATATTTAGGGGTGAAGGGCCATGATGTCAGCAACTTATCCTTAAATGGTTCAGCAAAAATAACAATAACAACAATATATCTAATTTTGTGGAGAGAAAGAGCTATTACAAACGTGGTAAAATGCTAAACAATATGTGAATCCAAATGAAGGCTATGTGGGTATTAGAGTATTCTTGCAAATTTTCTGTTGGCTTGAAAAATTGCAAAATAAAACGTCAAAAATATGCAAAAAAGGAGGTGGTGGTCAACCGTGCTGAATATTGCTGACAGGTCAAATAAGACAATGCTCAAGAAGCGGCCACTGAATCTAGCAACATGGCGGCCGCCAGTGACCTTAAGGAGCAGTCTTGGAGGAGAGGTGGGGCAGAGATTGAATTGGCAGGGACTGGGAAGAGAATGTAAACTGAGGGAGTGGAAAAGCAACTTGAAATACGTCTTTTAAAAAGCTTTTTTTAGCACATTTAGGGTAGGACTGAAGGAAATTAATAATTAGCTTCCATTCTGTTCTTTTCATTCTGTTCTAATCATTAACCAGTATCTATGATGATTTAAACCAATCTGTCCTGAATTTAGTCCCAGAACTGAGTAAAATACTTCTCATTGATCCTGAGTCCTTCGCTCACTCTATGGACTCTGGGTTCAAAGTCAATTTGCTGTCAAAAGCTCTTACAGTCATCTCCGCCGCTGGCCACTCCCTCTGGGGAGTCCTCTGAAGCCCCCTGGCTCTCTCTGGTCATCCAGTTTCTCGCCTCTCCCTCGCTCAGTTCACAAAGAAACTGATAAAGTACCTTGTCGCCCCCACAGCATCTAGAACAAAGACCCGTTCTCCACACTGGGCTCCCTACAATGCTGCAAATTTTCCTCTGCCTAATTACTTCTTCACCTCTTCTCTTTTTCTCTTGATTAGCATGAATTAATTCAAGATTTTGTCTTTCCTATTCATTGTTGAAATTTGCATTCTCTGCTATGTCATGGGATACTACGTTCTTTTGATACAGAGCCTAGAATTTCCAAATTTTAAGTTCGTACCTAACTATTGCCTTTAAGAAACACAATCTTCCAAACAGATCATTTCAAATACAGCTGTTAACCCAAACTAACAAGATCAGGGTGCCACAGTGGTTTCTTCACGGGCCACTTCCAAGTACGTTTTCTTTTAAGCTAACTCCAGGAATTGATGGTGATCCTTCCAGAAGGATTTGCTGCAAAGAACCAGGGCCTCCTAAATGTAGTCTCCAAATCTTTATGGCTTTGCGAAGTGTGATCAGAAGATGTCAAGAAAGACCCCAGATACACTTGCTTCTCAACTCTCACCTAATCCTACGAGCTTCAAAAGTCATAAGTTACAAACGTCAATTCATTTAATCCTCACAACAGACTGGCCAGGTCATTTTACTGTTCTCACTTTATGGATGAGAAAACAGGCTCCGAAAGGCAAAACCTTCCCAGATTTAGACGACTGAGGAACCAGGATTAAATATCTGTGCTTTTTCCGCTCTGTCAAGCTGCCTTCAAAAACAGAATTTGCTTTCTCCAGTTGCCCAAAGGAACAAGGACTCAGACTTTCAAACATTTTGCTGATTTTTTTTAATTAAAGACTCAGATATGAACTCACCATCCATAAGAGGGGTGTTACAGAGAAGCTGCGTGTGAAGCTAACTTCTGTATGTTGAGCCACACTATAAACGCACTGGCTATTTAAATAATTCCTGAAGCAAATCATTTTGTATTTGTGAATCTGATTTTTCTTCTGTGCGTCCTATTTGCCTGCTGCAGAAATACCTGTTCTCAACTATCCCAAAAGGGATGCAGAGATCATCGCTCAGAAGCAGGGATAGAATTTTATGTCACAGGAGGGTCACTGCCCCACAGACAGTACTCAACATAGCAGACAAATGAAGCCCAGTGTACTGTTGGCTTCAGTTGAGCGTGGTTCGCGTATACGATACATTCTCTCTGAATTCATCATAGGCAGGAGAGAGACTCACAGAAACAGCAATGGGGATGGAAGGGGCAGGAGAAGGGAGAGAGCCACGAAAACAGAGAGAAAGAGAGAGATAGAAGAATGAAGCAGGCTGGAGGACAGAGATGAGAGAGTCGGGGACGGAGATGCCAACTAAAATTGTGACTGGATGGAGAAGGAAGGAGAAAAGAAGAGCGTGAAGAAAGGAAAGAGTGAGGAGCTAGGGAAAAAAGAGGGTGGGAGAGAAAAAGAGGGCTCAGCTAACACATCTGCCCACTTCCTGTTCCCAGCAGGCAGCATCCTGCGGGAGCGCTCTGGTCTGGAACCTGCGCCTTCCCACTCCAGCATTTTAAATCCTCCCATGAGCCTGGTTTCAGGAAACTCTCCCACCTCCCACTTCAATTTCTCACCCAGTAAGTCCACAACCTCTCCCTGAGGCTTGAGGCCTCGAGGCCAATTTCTGTGTGTATAACCAGAAAAGAGAAGGCCTGGAGAGCTCATCGTCAGGTCTCTGATGGGCAGCTTTGTGGCACAAAATCCAGAGACCAGAAATATGACTAATAATTAGGGGCCACACGGAGAGATTCCCGTCTAGGAAAGACCCTTCTAATCGACCTGCCACAAGATGGAATCTGCTGTCTCAGGAGGTAGTGAGTTCCCCATCACAAGATGTGTGTAATCATGCAACAGAAGCTGAATACCAAACCTATCTGTGATGGACCTGAACGATGTCTTCTGTGACTCTGATTTTTCCTAAAGCCTCTGAAAAATAGCTTTTAAATTCATCATTACCCATGAAATCTTGCCCTATTTATGTGATCAGAAAAATCCTTCCTTCACATTGAGTTGAAGGAGCAAGTTAATCCAAGTCCTTATTCATATGATCACAAGTTCTGAATCATTGGGTTTTGAATTAGTGGGGTTTCCCAGCGGGATTCAAATGTTCCACCCAGGAGACACAGAAAAGAAGGTTCTCGCCTTCCCTGGGAACACAGCCCAAGGAAAGAAGAGGAGATGGCAGGCAGGCTGCCTCCTGTGCATTCCAATAGGCCCACTGCTTCGCAGAATCTCAATGTTCCAGCCCCAGAACAGTTGGCAGAGACGGAATTTCAGGAAAGGAGTGAAGCAGAACTGCCAGTCACTCAGACATCGGGCGCTGGGGGGGTGGTTTCTCCTGGGAATGTGCAAGGCCAAGGTTGCCCTGGCCCTTCCAGGAGGCTTCAGTCAAATGTCATCGCATCCATGACGCCTGTCCTGACCCCTCCTGTGCACCCCCGCCAGCACCCTGAGCTTCTGGCTCATGCAGCACTTTAATGCTGGGTGGTTCGTGTCTGTCTCCCCACTACGCTGGGACAGAAGCCATGGAGGGGCGTTTGATTCCTGGCATGGAAACACTGCATTAGTCCCAGGGGACCAAGGGCAGCAGGAGTGCCCCTTTTCTTGCTTCTTGAATGCTCTGAGGACTTTCTGATCAGTTTAGGTTATTTTTGGGTCTTTACTTTCTCTCCACCTCTCCCCACACAGCAGCCGCACCGACCCCATTTCTGGTTGCCTGGTTCTTGTTCTCAGAGCTGCCCTATGTCCCACTCGCATCCACTGGCTTAGAGAACCCTTCCCCTGGGGTACCATCCTCCTTGGGATTCGCCCAGCTCCTGTGCTGCTAAAGGAGGGTTCTCCGCCCCTGCTGGGCTCTGCTTTTTCTGCCAGAGCAGTCCTGCTTGCATCAGACCTTGGGCCAGCCCAGCTCCTCTCCCTCTGTCCCCTGACCTTCCGGACACACTGAGAACTCCGTGACGGCAGAGACTGTCTCACCCTTCTTTGGATCCCCCACCCCTACAGCAGTTGCTCGCAGGGAGGAGGTACTCAGGAAAAAAATCATCAAATTAAAATTAAATTGAAAGGCAAGGGAAAATAAATGCTTTCCTCTGTAGCGAGATTTTAGCAAGGAGGGCTTGGGAAAATCAGGGGAGCTAACTAAAAGATTTATTGGTTTCTCGCTCCCTCTTCTACACAATCTTTGATTAGATCTTATCATTATTTCCGAAAATGATGCTCAAGTGTGGCCCAGCAGGGGCCAATGCCCTGGCCCAGCTCGATGCCCCAGCTGCTACATAGGGCAGCACCGCCATCTTACTACATCTGCTTATGCGTCTCCTTCTCTGGGATTGTCCCCAATTGCCCTCTTGGTTGTGAGCACCATTGGCTGGCAATATCCAGACACCATCCTGCCTTTAGGACCTCTCATTGCATCCAGGTGTTAGGGGAGCAAGGTGGAGGGAGCCCCATGCTCTGTCATTTATTTGTCCCGCAAACATGATTTCGCTCTAAATCTCATTTCCATCTGCTGGATACCCTCACAAAGGCACAGGAGACTGCTGTCACTGCCCGTCACACTGAGTGGCCAACTTCAGAAATACCCCACGGTAGATGCCTTCTTACTAAGTCACCAGGTCGTTCATCATGACAATCCATCCAATGAGCAGCATTGGGTTTATTCTATTCAGTAGTCCTCTCACTTCCCCATAAAAAACAAAATCCATATAATCCCCGTGGAGACTGGTTTGGATGCAGTTAAATAGCCTTTCTTCATCGACTTCCAGCCCTTGCTTGATGCACCAGTCCAATTTAGGACAGATTAATATATTGCAGCCAAGTCCAGCTTGAGAAATTTTTGTTGAGTGCCTAGTGTATGTCAAACCCTGAGTCAGGAGCCGGAGACACAGCTTGCTCAGTGGCTTTCCTGTTGCTTGTATCACAGTCCGGGAGCTGGATGAGAGCAGGGTCAAGCGGAGGGTATGAGTGCTCTTCATCCAGGACCTGGAATTAGGGTCAATATTCTAGGTTTTTCATTCAACAAAAACACGTTACACTAGGCTTTATGCTAGGTGCTAGGGAAATAAAGATGAATAAGGTAATTCCTGCTCCCAAGGAGCTCACAACCTTGAGGTGAGGGAGACAGAAGAATAAAGAGAGGATGACAGCATCGTGCGATGCGTGCTGTGATAGAGGAAAATGTGGGGTTTGGGGGACCCCACCTGCACAGACTAAGGAGGGGTGACAGGCATGAGAAAAGGCTTCCCAGTGAGTGTGGGGTTTGAGCTGAATCTTGAGGGATGAATTAAAACTCACCAAGGGGGTGTAGGCAGTAACATCTAGGCAGCACACGCAAGTCACAAAGATGCGAGGAAGCCTGGCCAGTTCAGGAACGCTAATGACTTCAGCATCCGAGAGGAAGAAGAGCTTCAGCGATGTCGCTGGGGAGGAAGACCAGGGGGAAATTGTAAGGAGTTCCTTAAGTTAGCTACGGAATCAGGGTATTGTCCTGAAATACTGGAGTCCGGGCGATCCATTAGAAAGCTGTTTAATAACCCTGAAGAGAAATGATCAGGAACCAAACAAAGGGAGTAGCTGTGGGAATAGAGATAAGGGGGTTCCAAGACATCCTTTGAAGATTAAAGCTACGGGACTTGATGACGCATTGAAAATAGGAGGGGAAATAGAGAGAGATAAAAGTCAAAGATTGTGCCCATGTTTCTGGCTTAAGTGAAGGTTAGATTACAAAGGCTCGTAGAACAGAACTGATAATACTGTGACATAGTAACAATAAAAATAAGAATAAGAGTATTTTACATGAGTTGCCAATGTGAGGGATTTGGGCAGAATTTTAAAAACTAAATAAAAGGAAAAAGCAAGGATAAAGCCATGGGAAAAAAGACATACATGGAGGGCAAAAAGCAAAAAGGAAATCCCATCAAAAAATTAAAGGTATTTCCAAAAATGCATAGAGAATATCTATGACAGAAGCAGTAATGAAAGACATAATTTTAAAAAAAGAAAAGAAAAATAAAAAGCAAAGCTTTCTGAGCCAAAATCAAAGCTGAATATATAGATGGAAAAGATTCACCAAGTTATGAACAAAAATAAGTTAAAGGAGGAATATTGAAATCTCTCACCACAGTTGTATTTCTGATTATTTATTCTTATATTTTTAATAGCTTTTGCTCCAACTGTTTGGATTCAAAATTATTTTGTGCCTAAGAGTTCTCGATTATGCTTTCGTTGTGAAGTGTGCATTTTGTCACTAAAACACAAGTTTTCCAGATCTTACTAGCACGTGGAAACAAAGGACACCACAATTTCACTAGCTCTTGCTCCCGTGCAGGATCCATAGACTTCTTCAAAGTCTCTCTCCGTCATATTTTGGAGAACTCAGGTGGCAGGGGTTCACGTTCACTCATTAACAAGTTCCCTCCTGTGAGATGCCCCCTCTGCTCCACCAGCATCCGCTTATGAGCTCCATATCTTCTGATGCCGTAATTTCTCATCAGAATTCTATTGAGGACTGACACGTCAATCCGGTGCCCCTGCCGTTCTTCGCGGTTCATGAATGGTATTGGTCTGTGGATTACTTTTTTTAGAATGTCTGTGTCTGTTTTTGGTCAAGATAACGCTAGCCTCATAAAAAGAGTTGGGAGGAGTCCTCCCTGCCTCTATTTTTTTCAGTTTGTGTAGGACTGTGTTTGGTAGAATCCATTATCGAAGCCATCCAGGCCTGGAGTTTTCTTTGTGGGGAGATTTTAAATTATGAATTCTATTTCTTATATAACTATATAGGACAATTCAGATTTTCTGTTTGTTCTTCAGTCAGTTTTAATTTGTGTCTTTCAAGGAACGTGTCCATTTCATCCAAGTTGTTGAGTTTATTGATATGACAAAGTTGAAATCCCTTTTTCTCCCTTAATGTCTGTAGGATCTGTAGGGATGTCCTCTTTCTTTCATAATATTGATAATGTGTGTCTTTGCTCTTTTATTCTTGATTAGTCTAGCTAGAGGCTTATCAATTTTGTTGACCTTTTCAAAGAACCAGCTTTTGGTTTTATTGATTTTTCTCTACTGTTTATTTTCCATTTTATTGATTTCCTTTCTTTAGTTTCCTTGCTTCTGTTTCTCTTAGCTTTAATTTGCTTTTCTGTTTCTAGCTTCTTAGTTTGCAATTAGATAATTAAGATGAGATCTTTCTTTCTAAGTGTTTAAAACCATGAATATCTCTCTAAGCACTGCTTTAGCTGTATCCCACAAATTTTGACGTCATGTTTTCATTTTCATTCAGTTCAAAATATTTTCCAATTTTTCTTTAAACCATGGGTTATTCAGTAATGCATTTAATTTCCAAGTATTTGGGGCGTTTCCAGATACCTTTTTGTTATTGGTTCCTAACTGAATTGTGTCTTGTTTAGAAAAGATACTCTGTATGATTCAAGCCTTTTAAATGTATTGAGACTTTTTTACAGCCCAACGTATGTCTATCTTGCTCCATGTGCATTTCTCCTGTTCTCGGTTAGCAATTCCTACAAATGTCAAGAAGGTCAGGGGCCGGCCCCGTGGCTGAGTGGTTAAGTTCGAGAGCTCTGCTTTGCCGGTCCAGGGTTTTGCCGGTTTGGATCCTGGGTACGGACATGGCACTGCTCATCAAGCCATGCTGAGGCAGCGTCCCACATGCCACAACTAGGAGGACCCACAACTAAAAGTACACAACTATGTACCGGGGGGCTTTGGGGAGAAAAAGAAAATATAAAATCTTTTTTTTTAAGAAAAAGGTCAAATTGGCTAAGAAAGCTCTTCAGGTCTTCTGTGTGCTCCCTTATCCTCTGACTACTTGTTCTGTCAATTGCTGAGAGAGGAATGTTGCAATCTCTTTGGGGATTTCTACATGCTTATGGGTTATAATCTATACTTATGGATTTATCTATTTCTCATTTTAGTTTTTGCTTTATATTTTGAAGCTCTGTTATTAGGTGCATTTAGGATTATGTCTTCTTGATGAATTGATCCTTTTACCTTTGTGAATAGTCCTAATAACATTCCTACTTTGTTTGGTATTAATATATCCACTCTACCTTTCCTTTGATTAGTGTCTGCATGTATCTCTTTTTGCATCCTTTCACTTTTAACATGTTTTGTTTATATTTAAAGTGGATTTCCTGTAGGCATCATATAGTTGGGTCTTGCCTTTTTTTATTCTGTATGACAATCTCTGTCTTTTCATTGTAATGTTTAAACTATTTATACTTTTATGTAATTATTGATAAAACTGGTGTTAAGTTTACCATCTTGCTGTTTGTTTTCTATTTATCCCATCTATTTTTTGTTCCTTTTACCCTTTTTCACTACCTTCTTTTGGATTGAGTATTTTTTAATATTCCAACAATACTATTGGCTTGTTAGTGATATCTATTTGTTAAATTTTATAATGGTTGCTCTACGATTGACAGTATGCAAAAGTTTACCTTTCAATAATACTATACTACTATACTACTATAATATAGAAACTTTATAACAGTATATTTTCATGTCATTATGCCTCTATATACATTGTATTACTTTATGCCACAATACACTGTATTACTTTTTCCATAAACAGACAATTATCTTTTAAAGAAATTTGAAAGTGATGGAAAAAGTATTTTGTATTTACTCATGTATTTACTCTTTCTAGCACTCTTCATTCTTTTTTGTATATCCGTGTTCAAATCTGGTCTTATTTTCCTTTAGCCTAAACAACTTTCTTTTATATTTATGTTGGCAACAAATTCTGTTAGCTTTTGTCTATCTAAAAAAGCCGTTATTTCATCTTTATTTATGAAAGTTATTTCAATGGTTACAAAATTCTGGATTGATAGGTATGGTTGGTTGTTTGGTTGGCTGATTACTTAAAGATGTTATACTGTTGTCTTCTGGTTAGTTTCTGAAGAGAAGTTTGTGGATATTCTTATGTGGGTTCACTTGTATATAATACGTTTTATACTCTAACTGCTTTTAAGGTCTTTTCTTTATTATTGGTCTGCAGTAATTTGATTTGATGTGCCTTGGAGTGATTTTCTTTGTGTTTATCCTATGTAAGTCTCATTGAGTTTCTTGGATCTGTGGGTTCAACAAATTTGGAAATTTTTGACAATTATTTCTTTAAATACTTTTCTATTCTCCCCCTCCTCCTTTATGAGACTCTTATTACATGGACATTAAATTTTATATTGTCCCACAGGTCATTAGGCCTCTGTTTAATTTTTTCAGTCTTTTTTTCTCTCTGTGCTTCAATTTGGATGCTGTCTATTGCTATGTCTTCAAATTCACTGGAGTTTTCTTCTGCAGTGTATAATCTGCTGTTAATCTCATTCAGTGAATATTTCATTTTATATATTGTATTTTTGATCTCTAGAAGTTCCATATGGTTCTTTTAAAAAATTCCATTTATTTCCTCATTAAATTCATGTTGTTTAAATCTTTTAGCATATTCATAAATTCATAGCTATTTTAAAGTTTTTGTCTACTAGTCCCATTATCTCTGTCATTTCCAGTTTTGTTTTTGATAGTTTATTTTCTCCTGGTTATGGGTCACATTTTCCTCCTTCTTAGATTGTCTAGTAATTTTTTATTGCGTCTGGAAATTGTGAGTGTTATGTTCTTGAGTTCTGAATTTTGTTGTCTTCCCTTAAGGAATTTTAAACTTTGTTCTGGCAGGTAGATAAGTTATTTGCAGATCAGCTTGATCCTTTCAAGGTTGAAGGTTTATTACCCCAGGGCTAAAGCGGACTTTGCTCTAAGGCTAGTTTAGCCCTATTACTAAGGCAAACCTTTCTAGGGTCTCTACTGAATATCTAGGGTATTTCAAGGCCTCTCCAGCCTTAAAGGTCAGAACTCTAACTTATCCTAGCCCTGTGTGAGTCCTGGGAATTGTTCAGCTTACAACCTTCCTGTCATTCTTTGTCCAGCTTTATGTAGCTTAGGATTCAGCAACAGATTTAAGGGGACTTCCATGCAGATTTCTGGAGCACTTTTTCTACTCAATTCTCTCTTCTCTAGTATTCTGCCCTGAAATTAGAACTACTTCGGCATCCCTCTCTCTGATGTCTGTCTCTTCAACTCGGCAAGATTTGGTTTCCTTTCAGAGAACCACGACCAAGAAAACACCCCCAGGCAGAAATCTTGAGTAACTGTAGATCTTGCCTTCTTTGTTCCCCTCCTCTCAAAGATCACAGCCCTGCACTGCCATTGTCCAATGTTTGAAAACAGTTACTCCGCATCCTTTGTCTAGGATGTTTATAGTGGGAGGAAAGTCTGATTCCATGTACTCCATCATGACCATAAGTGGAAGTTCCACTGACCTTCTTCCAGGCATTCATGGGATATAACCATGCATTTATTTGTTAAGCAACCCTCTTTTTGGCTGTGCACTGATGACAATAAATGCTAGAGCCCTTTTGATGCCAAACGGCACTTCTCCCTTAGGTAACTGTAACAACTTTTTAAATGCCTATTCTCTCTAACTCCAGACTTACTCAATCCATGCTGCTACCAGAGTAATATTTCTAAAACATCAATCAAATTGCCTGGTACCAAATGCAAAGTAGAAGTGAATGAATAGCTCTCTCCACCTTTTGCATTATACTCTGTTATAGGGATCTCAAGGATGTCCTGCTGGTTTCTTATTTTTTTAACCACATTTTTAGGTAAGTAATACTTTAAGTCTTTAATTAGAGTTTCCATGCTTTCCATGAGGCTTAGATTAGAAAAATAACAGAGAATGAGGCAAAAGTCAAATTCCAATAATAGATACCACGCTGTGCTAAGAATTGCTTCATCTTCTGTGACTAAGACTTCTTTTCCAGGTCATACTCATTGCACTCGGTTTCTTTATCCCTAATGATAAGCCTCCTAAAATCTCGGGCAAAAAGCCTTTTGGTGCAGAAAGGCCTATCATCTCATAAGACATGCCTAGCCATGTCTCAATTCCCTGCAGTGGACACAGCTTGAGTTCTGTCCCAAGATACCCTTCAGCTTCTGTTCACATAAATTTCTGGTATTCCAAAAGAAATACTTAGACATTTCTAAGTCTTACTCAGGCTAACGCTGGGATTCTCTCTACATGAAACAAAACTCTTTTTTTTTTGTTTGTTTAATTCTTTATGGCTCTAGATTATACTTTGCCTGATTAATATTGTGGTCTCTGATTTCTAAATTCTAATGTGCTTTTGTCCATCCCTTTTGAAAAAATCCCTTTTCCTAACTTTGTTTTAGTTGATTGTCTTATAAATAGAATACAGTCGAATTTTTTTTAGATAAAATCTGAGAGTATTTATATTTTAACAGGGAAATTTAATGCATTTATACACATTGTTATAGCTAGTTGTTTTCTTCCCTGTCATCTTGTTATTAACGATCTTGTTCCTTTTTTACCTGTCTTTTGGTAGATGGAGTCTATTTTCTTTGCATTTATTTTCTCTAATGTATTAGAAGAGAAATGCTGGCTCTAATTCCACTACTTATAACCTTGATATTTTTCAAAAATAGTTCTTAATTTATGTTCTTCTAATTGTAAGAATTAAGTGTGGTTTGGAATCTTTTGAGATCTTTTTACTTAAGGTAAGTAGTTAGCATACTTTTATTCTCTCTTCTTAATTCACACTTCATCCTTTTCTATAACCAGGGTTTTAGTAATTGAGTAATTGTATTTATTATAGTATCCCTTTTTATATCATGTAAAACTTCTTTTTTCCAAAGTAAATGTTAGAAACTTGGGGATGCCTAGACTTTTAACTATTGTTTACATTTATCTTCATTGTTCTGATTTTCTTGTTCTCCCCTAGATGTTTTATTTTGTGGCTTCTCCATCCTTGAGCCCTTAATTTCTTTCCTATCTGCCTCTTCTGTGACATGTGCTCAAGTGCTTTTTGCTTAGCAATTGTGGCAGAGATTGCTAGTTGCTTACTAATTGTCTGCTCCTTCCTTATTAATACAATCTTGATTTTATTGGGCATAGAATGAACAATACAGAAAAACCACATTTCCCACTCTCTTTACAGATGGGGTGACCAATGAAATAAAAGCAAAAGTTTTAGGTAGGTTTCTAGAAAAGCTTTTCAAAGTTGCTGACTTAGTTGAAAAGTACGTTCTTTTTGCCTTTCTCTCCTTCCTTTCTTCTTTCCTAGAATGAGGACATAATGGCTATAGCTCTAATAGCTGTCTTGTGACCATGAGGTGACTTTGAGGATGGAAGCCACACTAAGGATGGTAGAACAGAAAGATGGAAGGAGCCTGGATCTCTGATGACACAGATGTGATAGTGCTGGCCCTGAATTACTTATCACTAAACTTCATGTTACATGAAAGAAAAATAAACCTCCATCTTACATAAACTGCCTGTATTTTGGGCCTCTGTTATTAGCAGCTAAATGCAACTCCTAGCTTTACAGCAAAGAATGAGGGAGGGGCAATCCGGATTGAGAGAAGAGCAAGAGTGAAAACATGAAGGAGTGAAAACATGGCAAGGTCAGAGCAAAACAGAAAGTCTAAGGTGGCTGGAATCCAGGATATGGGGCAAGATAGAGTTACAGAGGATGTCAAAACAGGTAGGAGGGCATGTCCTAAATCTACTCCCTTCTAAGAAGCAGGGTAAAACCCAAATCACTTAATCCAGCATTCAAAGCCCTTCACCGCTTGGTCCCCACTTTTCCAGACCTGTCGGCCACTTCTCACATACCTAGCACTGAATTAGTTACCATTGCTGGAATTCATGGATTTTTCACCTTTGTTTCTTTCCAGCTGCTTTTCCCTTTCCTCGCCTCTCTGTCTGACTAATGTGTGCTCAGTGCTTTAGATGAAGCCCAAGATTATCAGTGCCCCCTGCCCCACCAATCTGGCTGCAGTGTTCCTCCTCTGGTTCCCACAGCTTTCTATTACTGCTTTCATAGGAGATTTTATGCTCCACTCAGGGACTTACTTATCTGCCTCTGCTCTGAGATCACAAGCTTCTAAAGGGTGAGAACTCTCTTATATTTAATCACTCTGCTCACGAGATAGCAGACAGTCTACTACAGACCAAACTCTCAATAGGTAATCGTTCATCAGATACGTGACGGAGTGAATGAGTGGGACGAAAAGCTTTGAATGCCAGGTTAAGGAATTCAGACTTTACCCAGAAGCTGTGGGAGGCAGCAGAACGAAACAGGAGGCATGTGTGTGGTTTTGGAATTCTGCTCCCACGGCCAGTATGAAAGAGGGACTGAAAACCAGGGGAAAGCCCAGAAGTGGGGTGACCTGTCAGGAGGCTTAGCTCCAGCAGCTCCCAGCGAGGGTCCTTGCCCTGTCCTGAAATGGTTAAGGTGACCAGGCACATGCCTCTGCAGAGGAGAAATTTCCCTGTCCTTGCCTAAGTGAATGGCTGGGATTAAAGTGACAGCCCACCTTAGTGATGGCGGCATAATTGGTTGTTCAGCTCTGTCCTTGTCAGAGCGCTGACAGTCCTGCAGATGTCCTGCTCAGCTCTCCAAAGGTTAGCCTCAGCTGGCGCGGCTGTTCATTAATCATTCCTGCCTGACAGGCCTCGGTGCAGCCCACAGCTGCCACACCAGCCCCCACAGTCCCACCCCACCCAGCCAGGCTGGAGGCATCCTGAGCTCCCCGGAGGGGCTGGTCCCCACATGGGGAGACAGGCGGTCTGTGTCTCCTCCACCCCTCGTGCTACTACTGCTGAGCCAGAAACACTGATAGAGGAATTTCCTGGGGTTCCTTCTTCCTGGAACTAAGGTCTGAATCACCTTACATGCTTCCTGACATCCTTGACTTTATCTGTTCCTCTCCTCCACCTTCACAGAAGCTTCTTACTGAGATGAGGGCAACCCTAGCCCAAGAGTTCCAGAAAGACCAGAAGGCCAATGGATTCAGGCCACTCCTGCTGGGAAGATGCAGAACCTGAATCCTGGGCAAAGCGTGCATCACATCCAAGCTGTGAATTCCACAGATTGTAAAAGATGCTCATGAACCACTCTTTATGACTCCAAACAAAACGTGTATTTGCGTATTGGGTATTTCTAGCCCTGGAATATTAAGGAAAGCGCTACCCTTCCAGTCTTTGAGGCAGAATAAGCCAGAAGCAGGCTGGAAAACTGATTTTCTGGATTCAAAAGAGACCACGCCTCTCCTCGGCCTTCTCCCTTTCTCTTTCTCCAGCAAAGTCGACATGGTGGACTAAGCCGAGGATGGTGGGTGGGATTCTAGTCAGAGCAGAGAGGCTGAAGGAAGGGTTGGGGGGTCCACGTGTGGGGAGCAGAGAGGACAGAGGACAGGGCTTGGGTTGGGGCAGAGCAGAAATTGCAGTCTGGGTCAGGACATGTGGTCAGAGTGGAGGGTGAGGTCAGAGTTGGGATGGCCGATTAGGAAAATCATTTGCCCATCCCAAGACCAAGAGCACAAAATGCCTCTCTGGGCATCCGCTCTTAGGCTCCAAAATTCCTCAAGACCTCCTTTCGCTTTCCCTCCTCTTCCCCCTCTTAGTTTCTCCTGGTTTTCCTGGCCCTACTTCTGGCACTGTGCCTCATGTCTCCCTCTTCCTGTTGTTGCCTTGTCTGATGCCTTGAATGGATCAGACCTTGCCCCCCAGCCAACCAGATCAAGGATTAAGAATTCCATCACAGTTCCCTGCCCAGCCTTCCTTCAAGAGTAAAAGCGTGTTCCCGAGGGCTGGTCTCAGGCACGGGCTGCCGGTCGGTATGCGCACAATGCAGGAGTCATCATTTCCCCCCATTGATTAGCTGTCCACCCGCAAAGTTTCCAAAGGAGCAAACAAGGACACTGGGAGATTAGCATTCAGCTGGCCTTTCAGGCTCCAAACCACAAACACCTGCGTTTTCACAGCCAAAGACTCGACACACAGTCAGTCCAGAAACCAAGAGAGGACAAGCTGAGCTCCCTCAAATTCACACCCAGATACACTTCCCAATGCTTCCTAGTGACGATGACCATCTCCCACGTTTACTGGCACCCTTTCGTATACATCATTCTGCTCCATCTTCTCAACAGCTTCTCAAGGAATGTGGGATTTTTCCCTATTTTACATTAGAGAAAACGGAGTTTTAGAGGGGCTGAATGACCTGTCCAAGATCATACGGCTGGAATGCAGGCACCTTAACACTCAAAGCCAAGTCCCCTGAGCTGGCAAACCCTATCCCCTTCCTTTTCCTCCTACTGCTTCTCCTGGGCTTACTTTGACTTCAGGCCAGGGCTCTTGAAGAGTGGTACTATTGACATTTGGGGCCTCATAACTCCTTGTTGTGGGCACTGCCCTGTGCATTGTAGGATCTTTAGCAGCATCCCTGGCTTCAACCCACTAGATGCCAGTAACATCTCTTCCCCTAGCTGTGACACCAAAAATGTCATTAGACATTGCCAAATGTCCCCAGGGTGGCAATATCACCTCCAGTTGAGAATGGCTGCTTTGTGCCTTTCCATTCTGTGGCTCTCTTTAACTGGTGTCTACCTGAGACAAGGGACTGTTTTCCATGCATGGGCCAGAGATTCCTCACTATATGAAGAGAAGTCAAGGACTATAGCAAGGTCAGACACCTCTGAAGACTGTGCTTGGCAATGATAACGAAGAATGAGAAGGATACATTTTAGCAGAAATCCAGGAGACATATATTGGGGGGAGATTAAATTGGGAAGTTGATCCAACCCTCCATCATGTCTTCTGTCCATCAGTCCCCCCATCTCCCCATCCATTGTAGGTCTCTCTGCCCATTCTCCAAACATTCCTTGGCATAAGGCCTGTGCAAGTCATCACATGGGAAAAAAAAGTCATCCATGGTTCCTTCCCATGGTGCTGTGGAGGTTGTCCGAGTTTCAGCCCTGACACTAATAGCCCAGGTATCCTGAGCAGATCTCTGAGATTTGGTTTCCTAAGACTAAGGATAATAATACATTCCTGGCGAAATCACAGCGAGGACATAATGAGCTAATGTATGTGAGAAGTCCTTTATATGCTATATAAATGCTAGCTGTTATTATGGGGAATGTTGGACAAGTATAAATATAACTGTAATATCAGGCACTAAGTGTTAAAGGATACAATAAAAAAAATGGGCAAAGGATTTGAACAAGGAAATCACAGAAAAAGAAATGCAAATGGCCAATAAATATAAAAAGATGCTCAAACTCACTAGTATTTAGGGAAATGCAAGTTAAAACCATAAAATACCATTTGTCAGCCAGAAGATAGGCATGAATGTAAAATATTTACATTTAACATCTGAAAGCTGGCGAAGATGTGAGGAGTAGGCATTCCCACACTTCTCTGATCGGCCACAGCACTCCATCCCAGCTGGTAGTAACTCCAAGGATTAAGCATGTCATACCCTTTGGCCTGGAAGTCACACGTTTGTGACCATTTCCCACAGAAACAGACGCACCAGTATAAAAAGATAGGTGTACAAAGATAGCAGAACAGAAAACAACAAAGGTTGAATAAATATATGGAATATTATGAAGCCATGAAAATGAATTAAATCTATGTGAATTGCATGAGGAATGTCCATAATATATTATTGGTTTTTTTTTTTCAAAAAGGTAATTGAATATATATAGTATGAGCCCATTTAAAAATTTGAAGAAAAACCCTTTATGGATGTGAATATAGGAATGAATATGTTAGTGTGAACATTGGAAGATGCAGACAAAACATTGGTTACCCAAAGGGATGCAGGGGGGAGGGCGAAAAAGAGGAGGAGAATGGAGAAAATATTAACTTTTTCCATGTATATCTACATAGTTTGATTAGTTATAGTGAGCATTTTTATTTTGTAATGTGAAAGAAAGGATTAAGGGTGATAATGAAGGAACAGAAGAAGAGATGTGAGAGTTCAGAGCACAAGATTTCTTCCTCTGTGGAGAAGGTGGCTGGGCTGCACTTGAAAGGATGAGCTCACCTAGTGATGCTGGTTCAGTGAGCCAGGGAGTCGAAAGAAAGAAATTGTCTTGGACTCTCAAGGCCTGGCAGTAGTGCTTTTTTATTCAGAGAATAGCATGGAGTAGCATGGGGACAGGACCCCTGCAGTGAAGAGCTGCAGGCATGGGGACATGACCCATGGGCAGTAAGAGCTGCAGGCATGGGGATGAGACTCATGGGCAGTAAGAGCTGCAGGCGTGGGGACGGGACCCACAGGCAGTGAAGAGCTGAAATGGGTTGAGGGTAGGGCTAAATTTATAAGGCATAGGTATGTGAGTTATTTCTTTGCAAGACAAAGGAAAGATCACGAAAAAAATCATTAAAATGGTACCAGTGCAGGGGGAGCTGGGTATTGGGTGGTCCTATACTTTGGGTAGGAATCAGGTCGGATCAGGTCAGGACATCCCATGCTTCCCAGAGGATGATATAGATCGGTATGTAGAGCAAGACGCCTTGGGATCTCCCTGGGGCAGCCTTGATCCTCATCACTAGGACCTTCCAAAATTGGGGGTGGGGAGAATCAGGCCTGAGCCATGGAATGAGCACCAACCTTTAGGCCATGGATCAGCTTGTAGGAGTGCAAGGGAGCCAGGAGTACTGTCAGCCCCAAGTGGGCTGGGCTTATTGCAGGCAGAAGTTGAATGGCTGCCCAACAACCAGCCCTGCGGGCTGCAGAGTCAAGGACCGTGCAAAACCATGGTCAGCGCAGGCTTGCTGGAGGCCACACAGGGAATGGCCAGCTGACTTCTCCACCCAACAGCCTTTCAGAGGAAGTCTTTTCCACACCCCCCGACTGGCGCTGGAGGAGAGGAGAAAAGAAAATTGCAAAGCCAGTTGGAAAACCTTTCTACTTTGCCTTTAGCATTAAAGAAATGCAAAGGTGATAAATTAGGCAAATTGGTTGATGTCAAGTTGTATCCATCAGAATGATTCAGAGCCCGGGATGAGTAAAAGTAATGGGGAATAGCTGTTACTAAGAATAACCAAATTAGCATTATCGAAAAAGACAAAGGAAAAGCGAGTGGCCAACAGGCACCCCATCCGAGCCCACCCCTCAGTCTGTACATCCCAGCTTCTGCACGGAGACCCACCCTAAACTGGGGAGCTGCTCGCCCACAGGATCCCGCAGAGGGTTGGGGCTTCAGTCAGATCGAGGAATGTTCACACATCCATTTCCTATTTGATGGCATTCTAAGCAGGTCAGCGGCATTGCCTCCATTTCACAGGATGGGTATTGAAGTGCAGGGGAGTAGAAGGGCTGCCCGGTGCCACGGTCACGTAGGTAGTAAGTACCAGAATGTAGCTGTCAACTCAGGACTCGGGAATCTGAATCCAGGACCCAAATCTCTGTATTTTCCACAGAAACTCCATTACAAAAAATTACCTACTTTTCTCTCCAGCCATTAGCAGTGAAAAGTAGGAACTAGATCGATGCATGGAAAGGGAAAAGGGGAGGATGTGAAAGAAGGCCTCCAGAGCAGAGCACAGCTCCACAGAAACCTCCCTTTCGGCCCCGCCCAAATTGAGAGGGGCTCTGCAGCCTGGTTCTCAGGCACACAGGACAAATTTAGGAGGTTTGACCTCTCTGGTCTTTGTGTTTAAGGAGTCCTGCTCTCTTCCATGCAACCCCAACACATCCAGTTACGGCTGACTGGCCCAGGGCAGCCCCTGAACCATCAAGGACTGCTGGTCCACAGGACAGCCACTAAAGATGACCATGCCAGATTCCTTTTGGATCAGACATTTGAACAGGAAGCAAAGAAAGAGGATGCCTGTTGCCAGCAGGGCCATGGTGTGCAGCTGGGTGCATTCATTTCCCAAGGCTGCTGTGACAAAGTACCACAAATTAGGTAGCTTAAAACAACAGAAACATTCTCTCACAGTTCTGGAGGCTAGAAGTCTGAAATCAAGGTGTCAGCAGGACGGTACTCCCTCGGGAAAGCTCGAGAGACAAGTTCTTCCGCGTTCCTAGCTTCTGCTGGTTGCTGGTAGTCTGTAACACTCCTTGGCTTTTGGTTGTATCACTCCAATTTCTGCCTCCATCTTCACGTGGGCATCCTCCCTCTCTCTGTGACTTGTCTTTTAAGGACACCAGTGACTGGACTTAGAACCACCCCCGCCCCCCCCCCCCGGCCCCAAATCCAGTGTGACCTCATTTTACCTTGATTACATCAGCAAAGACTCTAATTCCAAATAAGGGCACGTTTACAGGTATCAGGGGTTAGGACTTCGACATATCTTTTGGGGGACACAATTCAACCCATGTCACCGGGCCATAATAGTATGGTAGAGAAGGCCATGGACAGTTGCCTCCGAGGCCCTCAGTGATGACTTCAACTTACAATTCCCTCCAGCTCGAGCCACAGGGAGGCCGAGCGGTCAGCAGTGGGTCCCTGCAAGAACCCAGCTTTCGAGTCCCTATAACCCACGGCAAATTTCCTTCCAGCACTCCCCCCTGTCGTTTCTAATGGCTTGAGAAGGGTGACGTCTTGCATCCAGCATGAGCCACAAACAAAACTGAGTTTACTGTTTATTTTTCTCCCACAAATCTGCTCAATTTTATAATTAAAACTCTAAACGAATTAAGTTGCTTTAGAGATTCCTTTTGTTGGAAAGTAGAACATTTCTGCCATGTGCTGGCCCAGCCTAGTCACTGTGATAACTTTTTCTGCTGAAACAGCTACCTCCTGTCACCGGGATAAACCGAGCATGCCCAAGACACCCTGAGGAAACCCGAATTAGAATCACTGGTGCATTCCTAAGAGGACTTAGGTTAGACCCTAAAGAAATCAGACCAGGAAACACAGCATTCTTTTAGCAAGCCATGAAAAACCTGCCCCCAGTGGGGCTGGCCGTCCTGAGTCATCGCTGTGTGGGAAGGACTGGAGCCAGCTGGGTTTGAATTTCTCTGCAAAGTCACACTTCATGCAAGTCAAACAGACCCAGGGAGATGGCTGGGGTCAGAATGGCAGCTCTGCTCTTCCTCCCTTCCTTCTCCTCCCCAGGCAGCAGCTCTGATGGGTCAATTCAGAGACCCCTCCTCCATGCTGAAAGCTCTCCCAAGGAGCAGAGGCCCTTGGGGATGGTGCAAGGAGAGGGAGGGACAGGAGGTCCTTGCACTCTGAAATGATCAGCTGCCATGACTGTGCTAATTATATAAATTCCATAGCTTGGCGCGTGTCTCGTGAGAAGACTGAGGTATGGCAGGGGAGGGGAGGGTGTCAGAATTACACAGCTTCGAGGCTCACAAAAACCCTCCACCTGGTCCCTCTCTGACTTCATGAGGCCTTCCCAGCCCAGCTGAGCACCCCAGAGTACCCCAACCTCCTGGAAAACTTCCAGATCCAACGCTTGCAGTGACCCCTGTATGAGCTCTGTGCTCCTGCGGACAAATATGTACCAATTATAGTGTTTAGTCCTTTACAAGCAAAGTTCAAGCAACGAATGGAGCAATAGGGGAATCTGAGAAGCGAGTTGGGCGGCTCTCAAGCTCTGCACCTCTCTTGTGCTTTCATGGTCCTGCTAATCCTCGCTTGTACACTCAGCATCCCTGCCTCCCTTTTAGAGGATTAATCCTGAGCTCAGGAAGCAGGAACTTAAGAAACTCTAGCCAATGCCTGGGACTCAGCACCAGCACCATTGTGTGAGTCAGACCTTGAGCTTGTTTCCCAGTTGTCAGCTGGGCTTATTATGCCTTGTTCCCGGAGCTCGAGCTACTTCTACAGCCCTGTCTGCTACCACAAAACCTCCTGGACCAGGGTCCTGCTTGCTTTTACTCTCTCTCCCAGGGACTGTTGTCCTAGTGAAACTCAGATCAGAGGCTGGGACATTGTCACCTGACAGCAAACCTCCCTTCTACCTGCAGAGTGGGTCAGGACAGTTGGGGAGGAGGAAGGTACACAAATTCTCCCTCCCAGCCCTTCCCAACCTGCCTGTCCTGCTGCAATGTACACCCTGTCATACCCTGAGGCAAAACAGATTTCTCAAGATATGGCTAGTACAGAGGTGATGTCCCTGTGGCCCACTTTGGGCGTTTCCCTCCAAGGAAGCCAGCACTGAACACTCAACAGCTGGTTTGTCAGAACGTTTCACAGGGTGGAAATAAACAAAAATGCCGTGTTGTTTGCCCAAAGTTTCTCAACCTAGCAGAGCCCTTAAAATCATCCAGTCCAGTGTGCCATTTTACAGACAAGAAAACTGAGGCCTCCAACTCTGGACTGGGCAGGGAGGGAAGATCAGAGGCAGAAACAGTCATCAACTGCATATGCTGTGAGCTCCTCTAGACTAAGCCTTGGACATACAGCCTCTGCTCTGGGGGAGCACGATGTCTAGAGGAGGACAGACCAAATGCAAAAATGCAATCCAGCAGAGGAAGCACCAGGATGGTGGATGGCATATCCTGGACTGTGGGAGCCAGAACAGAGGCCTCTAACTCTCTGGGGAGCCAGGAAAGGTCGACCGGGGGTCCAGGACGTGTGATTTGCACCTTTGAGACAGTATTTGCCCAGCTTAAGGTGTGAATCCAGTGCATTTCACCTTTTCATTTTCGATACTAAACCAAACCAAATATGTCTAGAGGTTGAACCAGAGAATCAGTTATGAAAATGGCATATTGAACGGTCTGAAATTGATGGTATTTAAATAGGATATGGCTTTATTTTTCTCCAACCACTGCCTTCAGATATGCTCTGTCTGATTTCCCCTCCTTGTCGTCTGATGCCAACTCAGGCAGAACTCAGAGCTGGCCTCTCCCTTGTAGTCACGAGAACATTCTCTGTTTGGTAGTCAGACTTATTTTCAGGTATTAAAAAGTCCAAAGTTACCCAAATCAAAACTACCAAAACTGAAATGTCAGCCTTGTATGTAACTCAAAGCCACTTCCTCAGGGCTCACCCCCAAGGCTGAGAAGGGGTGTGATCTACTGGCCCTGAGAAGGGGTGTGATCTACTGGCCCTGAGAAGGGGTGTGATCTACTGGCCCTGGAGAAGGGGCGTGGTCTACTGGCCCTGGAGAAGGGGCGTGGTCTACTGGCCCTGGAGAAGGGGCGTGGTCTACTGGCCTTGGAGAAAGGATGTGGTCTACTCTTTCACTCCTTGCTCTTGCCGTCTCATCCTCATCTCTCTGTTGCTCTTGGTTACTCTAGAATCACGGCAAAAGGAGTGGGGATTAGGAGGAAAGAGCAGAAGACTTATCTTTAACTTGACTAATCTTAGAGTTCTCTCTTGACCAGCACTGTTTGGCACTGATGACTTTGATGTGATGGACCTTCAATAACTGATTCTTTCATTGGAGGTTCCTTTTGGGATCTCCATCCTGAATAGTCTCTTGACGTGAGCAGTGTGCCCTCTGGCTGACCTCTTATAATCCTCCTCCCACCCCAGGAACTCTACTAATGGAATTCCCTTGCCTGGAAGGTAGAGTGTCTTCACCACCTAAGACTACCTAAGCCCAGCAAGCCTCTGTAGCATCCACTTCTCTCACGAGATATCCATGCATCCTTGCTGTGTTCAACAATGACGTTCAGGTTGACCGTCCATTGTCCTACCTTTGGCCTCACAGATGACTCCAACCACCACTTGCCATCAGAATTCTCCAGGCACCAGTTTCTGTATTCATGTACCTTCCAGGGGAAACATGCCACGCTCTCCGAGAGCTCTCCTACTGTGCTCCACTCCTGGGCATCACCACTAGGTTTGGAAGTTTCTGCAGCTCTGCAGTTATCCAGCTGGAGAGTGAAATGCTCATTTGCACTTTTGCGGCACCTCAGACTCTGAGTAATTCTCTTGGAATTGCTGTCACTTGGCTTTGGGTACAGGGACGCCCTCTCCCCTTATCTTCACCATGGGGCAGAGAGGGCAATGGCACAGCTCTTCTCATTAAGCCAAGAGCTCACCACCCCTCCTCATCCCCTCCTTCAGCGAGCTCTACTTCTTCTGTCTGTATGCGCTGAAGATGGATGACAGGGAAAAGGCTGGGGACCAGGTCAGCCCTCCTTCTGGAAGCCCCACACAGGGTATCTGGCAGCTACTGTCTCCATCTTTGTCAACATTTCAAGACAACTGGAAAGTAAATTCAGCATCCTATTTCACTTACATTATTGCTTTCGGAGACGAGGGTAATTGGTTTAATCCCTAGGTTTCAGAAATCATCTAGCCCATCTCCCTTATGTTGCAGATGAGAGCCTGAGGTCTAGAAAGGGGAAGAACTTGGCCAAGCAGGGATCAGGGCAGACTGGGACTACCCCCAGAGGCCCGGACCTGAGGCCTGTGCTCCAGCCCTGCTTTTCCCTGGCTCATCTCCATCAGGCCAGTGAATCATCTCTCTGTGGAAAGAGTGTCCAGCATGATCTTCTGTTTACTGAAATTCAAGACTTCTGGAAAAGCCCAAGGCCTGGAGCTGTGGTGCTGACTGGGGGCTGGGGCAGGGAGTGGATCTCTGGCTCCAGGAAAGAGAACAAAAAGCTAATGCCAGGCAGGTCGAGAGCCCTGAAGGGGAAACGTGACAGTAATTAAGGAGGAAGCTGGCCTTCTCATCCTGGGTCATGACCATTCCCTGCAGTCTCTGTCGAGGTCACTTAGAGCGCAAGACTGTATCCGGCCAGACACTGGAGGCACAAGCCCAGTAAAGTGTTCAGGACAGTTTTATTTAATTCTCCGTCCATATGGAAATGCCCTCCACTGAATGGGTTGGAAGCCTCAATTGCATTAGCCGTCTGGAGCTCCCATAAGCTCAATCAAGCCATAATCAAGGATCTTCTGTGATTGTCCATTATCTGCCTCTCAGCCAGAGAGGCACGTTCTTGGGGGAAAGTGATCAGAGAGCTGCCGTTCCTAGCACTAATTACATGCTAGCCTGCATCTGTGTCCCTCCCCCGGCTGTCAGAAGTCATTGTGGATGTCCCGGGGACATCTCACCCGTTTCTGCGCAGGTGACCCTGAGCAGGCGCGGAGCCCAGAATAGAGTCCACGCAGCTCCATCTGAATATGGCTTCCCAGGCAGACAAGGTCTGGCTGGTTTAAATGTGGCTGTATGTTTTACACTGAAAGCACCCCGGGTGCTCGGGAAGGGGCTGCTGCTGGGTCAGCAGATAATTCACCGTAGGAGGCCAGAGAACATCTGGAGATGCAGCAAAAACAGCCAGATGGGCACCTCGTGAGAACGGCAAGGGTGGAGAGGAGGCAAGCACCAGAGGCACCAGCCGGCCCCCACTGAACAAAAGGCCATCCTTTGGGGTGGAGAATGGGGGGAATGGAGAATGAGCCCCACCACCATCTGACTTCAGCTGATTTCTAGCAACATTCTCTCTCACTCCACATGTGTCCTCAGCTCCAATCAAATGGGCTCATCCAGTCCTGCACTTTCCCACCTCTCTGTCTTGTTTGCTCACTCGCCCCCAACACTGGATGTCCAAACTTTATTTGGACCTCATTTCCAGGTCCAGCGTCTAATGCCACAGGGGCTACAAAGCCTTCCGTGTTTACCCAAGCATGATGTGGCCTCCTCCTCTACTTAACTCCCACAGTACTGTCTCGGTCTGTCTTCCAGCACATAGTCAGAGCTGCAGCCATGTGTCCGGTGGACTGAAAACTCCTCAAGAACAGGAGCTGTCTCCAGCTTTATTTTTCCTTTAAGAAATGTGAAAAATCACACAAAAGGACAGGGAATAATAAGACCACCTCCCTCGCCAGAACAAATGATTGTTAAATTTTTATTATATTTGCTTCACTTTTTTTAAGAAAAACAGAAAATGTTACAGGTCAGGTTGGTGGCACCTTAGCATAGCTATTAAGAGAAGATAAAGCTAGTAAGTGGCTCTGGCGCCAGATTCTCTGGGTTCAAATCCCAGGTCTGCCATTTATTAGCCAGGTGACCATGAGCAAATTGCTTAACCCTTCTGTGCCTCAGTTTCCACATCTGTAAAATGGATGTGTAATGTTGCCATGAAGATTCAATAAGGTAATAGAAATAAAGGTCTTAGAACAGTGCCTGCCTGACACATAGTAAGTGGTCAGTGAATGCCAGCTGTTATTTCTCTTCCATCCCTGGACTTATTTCTCAATGCTCCTCCCTTGCTCCCCAACAGAAGCAACCGTATCATGAATTGAGTATATATACTTTCAGTCCCTGCTTTGTACTTTTACTTCCAGATGTAGAAATCCATTAAAAAAGGTATGGCATTTTTTTTGTATGTGTTCTTTAATTTACATAAATAATCTGTTGGTTAATATCCTTTGAGTTGCAAATGCAGAAAGCCCAGCTGACTTGAACGTTAAGGAGGATTTACTAGCTGCCATTACCAAAAAGTTTAGTGGCAAGGAGGATTTCAACGTTGATTTGATTTATAAGTTCAACAGTGTCGTCAAGGACCCAATTTCTTTTGTCTCCTGGTTCTTCTTTCCATGGCATCAGCTTTGTCCCTCGATGGGAGCTGACTCCTTCTTGTGGCTGTAAGATGGCTGCCAACCACTCTAGGATCACATGCCTCCTTGTCCACATCCAGGAGGGGAGGGAGTCAGTCAGAAAGTGCTCTAAGAAGAGAGAGGAAGCTTCTTCCCCAGAAGCCCCAACAAATTTCTCCTTAGTTCTCATGGCCTAAAAGGGTTCACGTAACCATCCCTGAACCAGACCTTATGGCCATGGGGTGGGATTCTACTGGTCAGCCCTGGCCTGGGATATACCCGCCAAAGTAAGAGGAGGGTGGAGTCAGCCTCGTCCAAAGCACACAGTCTGCACTGATTGCTGTGGATATCTGCATAAAATTATATCAAGAGAAGGGAATAGATGCTGGATAGGCAATAAGGCCACCTATAATTGCGATCCACCACTTACTAGCCAAGCACGTATCATTCTGCATCTTGCTTTGTTCACTCAGTGTTTTGTTGTTGAGATCTATCCATTTGGTACACAGAGATCTAGCTTATTCCTTTTAAGTGAGGAATACTGTTCCATCATATGAATAAAGTGCATTTACTTGGCCATTTCCCTGTTGATGGAATTTTAATTGTTTCCACTGCAAATGAGGCTGCAGTGAACATCTGTGCACGTCTCCTTATGGACTGTCTCAATCATCTTTGTGTTTGCCTCTGGCCCTTCCTCCAGTGGTCAAGCCTATGGGAGAGCTCAGCAAGTATGTATGGAATGAATGAATGAATGAATGAGTGCTCTTTTTTTCTAGCTATTAAGTCTTGAAATGGTCATTACAGGATGCTGGTCATGGAACCCGACAATGCTAGAGTTCAATGGGGACTTCAATTTAACAGAGGAGCAAACAAAGGCTCAGAGAGGCAAATGCCGGCCTGAAGACACTTCATGCTCTCTGGGGCAGAACTGGGAATGGAACCTGAGGTCACTGACTCCAGACGGGGCTTTTCATTTCACTCCATTGTATCCCCTACTGCTCCCAGCCACTGAGTTGTTCCTTTATTCATCTTTTTTTACTTCCATGATCTGTTCCACGAATTCAGCTGTGAGTTACCTGCAGCCTTGCATATGCTCGTCTCCCTGACGAGTGTGTGAGCTCCCATGGGCAAGACTCAGGTCTGATACTTTTCTATCAGCCAAGAGCAAGGCAGAGTCCAAATAGGGCCCAGGCTCTCCCCTACAAAGCCCTTCCTGAAGGGCGATGGCCCAGAGTCACAGAACCTCTGGCTAGACGAGCTGCCAAAGATCTTCCAGCCCAATTCCCTGGCAAGTATCGCTGCGCACTTCCTCCAGCTCCTTCTTGGCCTCTCCAGTGGTAAGGCACTTACTACCTCTCTTGGCAGCCACCACGTTTTTGGACAGCTCTGTTCGAAAGCCCCACCTGCTCTAACACCTACCTAGTGCTATCACTGTGCCTTCTGGAGCCAATGAGAATAAAGTCAAATTCATTTTCTATGTGTCAGTCTTTCAAATACCTCAGGGAGTCTGAGTCTGCTCTTCCTCAGGGGAAAAAATCCCCAGTTCCAAAATCCAACTTGCATGGAAACGTGCACACACACACATGTACACACACATACACACACACATCCTGACCCCTCCCCTACCTGCTTTCGTTTGACCGTGTTCCTGACAGAATGCAGGCAGCAGGACAGGACGCCCTCCCAGCAGCCTGAGTAGCTTGCACTCATCCTTGGGTATCAGCCTAACCATCACTTCCTTTGCGGCGTCTTCCTTGAACCCCTACATCTGGGTTAGGTGCTCTTCCAGGTGCCCCCCACCCTGCACCCTGCAGTTCCCTACCCCAGCAATCATCACCCTGGATGGCACAGCCTGAATTGTGAGTGTCCCCACGAGACTGGGAGCTCCATGAGGGTGAGGATAGTGTCTATTATGTCCACTGCTTTATCCCCAGAACCCAGCACATTGCCTGGCAAATTGAAGGCACTCCATGCATATTTAAATTAATGAGTGAGATAGTTTTAAAATGGAAAAGAACATGAAAGAATAAAAAACTAAACAGGGAAATAATTTTTAATGGCAGGTAGGGAAAAAAGAAAGAATAAAAAAGGAAAAGAAAAAAGTATGGTTTGGTTTGTGAAAAAATAAAGGAATCATCCCTTCATTGCCTCCAGCCTTGGTTTGCTTATCCATGAAGCCTGAAATTCCCTAGGCCTCAAGGCATTTTACAGTCTCTCATACTGTCAGGTGCGCCTGAACTTGCAGGCGACTCCCATCCAGAGGCCTTTCACTGGAACAGCTCTTCTCTTCCTTGGCTCTTGGGAAAGCCAAAACAAGAGCAAGACAAAGAGTAGGGTGGGTGGTGTGATGCTATGCCAGGTGTACGGGAGGCCGTAGGATAAAAGGAAGCATGGACCTGAAGCATCAATTTCACTTGAAGATTTGGTTGGGGAGTAGGGGGAACAATATACAACATCTTTTAATACTAAAGTAAAACTGGAAATCTTACAGAGTAGAATGCAAAACCTGGATTCCTTACCATATGATCTCACTCATAAGTAGAAGATAAAACCAACGACAAACACATATCAGTGGAGATTGAATTGGTGGTTACCATAGGGGAAGGTAGGGGGAGGGCAAAAGGGGTGATTAGGCTCACATGTGAGGGGATGGACGACAATTAGTTTTTGGGTGGTGAACATGATGTAATCTACACAGAATTCAAGATATATTATGATGTACATCTGAAAGCTAGAAAAAAAAGAAAAGAAAATTCCTTCTCTAACAAAAAAACAAAAAACAAAAAACAAACAAACAAACAAACAAAAAGACCTCAAGGAAATTTCATTGTTGTACAAGATGAAACCACAATTCATTCATTCAATCATTAATTCATTCACTAATTCACTCATTCCATCTTTCAATGAAATTCCTCTATACCAGGAACTGTTCTAGGCACTGAAGATACAATAGTGAACAAAACGAATAAAAATCATTGCCTTCGTGGAGCTTACATTGTAGCGAAGGGAGACAGACAACAAACAAAATAAATAAGAAAATATACGGTATGTTAGATGGCGATAAGTGGTATGAAGACAAATAAACCAGGGAGGGAAAGGGAACAGGAATGTGTGAATGAGTGTGCTTGGGAAGATGACATTTGGGAAAGACCCAAGGAAGGGTGGGAAGCACAAAAGGCACAGGAGTGGACTGCAAGGGAGGAGCAGGTGTGGGCAGGAGTGAAGAGGAGGTCAGCTTAAACCTGTTAAGTTGGACAGGCCTGGGGGAGATCCTGGAGGGATCCAGAAAAAGTGGACACCTATGGAGCTCAGAAAACAAGTCTAGGTTGACTTTGCAGTAGAAATGGGTAGTTGTCAGCAGAGAGGAGATAGTTTGACCACAAGAATGGGTGAGCTTTCTAAAAGAATCCAGGGCATGAGTTGAAAACTGGCAACCCGTGCACTGGGTCTGGCATGTACATATGTTTTGTTTGGTCCTAATAACTGGCTTGAATACAGAGGTTAAGAGCTTAGGTTTTGGGATCAGACTACCTGGGTTCCAGATCCTGCTCATCATTTACTAACTATGTGATTCTGAGCAAGTTACATAACTCTTCTGTGCCTCGATTTATCCATCTGTGGTAATAGTACATGTCACATAGGGTTGTTGTAAGGATTCAATTAGTAAATTCATGTGAAGTGATTAGAAAAGTGCCTGGCTCTACAATATGAGCTGCTGCTACTATGATTATGATTGCAATTGTGATTATTAAGTATTTACATTGGAGCAAATGCTTTCCAGTTTACCCAGTCCCTGTGGGACTATTTTGTTTATTTAGGTGACTTGCCTGGCCCTTGTCAGCATCTGAGTTTGTGACTACTGGTGTGGAAAGAGGACAAGGACAGAAATTGGGGGTCGATTATAATTTATGGGGCCAAATATGGAAGCCTATTTTTGACATTTAGACCTTTAATGCATTTAGAAATGTATTGGTATATGGTGTGAGGCAGGGATCCAACTTAATATTTTCTCAAAGAGCAAGCCAGTTATCCTAATATCACATATTGAATCATCCATGTTTCTCCACTGTTTTTAAACCTCACTTTTATAATATCTGCATATTTTTCATATACTTGAGCCCACAGCTGGATTTTCTATTCAGTTCCATTATCTGTTTGTAGGCTCCTGCAATGGTAGTACAACTCCATGAGGGAAACAATGCTATTTTATACCATCACTGTATTCACAGTATTAGAACTGTGCCTCGCATATTGTAGGTACTCAAATATTCATTGAAATGGTGAATAAATAAATAATTTACTTTTGTAATTTTTAAAAATATCTGGTTGGGAAACTTTTTTGCTCTACTTTTTATAAAACCCTTAGGGCTAGACTCATGACTTTATTCCCCCCAAAGGACCCCAGAGTGGGGAGAGGGGATCAGCAGGGAACAAGGTTGGAGAGGTAGCAGAGGACAAGCCAGGAACCATCTGGTATCCAAGCCAAGGAGATTGGATTCCACTCTGTAAGCCATTGGAGGCTTGTAGGCAGGATAGAAATGGTCCCATAGATGATTTCAGTAGATCCCTCTGTGGGCCTTGGGGTGGGTAAATTAAGGAGACAAGACTGGAGATATAGACTAGAAAGTAGTTGCTAAGAGAAGGAAACGGACTTGAGAGCTGCTTAGCAGACAGAATCAACAGGCTACAGAATCTAACCTGATTTGGGTGTCGGAGGGAAGGTTGAAGGAGATGAGGCTCATTTCCTGGCTTGAGTGACAGAGGTGTCCTTTGTGCATTAGGGCCTAGCAAACAAGGATTGGGTTGAAGGAGATGTGTAATTCTGTTGTGGACTTGCTAAGTTTGAGGCACCCACGGGTCCTGTTTAGAATTCAGTGGGGTCTGGAATACAGACGAGAGAACTGCAGGTAAAGGCCATTAGGGACTGACATCCTAGGTGAGGTGAGGCAGCAAGGATGATGTGCTGTCTGGAGATAGACTGCAAAGGGACCATTTAAAAATGTTTGCGTGCTTACTAGGATCAGGGCATTGAGCTAAGTGCTTTCTATTCCTTATCCCACTTAATTCTCACAGCAGTTGTTGTTACCCCTATTTTAGTGATGAAGAAACTGAAGTTGAGTGTAAATAACTTTCCAGGAGTCCCACAGCTAATAAGAGGTAGGTCAGTTTCAATGCCAAGTTCATACTCTTAACCAGTCACTAGGGCTAGTCTTTTGCTGAAGACAGTATCTGCAAAGACCTACTCTTGCCCCCACTCCTGGCCTCCAGCTGCTATCTGACTTGATCCCAGCATTGGACTTATTTCACAGGTTCATGGAGAAATTCCCAGACCAGGGGGGAGCTACTCTGCACGCCTTCCTTTTTTAAACAGTCAGAAACTCAATCCCTATGTCTCCCGCAAGTTCCTGTAGGATCCAAACCAAGTCACAGGGCTCTGGGCACAAAGGGATTTTCCTACCGGCCAGCTCCCTGCCTCATCACCGTTAAGCAGCTTGGGCCTCTGTGGGCTTTGCAGGCACAAGGGCTGCTGAGAAGGGGGCGGACACCCTGGAGCACCTCCCTTCTCTCCCTGTGACCCACAGCTGCTTGCCTCACAAATGTTGGAACACCACCCCTGCGCATCCACCGTACTCACTCTCGCATTATAGTTAATAGATGCAAATGCATGATTAATATTTTCCTTCACTGATTCTGATTTCATTCTGTTAGTGATTATACTGATGGCAACAGTGGAGGAGATTAAAAATCCCATTTAATTCATATTAGATTTCTTTTAACTTTGCTGATAAATTTTAAATGTCAAGTGCTTCGGCGTCTTCCACAAGATGCAGAGGCCAAAAGAGGAGGCCAAGGGTAGGTAGTAGTGGGGAGCTCAGAAACAGGTCAGAGGACGTAGGAACTCAACCAGATGACCCATATCCCCTCAGTCCAGGAAAACAGAGCCCTGAGCTTGACCTAGGACGAGTGCTCGGCTCCCAGTGGCTCCCAAAGTCCTAACATTAACTGTATCTTTCCCACTTGATGACTCACAATAATGAAGGTGCTAGGGAGACCTTGCAATTTAAAGAAACTCCTTAGGGAACCCTTTTGTAAGGCAAATACTCATCCTTCGGATAATCTCTTTGTAAGTTCAGTGGGTTTTTTAAAAAACTGAGTAAAGCAGTGCAGATGGATAAAACCCATCATTTTCTCGGTTCTGTGAGGAGAACCCAGATCTCTATCCACTCCCCAGCTCCTCTCCTCTGGCAGCGGTATGATTGACGCTCCGTAGAGCAAATGAATATCTGAGAAATGAGATTTTGTGTTTCCGTTTTTTAGCTGGCCTGCAAATGCAGAGCCTGCTGCTATTTTATTGCACTGATGACCAGTCCACCCAGAAAAAGGATGACTTGGCCAGAACACACTCTCACTGATTCAGACTCAGTGCGGGTGGGAGCCAGAAAGACTGAGTCTGAATTAATGAAGTCCCACCCGGAAACTTCCTCTGCCTCCTCGGTTGGCCTCCTCCGCCAGCCTCTGGGATACCCCGGCTTGTTTCTCAAGGCTTTCTCCTACTCATTCGCTGTATCCACAGCCTGTCGGGGCCATGGGCAGCCAGGCACTCATGACAGAGCCAGTTGAGGGGGTGAAGTGATTCCGATGATTGTCATTAACAAAGTTCTGGGGCTAAAAACCCGTAATCAGACCTTGGCCCCTCCTCGTAATCAAGGATCTCCCCCTCCCCTGAACACCAGGAGCCCTTTGTCAGAAGCTCTCCTCCCACCAGCACCAGCCCCAATTTCTTTATATTTAGTATCACAATTAATTGCGTACAGCATCTGGTCTCTCAGGACAAGAGAGCGCATGCTGCTTCCTTCCCTACTTTCTATACAATACCCTGCCCATCATCACCTTTTGTTCTTTGGGACTTTTTCAGTGCACAACAAAATCAACTGGGTTGATTAAACAAACGAACAAACAAATATAATCAGACTTCACCCCAGACCACCTGGTGAAACTGGGCACCATTCGTATAGACAGCTCCCCAGGTGATTCTGATGTAACTCCAGGTTGAGAGCCTCTGCCCTAGGGCACGTAGGGCCCAGAAAGAGGGAGAGAAGAGGGAGACAGAGAGAAAAAGGAAGATGCATAAAATAACTAGATTGGAATTACTCTTCATCTCCGCATGCTCACGGCTTTATTTCATGTACCTGTCCTGGATCGGGTACAAGATCTGCTTGTCTTTTCTCCCTCAGCCACTCATTCTCTACAAAGCTCTGAGAATATCTTTTAAGACACAAACTGGAGCAAGTCATTGCCCTGCTTAAACCCACCCAAGGGTTTCCAACGCATTTAGGGTGAAATATGCCTTACCACTTAGCTGGCCCCTGCCCGTGTCTTCAACTTCGCCATGCACCACTCTCCCCCTTTCTCACTATGCTCCAGCCACACCAGTCTTGTCGGTCCTTGAACCTGCTCCTCCTTGTGGTGAGTTTGCTCTTCCTTATGCAACAGGTGACCCTGGAGCATTTGCTCCTAGTTATTCACACCATTGGTTCCTTCCAGTATTTCCAGTATCAGCTCAAATGTCACCTTCTGATACCGACCCTGATATCAGTCTCCCCACATTAAACCCAGCATATATGGGGTTAAAACCAAAGCACTCATTCCCTGCTTACTCCCTGGCTTCCTGGCTCCAGAATCCACTATCCTCCATGGAGACAGACACCATCAAGGACAAGCACCTGGACTATCTCCTCCCGCAAAGAGATACGGGCTGGTGGGAAAGCTGCTGACCAGCAAGGTCATGAGCTCCCTCCTCTCTGCAGGTGTCTCAAGGCCAAAGACAGGCTGGTGGGAAAGCTCCAACCAGCAAGGCCATGTGCTCCCCCTCCCCTACCTAAAACTCCAAATAAAAACCCTTCCTTTTAGTTTTTTGGGGAGTTTGGGATTTCAGCGCTAGCTGCCCTCTCTCCTCGCTCAGCGCTGCGTAAAAATAAAATTCCTACTTTCTTCCACCACACCCGGTGTCAGAGATTGGCTTGCTGCACAACGGGTGAGCGAACTCACTTCAGGTTCGGTAACACTTCCTGAATAGACCCTCCTTGACCTACTAATTTAAAGTAGCAAGCCCCCAACTCACACTGTCACATGACCCTGTTTAACTGCCTCCATAACACGTCTCACTATCTGAAATTATCTCATTCATTGAGCCGTTATTTGTCTATAACTGTCTGCCTCCCATCCACTAAGAGGTAAGCTGTAGGACAGCAAGGATGTTTCCTGTCGTGTCCATTGTTATATTCCATTTGGTGTCTTGCACAGTGCCTGGCACATGGTAGGAGCTCATACAGTGTTGGATGAATGATTTACATCATTCTTATTGGTAAATACAATCTACTTCACTATAATTCATTCAATAATCCTTCCAGGAACTTGCAGCAAAAAGTGGAAATTTTTCATATTTAAATTGCAAAGGAAAAGAAATGTAATTTTGCTAATTTCAAGTATATACTCTGTTAACCAATATTTCTAAGTAGAAGTCCTAACAATGTTACTTTAATTAGTAGACAAACATATCTATAATTAGTACATCAATTATATGCAAATTAAACTGCCAATGTTCTTGAATACATTTTGTCCCCTTAAGGCAGTTGAAGCATCCTGCCCCTATCATGTAATTTTGTTTATAGGGCTATTTTGTTTAGCAGTTTCTTAATTTATAAACAGTATAAAAATAAATATCAGTCTTGCACCAGCTGAATTATCACACATCCCAAATTACTGAAAACCCAGTTATTAAGCAGTGGAATCATCTCTGAATATATGACAAGTGTGAGATAGATTAGTCACAAGTCTTAATCACTCTTGGGAAACATAACGCTGTTTTGAGGTTGTTATTTTATTCTTGAAAACTTCTGGCACCTTCTTCAGATATTGGTAGTAGCATTGAGAATGACTTTTTAAAGAAAGACATTGTAAACAAGCCATCATCAGGATGGAGATAACCTTCTGACATTGAAGGTAGAGATGAGCTCTCATCAACCAGAAGAAGCCTCTCAGCTCTTGAGGGCCAGGGATTAGCTAAAGGTAACCCTTAGAGTCTGCAGACTTCCAGAGGAAGTGAGGAGTGAGCAGGAGGCAAACGGAGAAACGTGATTTCCCAAAGAGGATCCAAAGCAGGGGGCATGAGAATATAACTTCACGTTGAAGAGATATTTGCACATCCATGTTCATAGCAGCATTATTCACAACAGTCAAGAGGTGAAAGCAGCCCAAGTGTCCATCGATGGATGAGTGGATAAACAAAATGTGGTATATACACAATGGAATATTATTCAGCTTTAAAAAGAGAAGAGAGTCTGACATCGGCTACAACATGGATGAACCTTGAGGACATTATGCTAAGTGAAATAAACCAGTCTCAAAAATATTGTATGATTCCACTTATATGAGGTATCTAAAGTTGTCAAATTCATAGAAACAGAAAGTAGAATGATAGTTGACAGGGGCTGAGGGATGGGCAAAGGAGGAGCCATTGGTTAATGGGGACAGAGTGTCAGTGTTGCAGGATGAAAAAGTTCTGGAGATTCGTTGCACGCCAGTGTGAATGTCCTTAACACTAGTGAACTGTACACGTAAAAATGGTAAAGATAGTCAATTTTATATGACGTGTTTTTTACCACAACTAAAAATTAAAAATAACTATTTATAAGCAATCACTTTTAAATACAAGGAAACCCAAGTGTAACCAAGAATCCATAAGATCAACACCACTGTGCACTATTATAAAGCTATTCAGACTTTTCAACCCCAGAAGAAATGTTTGCATTTTTGATTTTTACTAATATCTAGTTATGACAACTTTTCTCAGCCTAATGCTTTGGTCACATAATTGTCAGAGATTGTTCCCAATAGGGGTCCCCAAATCCTATTGACTAAGCCTAGAGATACTGTGTTTGGATTTATTCTTTTGTCTCCAAGAAAATTCTTAGTTAAAAAGTCAATATTTTTTAAAAATGAAATGCAATAACATCAGACCTATGAAAAGAAACGGTCACCCATCATCCCTCCCTCTACATAATAACCATTACCAATTCACGTACTTACCCTTCCAGTCCTTGTCAAAATGCAGGCATATTTTTACGCCACTGTAGTCATGGTGTACATACCATTTCGCACGTGCTTCTTTTTTCATTTGCTATTATGCTGGAAACATTTTCCAAAGTCTTACATTTTTGTTAAAATTATCATTTTTAATTGCTGTATAATATGCCTAATGGAAGACCATAATAAGCGTAGCCATTGCTCTTTTTTTTTTTTTTTCCTGAGGAAGATTAGCCCTGAGCTAACATCTGTGCCAATCTTCCTCCAGTTTATATGTGGGTCACCACCACAGCATGGCTGACGAGTGGTGTAGGTCCACGTGCAGGATCCAAACCAGCAAACCCTGGCCACTGAAGCAGAGCATGCCAAACTTAATTGCTATGCCATGGGGCCGGCCCCACCGTTGCTCTATTTTTGAACAGTTGTTTCTGTTCTGCTAATACAGATAAAACAGCTTTGGATATTTAAGCCACTTTCAATGTACTCACTGTTTTAAACGACTGCTGTTAGAGACACAAACTATTGCACACATAGAGCTGGCAGGGCCGTGGGGACAACCAGTCCTGTTTCTCGTGGAGGAAGACTGAACCTATACACTGAGCACCACTCACCACCCCAGTCAGAGCTTCCTGGTAGCAAGCTCACGACGGCACATAGTGCTAAGTAGGGTGGGAGTCAGAGACAGTTTTGACTAAACTTTTCTGTGACATTCATCCGCATGGCAGCAACAACAGCTTTTCTGTTTAAATCACACATATAACAACATTTGAGTGTTTCATTAGGGAGTTCCTCGACTTTCCTGGATTCTGGGTAGCTTCTGGAACCAGAGGATCCATTTGCAGGACTATGCTTACTTGGCTATTGATTCCTTTCATGTTAAGATCAGATTTTGCTCATCTGTTATGAGGTTTTAGCGCATGTTGTTCCCCTCTGCCTGGAAAGCTTTCCTCCAGCCTCCTTCCTCGGGCCTACTCCTGCTCAGCTTTCACATCTCAGCACAACATGTCACTCCCTCGGGACAGCCTTCCCTGACCCGTCCTCTCCCAACCAGCTCTGTTCCCACAGGACATGTTCTCATGATTTCCTGAACTTTCCCTTCATTTCAGTGATCAGCTTGTAACTATGTACACTCACAGAAGTATTTGCCATCTCTCTCCCCTTCTAGATGTACGCTCCATGAGGTGAGGGGCTGGCGGTGTTTTGCTCCCTGTATCCCAGTGTCCAGCACATAGTAGGTATTCAATAATATTTGTTGAAGGAATTAAATGTTATCAGGGACAGCCACGAGCCATTAGGTTAAGAAAGAAGGAGAGAAGAGGAGCCAAGAGTCAAGGCTTGGCTATCTTGGCATGGTCTACTTCTCCACATCCAGGAAAAACATTGTGATGATTTTAACAAGCAATAAATCAAAGGCTTCACCATAACTTTTCTTTCTAAAAGTAGTCTGGAGCATTCTCCTCCAGTGTTTCCGCCCTTCTCTACTCTTTCATAATACATACATGCTTAAGGCACCTATCCACTTCTGTTTCACATTTATTTGTTACATCTCACCTTCTCTTACAACACTGTACTCTCTTCGAAGACAAGGATTGTTTCTTCTCCACCTCCTATTCACATTACCAACAATGCTTAGAAGATAATACATACTCAATAAATATTAGTTTCTTTATCCTAAAACTCATATGGATCTCAAGGGACCCTAAATAGCCAAAACAATCTTGAAAAAGAAGAACAAAGCTGGAGGACTCACACTTCCTGCTTTCAGATCTTACTACCAAGCCACAGTAATCAAAACAGTGTGGTATTGGCAAAAAAACAGATGTAGACCAATGGAATAGAACACAGGGCCCAGAAATAAACCCTCAACACGTGGATTTTCAATAAGGGTATCAAGAATATTCAATGGGGAAAAGACAGTCTTTTCAATAAATGGTGCTGGGAAGTTTGGATAGCCACATGCAAAAGATGAAGTTGGATCTTTATACCTTACTGCCAAGCCACAGTAATTAAAACAGTGTGGTATTGGCAAAAGACAGCTGTAGACCAATGGAATAGAACACAGAGCTTAGAAATAAACACTCATCAATAAGGGTATCAAGACTATTCAATGGAGAAAAGACAAGCTTTTCAATAAATGGTGCTGGGAAGTTTGGATAGCCACATGCAAAAGATGGAGTTGGATCCTTATACCATTTCACACAAAAATTAACTCAAAATGGATCAAAGACCTAATGATAAGAGTTAAACCTATAAAACTCTTAGAAGAAAACATAGTAGAAAAGCTTCATGACATTGGATTTGGCAATCATTTCTTGGATATGACACCAAAAGCACAGGCAAGAAAAGAAAAAATAAATAAATCGGACTTCATCAAGATTAAAAACTCCTGTGCATCAAAGGCTACAACCAACAGTTGGAAAGTGCAACCTACAGAATGGGAGAACATATTTGCAAATCATGTATCTGATAAGGGCTTAATATCCATAATATTTAAAGAGCTCCTATAACTCAACAACAACAACAAATTAAGCAACCTGATTTTAAAATGGGCAAAGGACTTGAATAGACATTTCTCCAAAAGATATACAAATGGCCAATAAGCACATGAAAAGATGTTCAATATCACTAATAATTAGAGAAATGCAAATCAAAACCACAATGAGATACCACCCTACACCCATAAGGATGACTATTATTTTTTTTAAAAACCCAAAAACCAGAAAATAGCAAGTGTTGGAAAAGATGTGGAGAAATCGGAGCCCTTGTGCACTCTTGGTGGGAATGTAAAACGGTGCAGCCCCTATGGAAAACAATATGGTAGTTCCTCAAAAAATTAAACGTAGAGTTAGTATATGATTTATCAATTCCGCTTCTGGGTGTATACCTAAAAGAATTGAAAGCAGGGACTCAAACACACATTTGTACACCCATGTTCAGAGCACCATTACTCACAACAGCCAAAAGGTGGAAGCAACCCAAGTGTCCATTGACAGATGGATGGATAAACAAAGTGTACTATATGCCTACATTGGAATAGTTTTCAGTCTTAAAGAAGAAAGAAAATCTGACACATGCTACAACATGGATGGACCTTGAGGACACTATGCTAAGCGAAATAATCCAATCCACAAAGGGAGAAATGATGTATGATTTCACTTATGTGAGGTACCTAAAATAGTCAAATTTATAGAGCCAGAAGGTAAAATGGTGGTTGCCAGGGAATGAGGGGAAAAGGGAAATGGGAAATTTTCATTTAATGCATATAGAGTTTTGGGTTTGCAAGATGAAAGGAGTTCTGTAGAGGGATGGCGGTGATGGTTGCACAACAATGTGAATGTACTTAACGCCACTGAACTATATACTTAAAATGGTTAAGATGGCAAGTTTTATGTTACGAGTATTCTGCCACAATTAAAAAAAAATGTTCCTTTTCCCACTATTCATATCAAATGTGAATCCCCTCAGAGCCTAGAATGCCACCTTGTGTCTGCCGCGCCTCAATAAAAGTGCATGAGTGACCAGAATCCCAGAGTTGGAAAGCAACTTGGAAGCCATCTGTGGAACCCTGTACTCAATGGATGAGTACCTTCTACAGTTCTCACCTTCGCTGACATACCTCCAGGTTGTAGGACACTCACTGCCTTTCAAAGCTCCTCACTCCATCGTGGTATGCTGCTTTTTCGTTAGAAAATTCTTCTTGACACCAAGCTAAAATATGACTTTCTGGTAACATACCCTCATTCCCAGGGGTCCCAGCTCTGCCTTCTGGGCCCAGAGAGAATAGGTCAAATTTCGAGCTACTTGACCACCCTTATACAATAAAAGCCAGAGCTCTGTGCACCAGGATAGTTAAAGCCTTACCCCAAAAGCACCTTTTCCAGCCAGGAGACACTCCTTTTATATTTAGACACACACTTAATAGTCTCAAAAGGAATGTCTGACCCTGGTTCCTCCCAGAGACTCACCAACTGGTAAGAACATGGAGGCCACCAATGGACCCAATGGAGTCTGCTTGGGGGTGGGGGAATCTGATAGTTGAAGAATGGGAAGTACTTAGCCTGGAGAGGAGAAGTCTCAGAGGGAGATGCTACCTGTCTTGAGGACTGTTCCAGGGAAAAAGAAGACTTGCTCTGGGGGTGAGTCCATGTGGCATATGTTATGGGAAAGTGGACTCAGCTCAATTGCAAGAAAAGACGCTAGAATTGTTCAAGCACATAAAAACTCATAGAACAGCAAGTGGCACGTAGTAGGTGATCCATAAATTGTAGCAATCATTATTATTATCAGACCCCAACTTGAACTTTGTCACCCCTTGAACTCAGATCATAAGCAGACACACACCACATGCCTCACTGGGTTTTCTGGCACCATCCATGCCTGACACAGAACATTCTAGAAGTATTTCTGTTTTAAATACAGATGCACGTAGCACAGCTAGTTAAACATCAAACAACAATAAAAGCCGTCACTATTGAAGAGACCTCTATTCACTGGGGAATATCTCTACACCTGTTTCTTCTTCTTGAGCTGCATCCACGGTTCTAACATGATGTCCCCCATGGCTGAAATCCTCTGACCTTTTATGTCCTGGCAATGACTTCTATGCATTTTGGCAGGGACTGTCTGAATTTCTGTTTCAACCCTGATCTCTGCCTCTCGGGCTTTCTCTCTCCTATAATTCCTTCCATGGATGGCCAAGGCTTCTGCCATCCCTTCACTTCCTGGAGCAACCCGTGCTTTTGAAAAATGACCATGCCGAGGGGGAACTAACACTCCCAGTCGACAGCAGATCTTGTCAATCTGATTTTTTAAGTGATGGAGGTGGTTTGAGGACGAGGCTCAGGGTGGCATTACCACTCTCTGGGATGATGCAAAGATCAGGTGAAAAGGAGAATAAAACCTTCCGAATGTGAGCACATTCAGAGACCCAGAGGACAGAGAGGTATTTAAAGTGAACTGGAACAAACCTGCAACATCAGGTGCGTTCTGCCTTCAAAAATAGCTGCCAGTTAGAAAGGGTTATTTACATATTGATTTCATGCTAACTTTGTAATGGAATGTGCTGCCTGCCTGCCTGAGACCTAACAACTGTCATCATAATTTTTTCTAAAAATACAGTCTGGGAAAAACACTCCGTGAACCCTCCACTGGAAAGTGGCTACGAAACCCTCCAGACCCCCAACCTGCTCGACAGACCACCGCCAAAGGCAGGAATATTCAGCAACCATAACCGAGGGAAGGTTTCACAGCCATGGCTGGCTGTCTCTCCTTCCAACCAGTTTATGCTCCCTTTTTTTTTTTTTTTTTTTTTTGTCATTCTAGAAAAGCTGTCTTGTTCTAAGGTGAGGGAGAGGCTTCCCCCTTGCAGAGCAGCCTTTATGGGAACTCCAGCTGGCCCCTTATCAGGAATAATGGATGAGAAAGGGGCCCAAGTCAGCCCACTAGCTCCAATGCTGCATCCCGGGTGCATTCATGCCCTGAGTTCTCCCAGACTTCGGCTCCTTCCGAACCCCCCAGGTTTGTCTCTGTGGATCCTACAGAGCTGATCCTTGGCAGGGCTGTCATCGTTCCCCAGCACAATATTAGCAATTTAAATGCCTCTTTCCCAGGCCTGATGGAGCTGATTCCGTTGTGATCCTGGGCATATGGATGGCATATTTGCTGCGAGCTAGGTGAGATGAGCCCCAGAAGGACCACCGGCAGCCCTCACGCCGCCCTCCCCAGCCGCTCCCGGGCCGGCGGCCGTGTGAGCAGTTAAATCGGCCGGAGCCAGTCATAACTGCTGCCCACTTTGTTTCCTGCCGGGCCCCCACTGCTGGGGACAAATCTCTCATTCAGGGAGAGTAGCTTGTTAGGCCAACTCTGGACTCTAAAGCCACTTAATTAAATTGTGGAAAGTCGCTGGCCCCGGTGGGAAATTTGCACACAAAGATGCGGTGTCTGGAGCTAGCTCCCTGGGCCGAACGCTCCACAACAAAACGGCGACCCGACCCCTCCCGGCCCCCCAGCTCTTCCCCTCTGCTCTCAGCGCCCCCTCATTAGAGGGCGTTTGTTCGGGAATGTTTTCCCAGCGATTCATTGACAGGCCTTTCATTCCTGCCTCGGCAATCAAGGGTGGCAAGTACAGGCTGAGGGCCCTCCAAGGCCTGATTGCTGAAAGAATTTCCAAAAGGAAAGAGTGTAAACAGGTACATTGAAAAAGCCTCTTTTGAACAATTATGTAAACATTCCAAACACTATTTGAAAACTTTCACAGCGGAACTGTCAGATCGGAGCATTCTTGTTTAATTGCGCGGCCCCCGATGGCTGCTCAGCAGCCCTCCCAGCCCCCTGCAGGCCCAGCTCAGAGACAGTATTTAGCGGAGACGTGGGGCCTTCAGATAAAGAAGTCAAAGGGACACGGCCGTATACAAATGAGTTTCACTGTCAGGCCAACAGCATCTTTCTGTGTGTGTTCTCACTCCCTCGGATTCCAGAAGAATCTCCTGGGAACAGGGTAGGTGTATTCTTTCTTCTGGCTGGATTTCTCCAGGCCCTGGTTCAGTGCTCTGCACACATACACACACAGGGTCGGTTAATCCTGGGTGCAAGATATTCCTAGATTCACTTCCATGTCACTTAAGGTTGTCTTCAAAGCAGCAAGTGATCATTCTGAGATCCCGAGGAGAGTGGTTGGCAATGCTCCCCTCCCCACACGAATGGCTCCCTGCTTGCCTTTCTTCTTTTTTGCCTCTCATTTGCTATCTTCCTCGTTTTCTGTGCAGCTCACATTCTCATGATTCACTAACTTAACCACCAATGCCCTTGATTACCTTATTAGGAGTTGGAAGAGCTTAGGCCACACAAGCAAACTGCTTGAGCTCATATTTTGTGGAGACACCGAGGGGTCAGATGACTTTTCGTACATGTTCTTCCTTGAATCAGAATAGCCGGTCTCCAGTCATTTAAGGTCCGTTCAGCCTGTGACCACCAAGCCATTCAGAATTTGTCTGAAAAGGAGCTGTGGTCCTGGAGAGTAAGGCATGGCTTGTTTATATTTTTGTTTTTTAAAATCTATTTCTTGAAACCCAGGGGGAAAAGCCTAAATGTTCACAAGAAGAGACTGTCATATCAACACAATGAAGTCTTACAAATGCGTAATATGAGGGCTAGGTGGAGACATGGGAAATAGTGTGAAAACAAAGTGAAAAATGAGGCCACAGAATAGAATTTGCACTGTACTGGCGAATACGAAAAGAAAAAACCATATCTGCATGTGGCAAAGGACTGGAAAGGGCCACAGCAGAACGAAACACTTGTTCTGGAGAATGTTTTCCTTTGCAGGCCTATCTTTAATGTCCTCGCATTGTGTTGTCAAGGCAGGGTCTGGGAATGCCAGAAAGCACCCGCATACATGTAAGATTGAACATAAAAGGCCACCCCAGTAACCTGCAGAGAGATGTACACACCAGCCCGCAGCCTTGTGCCTCCTTACCAAGGATGTGGATCAGAGCCTCAGAGTAAATTCCTCAGGTCTAAAGAAGGAGCTAAGGCTTGCCTGCTTGCTAAGTCCCCGGGAGGCAGACACAGAATCACAACTACAAGATAAATCAGAAATGTGGTTGGTAGAAAAGGTGATGCTCAAAAAGTCAGTTGCAGAGCAGGAGCCCGAGAGAAAAAAATCACCTCTCTCCATCTCATGGAGCTCTCTGGATATAGAAAAGCTCAGAGAGTGTCTAAATATGCCTATCTCACAGGCTCATTCAATTTGACCAAAGTCAACACTCATTAAACACCTACTCTGTGCCAGCGCCTGTGCTATATGCTGGGCATACAAAGTCAGAGGATAATTTTGATCTTTAAAAGTTGATTCACAACTGGGGGCTGGCCCTGTGGCTGAGCGGTTAAGTTCGCACGCTCCGCTGCAGGCGGCCCAGTGTTTCGTTGGTTCGAATCCTGGGCGCGGACATGACACTGCTCATCAAACCACGCTGAGGCAGCGTCCCACATGCCACAACTAGAAGGACCCACAACAAAGAATATACAACTATGTACCAGGGGGCTTTGGGGAGAAAAAGGAAAAAAATAAAAAATAAAAATAAAATCTTTAAAAAAAAAAAAAGTTGATTCACAACTAAGTGAGGAACCAACATCTTTAAAAACGCATGTGGGTCAATGGGATTTTGACAAGCGTGTCAAAACAGTTAAATGAGGAAAGAATACTCTTTTCAACAAATGATGCTAGGACAACTAGATATCCACATGCAAAAGAATGAATTTGGACCCCTACCTCACACCATATACAAAAATTACCTCAAAATAGATCAGACATAAATGTAAGAGCTAAAATTCTAAAACTCTTAGAAGAAAATATTGATTATAAATCTTCATGACCTTAAATTAGGCAATGTTTTCTTAGATGTGACACCAAAAAGCACAAACAACAAAAGAAAAAATGGATAAATTAGACTTGATCAAAATTTAAAACTTTTGTGTTTAAAGGACACTATCAAGAAAGTAAAAGACAACTCACAGAATGGGTGAAAATATTTGCAAATCTTATATCTGATAAGGGTCTAACATTCAGAATATATAAAGAACTCTTACAACTCAACAACAAAAAGACAAATAAGGCAATTAAAAAAGTGAGCAAAGAATTTGAATAGACATTTCTCCAAAGAAGATATACAAACGACCAACAAGCAAATGAAAAGATGCTCAACATCATTAGTCATTAAAGAAATTCAAGTCAAAACCACAGTGAGCTGTCACTTCACATCCATCAGGGTGGCTATAATCAAAAAGACAATGAAAAGTGTTGGTGAGGATCTGGAGAAATTGGAACCCTCATACATTGCTGGTAGAAATGGAAAATAGTGCAGCCATTATGGAGAACAGTTCAGTGGTTCCTCGAAAAGTTAAAGAGAGAGTTAACCATATGATCTAGAAATTGCACCCAAGAGAATAGAAAACGTATGTCCACATAAAAATTTGTACATGACTGTTCAAGGCAGCATTATTTATAATAGCCAAAAAGTGTAAACAACCCAAGTGTCCATCAACTGATGAATGGATAAACGAAATGTGGTATATCCATACAATGGAACGTTATTCAGCCATAAAAAGGAATGAAGTACTGATTCATGTGTCAAGCAAGACACGAAAGACCATATATTTGATGCTTCTATTTGTATGAAATGCTCAGAAAATAGGCAAATCCATGGATTAGCAGTTGCTGAGAGCTAGAGGGAAGGGGCAATGAGGAGCAACTGCTAAAGGGCACAGGGTTTCCTTTTGGGGTGATGAAAATGCTCTGTAATTAGATAGTAGTGATGGTTGCACGATCTTGTGACTAGACTAAAATCACTGAATTGTACACGTTAAAAGGATGAATTTTATGATAGGTGAATTATATCTCAGATGTCTTTTTAAAAATACATTTGAAAGGTTCTGTAAGCTATAAAGCACCACACACAATAAAACGTCTGTAGCAGGAGCAGGAGGCCCTAGGTATTTCATGTCACTCCAGAATGCTCATCAGCCAAACCCTTGAGGCCCCTCTCAGCCTTCATGCCAGCAGTTCTCCAGGGTACGCTGGCCGCAGTAGCCAGCTCTAGGCTTCGGGAGTGTGACTGGGGTGTCTGTGTGTCCCTGGTCCTCCAGAAGGAGCTGCGCACATGAGTTCTAGACCTGCTGAGCCCCTCCAGGATGGGATAATGGGAGAGTACAAATAAGCCCACCTGGAAAGCCAGCGCAGATTGGGAGGCCAAAAGTATGAAGTCAGAAGCAAAGGGCTCAGGTCAGAATTCCAGGAGCAGGGTAATCCTAAGCAAGGACACCCACCACCACCCTCCCACACACACACCATCGATTTCTTTCATCAGATTGGGCCAGACTGGACCTTTAGATTCTAAGGAGAAGGTCTTCCACTCATTCTGTGGTTCTGCAATAACAACCAAAGTGGGCGGGGTCCCTAGACCCCAAGCACAGCCCTGCTGGAGAAGGGGTCTTGGTTTCCCAGGACAGGCCTGCTGCAGTGACTAGCTTGGGGCCACAGGAGCTGGACCCAGTTTCGGACTACTTCCAGGCCATGGGTCCACCCATGTCCCACTGGATTCCTGAGCCATGTCCCTGAACCCCTACCTCAGGCTTGGAACTGGTCCCTGGTTCTCTGTATGAACTAGTTGCTGTAGCTGCATCTAGGACCCAATCTACATTTAAGATCACCCAAGGGCCCATCTATCTTTGGCGGTACAGTAGTCTCCTGAACTCTAGTCCGGGCTGATCAGAGTGGCTGGTACTCAGTGTTCAGAGGGTGGCTTGGGTTTCAGATCCTCCCTACATTAAGATCATCTCCTGAGCTTCATGAGTTGATCTGATCAGGCTCAGGCTCTCTCTCTGAACTCATGCCCTGCCATTCCCACCTTCCTTCATTCCACTCAGGCCTTGCTGGCCTCCTGGGGGTCCTTGAACGCCAGCATGGTCCCACTTCAGGGCCTCTGGGTTGCTCTTCTCTGCCTGGAACACTTCTGAGTGGCATGGCTGGCTCCTCCACTTCATTTAGCTCTTGGCTCAAATGTAACTCCTCACAGAAGCCTTCTCCGACCATCCTTTACAAAGTAGCACCCTGTTACGTTGTATCTCCCTATTCTGCTTTAGTTTTCCTTCTGTGTGTGTTTTTCATCTGGAGCCCCCTCCAGAATGGAAGCTCTGTGAAGACTGCACTTTGTTTTGTTCACTGATGCATCCTCAGCACCTAAGGGTGCCTGGCACCTAGCTGGCACTTAAGACATATCTGTTGAATGAATGAATGAATGAATGAGCAAATGAATGAACAAGTGAATATTTTATCCCATTTGAACCTCCTGACAGCCCCAGGAGAAAGGCAGATGATGGATTTTGTCTTAGCTCTGAGAAATTTAAAGCACAAGGATAATAAATTACTTGCCTGTGTTCACAGAGAGTGGGGGGTGAAAGAGGACTACATGGGGAATCGCTCCACAACTCCAGAGCCATCCCTCCTGCTTTGTGTGAAATCCCCTGTGTGGAGGGAAGAGCAGCAGAGCCCGTGGGGCCAGCCTGGGGCAACAGGGCATCAGGAGGATCAGGTCTAAAGATCTGGGATGATGACTCAATCAAACAACGGGCAGAGGATCTGAACAGGTATTTGTCCCAGGAAGAGGTACAGATGGCAACAGGCACATGAAAAGATGTTCAGCATCACTAATCATCAGGGAAATGCAAATCAGAACCACAATGAGGTGTCATCAGAATGGCTATTATTAAAAAGACGAGAAATAACAAGTGTTGGAGAGGATGTGAGAAAAGGGAACCCTTGTACGCTCCTAGTGGGAATATAAATTGGTACAACCGCTATGGAGAACAGTATGGAGATTCCTCAAAAAATTAAGAATAGAACCAGCTATTCCACTTCTGGGTATTTATCCAAAGACCACAAAAATACTACTTCAAAAGATATATGCACCCTTATGTCCATTGCAGCATTATTCACAATAGCCAAGACTTGGAAGCAACGTTAAGTGCCCATCAGCAGATGAGTGGATAAAGAAGATGTTGTGTACATATACAATGGAATACTACTCAGCCATAAAAAGGATGAAAACTTGCTATTTGCAACAATATGGATGGACCTTGAGGGTATGATGCTAAGAGAAATGTCAGATGGAGAAAGTCAAATACCATATGACTTCGTTCATAATGCAGAAGATAAACAAATAAACACATAGATACAGAGAACAGGTTGGTGGTTACCAGAGGGGGAAGGGGGAGGGGGAGGGCAAAAGGGGTAAAGGGGCACATGGGTACGGTGATGGATGGCAGCTAGACTTTTGGTGCTGAACACGATGCAGTCTACACAGAAGTCGAAATATAATGATGCACACCTGAAATTTATGTAATGTTATAAACCAAAGTGACCCCAATAAAAAAAAGAAAAAAAGAATTGGGATGATGGAGCACTCAAAGGAAGGGGCTCAGAAATCTCTCCGCACATTGTACCTGTCCAGGAGCCCTGAGTGCGCCTTCCATCTCAGCAAAGACCTGGCCAGAGACTGCTCTGGATACACCTGGGGTCATGCTCTACCTCGCTGATCCTGGAGTAGGTCAATGAGACTTTAGAAGTTCGTGGGCATAAAGCTAGAAGAACGCCTGCGTCCTGGGCCTAACCTCACCACCTCCTTACACTTACAACAGTAGGGCAAGGGTGCCTGCCCTGCTGCCTTAGAAAGGGGAGGAAAGAAGAGATGAGAAGCACGTTGTAAATGATCATGTCACAGACAGGACCCTGCCTCCACTTGGAGAGGTGTGGTGGTACAGTGGGAAGAGCACTAGGTTGTGAGTTTTGAAATTCTGGCTGGAGTTCCAGTTCTCATCACTCAGAAGCTTTGTGATGGACAAACCTCCTCATTCCTCTCGGTCTTGACTTTCTCATCCATTAATTGGAACTCATTAAGCCCTGCCTCACGAGGACGCTGTGAGGATTTCAGAGACTTGAGCATTGTCAGCTGAAAGTCAATATGATCTGTTAGAATGTGATACATTTCATGCACATGGCAAGCCTAGGAATTGTCACGAATAATGGGAGGAGAAGGAAACTAACCAACCAAGATCGAGAATACTGTCTCTGTGACTCAATGTTCTCATCTGCAAAATGGGACTAACAGTAGGACCTATCACCTAGGATTGTCATAAAAGGTAATATATCTAAAGTGCTCGGAACTCCGCCTGCTCCATTCCACATCTACTCTTCCTGTCGAGGGGGAAGACTCGCTTGTCATTTTGACTCCCTCCCTGAACGTGCCTCTCAGCCTCTAAAAGCTGGCTTTAGTTCTCACACATAAAAAGCATTTAAGGGGTAAATATCATATTGCCTTTCCATGACAAGAAAAGTTTGCTGGTGAACATCTCTGTGTGAATCATAAGGAAGTAGGAAGCTGTGAAATAAGTGGCTTAGTAAAAATTAACTACCTAAGAGGTGTCCAACCTAGAAATTCCAGTGGTCCCTGGAGGAAGGGACAAATGTCTGCACCCACAAGTCGCTTTCAACTATAGAAGAGGGACAGATGCGCTCTCTAAAGGTAGAGCTAGGGCCAGGGATACAGATCTAAGGAGCAGATTGCAGTTCGATATTAAAAAGCACTTTCCAGGGCCAGCCACGTGGCGCAGTGGTTAAGTACACACGTTCCACTTCGGCGGCCTGGGGTTCGCTGGTTCGGATCCCGGGTGCAGACATGGCAGGGCTTGGCAAGCCATGCTGTGGTGGGCGTCCCACGTATAAAGTAGAGGAAGATGGGCACGGATGTTAGCTCAGGGCCCGTCTTCCTCAGCAAAAAGAGGAGGATTGGCAGCAGATGTTAGCTCAGGGCTAATCTTCCTCAAAAAAAAAAAAAAAACACTTTCCACTGAAAGAGCTACCTGGAAATGAAATAGCCTGACTCAGGAGGAAGGGTGTTCCCTGTCACCGGATGTGATCAAGTGGAGTTCCCTGCTGCAGAGGAGATTAACTCATTGAGTAAAGGTCTGAGTTACAATACTTTTAAGATCTTTCCCAGAAGATTCCATGACTCTCTGAGTATGCAAATTGCCTAGATACAAGAGAAGGAAGCCGCACTGGCCTGAATCCCGGATCATGATTATATGCACAGAAAACCAAAAGCACTCAACAGTGGCCTTTGGCCACCTCCATTACACCAGCCAAAGGGATATAAAGACCTTTCTCTTTTGCCCTCCAATCTCGGGATCACAGCCTTGTCTCTCCCACAGCAGGCCGACTTAACCAACACACTGTACCAGCCAACTCGCTGCAGGTGAAGATAAATTACAGGACCACGATTATACCGCTCAGCTCAGCTCGTCACAACTTCATTCATCCAGCAAATGCTTACTGAGCAACTCTTTTGTGACAGACACTGTTCTGGAAGTATGGTCCCTGTCCTCGGGAAACCTACAAGACAGTGGAGCATGAATAGGAGTCAATGAGTATTGTAGTACAGTGGAATGGAGATGCGAAGCGGGCCCCGAGGAGGGTGTCTAACCTAGACCGGAAAAGCTCCCTGGAGGAGATGACATGGGCTGAATGTCAGAGGTCACGTGGGAGTTGGCTAGACCAGTCTTGGCCATTAGAATTTTCTGCAATGATGGCAACATTCTGTAATCTACCAGTATGGTAGCCACTAGCCACGTGTGGCCATTGAGCACTTGAAATGTAGCTAGTTCAATCGAGGAACTGAATTTTTAATTTTATTAATATTAAAATGTTGCTGGATTCAATAACATGGATGGACCTTGAGGGTTTTATGTTAAGTGAAATAAGCCAGACAGAGACAGGCAAACTCTGTAGATTTCACTCATATGTGGAAGATAAACAAACACATGGACAAAGAGAACTATTTAGTGCTTACCAGGGGGAAGGGGGGTGAGGGGCGGGCACCAAGGGTGAAGGGGCGCACCCATATGGTGACTGACAAATAATAATGTACAACTGAAATTTCACAATGTTGTAAACTATCATAACCTCAATAAAAAATAAATAAATAAATTGGAGAAAAAATGTTGCTGGATTGGAACAGGACAGATAGGCAAATAGTAAAGGAAGGATGTTCCAGGCAAGGGAAAGAGAACAGAGGCAATTGAGAGCACTACAAGGCAGCCAGCGAGCGGCCCGTGGAAGGAGCATGTGGACCGGGGGTGGGAGATGGGCCAGAGACTGGTCCTGAAAGGCTTTGTGTGCTAAGCTGAAGAATTTGAACTTCATTATCCCGGAGATTCTAAGAAACTGCTGAAATCTTTAAGTAGAGAGTGATGAAGTTTGGTTCGTGCTTTAGAAATATCACTCTGGCAATAGTATGAAGAACGGATGGCTGGGGAGAGACCGGAGGCCAGGTGACCAGTTAGAGGAAGACTGTTGAGAAAGGAATTGCTGAAAGCCTGAGCTAGACGGTGGCAAGAGGGAGAAAAAAGACGGACTGGGACAGCTTGAGCGTTTCGGGACTTTTATTACTAATTGGACTTGCTGGTGAGGGGAGCCATGAAAGGACTCAACTGGGATGAGCTCCCCCTGCACCACTCACCCCCCCACCCCCCGCCGATTTCTGGCCTAGATGTGTGTGGATGCCACGATACGGAATTTCAAGGGACTGGGATGAGGGACAAGGCTACTTAGAGCAAGTGTCAGGACCCACAGAAGAGAGCAGAGAAAGGGGCCCCGGACAAGGCTGCCATTTAAAGGGTGAACCAAGAAATTCAGAGGAGCAAAAAGAAATCTACAAGATTAGTGTCATCAAAACAGGGAAGAGAGAGTTTCCACAGAGTAGTTATCAAAAGAGTCAAATGCCGTAAACACTACATGGGTGACAGTGAATCTGGCAATTGGGAGCCTGAGGGCACGAGAGGGGAGTAGATTTTATGGAGCATTGGGGGCTTCACATCCATCTGGACTTGGTAATTCATTGGTAATTCAGACCTCTTCCTCCCCAGAGAGCCTGCTCCCTGGAGACCCGGGGTTCCGTTGGTTTTGAAACCTTTTGGAGTCGCAAATGCCTTTGACAATCTAATGAAAGCTATGCATCCTCTCTCTGGAAAAATTCACCCACAAATAAAATGTTGCATTTCATTTCAGGGAAATCCTATAGCTCATCCACAGACTTCCCTGGTTTTAAAAAATCTAAACGACTTAGTTCTTATTTGCAGAGTTCTCCCTGCAGATAACTGAATTGTAACCAGGAATGGAACCCTAGATGGAAACCTACAATTCCACCATCCCTGAGGCCCTCCAGCTTCAGCTCAAGCCGGGTTCATTCACGTTTCCAGGCTTATTGTCCTGCTGCCTGTCAATCAACTCCAAACCATTACACAAATTAGCATCTATAAAGCCCACCTCGGCAGCCTCTGCTTTGAGATGTGTAGCTAGAGTTTCCCAGGGCCCTCAGGCTGGGATACAAAGGGGTCACAAAAGCAGCTACAAACCTGAGGGAACTGCTTGCCACTCCCCCACGACGCCAGTGGGGCCAACAGTGGGCCTTGCTCCCAGCATCTGCAGGTTTGTGGCCCAGCGCCGCTGTGTCACTTTCCTTTCCCATTGAAAATCTTGGCTCATGAAACCCTATGGCCCACTCTTCTAGTTCTTGAACATACCTAGGAATAGTTGAATTAGCAGAAGATCTACAGCCTCATCCCAGTTTAGAACCCAAAGATGATTTGGGCCATTTAACCCAAAGAAGGAATGTGAGATAAACGTATTTTTTCAGGAGAAAAGAGAACAAATGGAGACATGGAAGGGAAAGAAAGAAGGAAGGAAGGATCATCTCATCTCTTTATTTTGGATTCCTAAACCAGTCTTAGTTTTAAAACCTTCACAGAGTAAGATAAAACAGTTGCCAAAACCCCACTTACAATACTACTGCTACAATTAACAATAATGATTAGAATAACAACAATGGCCTCGGATGTTACTGTTCTTAAAGCAATTTCCCAAAAAGTGCCTCCCGGCTCAGGTGATTGCCCTTGGCAGAGCTAAAGAGAATGGCGTGATTCTAGCAAGCTTATGCTTGGCTACTGTTTCTGAAAGCTTGGGAAAGCCAGCAAAGCTCCCCACTAACCACCCCAAACCAATCCACACGTTAATTCCCGACTGCTATCTGTTACAATTTACAGTGCGTCAATACAGGGTGGAGCTCCCCAGACGCATGGCTGTTCTGAGCTGCAATGAGTGCAATATGGCCCTTTAGATTTCACAGACACCCTCTCCTAGTACAGACACACACTCCCACACACACAGACACACACGTACACCCACTCTATCAGCAGGTTGTGTGGTGCGTGCGGTCAGAAGCCATGTGGGAAATGTGCAATCACACCTGGCTTTCAGAGGCAGTGAAATCGTTTTTGGTTTGGGAATGGCAACAGTTTGCCCGTTGAGAGGGTACAGGAGGTTTCCGGGCACCCCGATTGGAGTTTGGTGCTCTGGCACAGTTCGCCTGGCTCTCATTTTGCCAGATCCTTTCTGGAGGTCCCTGTACAGACTGGGGAAGGCCCTCCACAGAGCGTAACATTAATCTGTGGTTCTTATTAGTTTTCTCAAAGATAATACAGAGATTTGTTCAATATTTGACAGTATACACAGATTATTTATATTTCGTATTCCATGTGCTCCTCACAGAGGCACTAGGAGGGATCCCAAACAGGAATTATTGACCTTATTTTACGTGGGAGGAAAGTGAGGTGCAAAGAGGTCAAATGACTTACTCAAGGTCAACGTGGTACTAAGTGTTAAAGGAAAAATTCCTCTCACACTTGTTGTAAAGCAGTAAGGAAGACTTTATTCAAGATTCTTGCAATAGGAGCGAGAGCTCGGGCTCAACTGCAAATACAGCAAGGACAGCTAGGGATTTAGAGCCAAGGACCAGAGGGAGGGGGTCAGTGGATGGGAGATGACCACAAGGAGACATCAAGGGTTGGGGAATTCTTGATAAACACAGACCAAGGATTTCAACACCAAAGGACATCAAGGGTGGGGGCTTCTCTCTAAACTGATTTAGCAGGATTCTTGCTAAAATTTAGCTATGCCGGGACAGACCAAAAAGCCAAGGTCAAGAACTAGTCAAAAGAGGACTCCGAGGAGCCTGACTAAAGCCTGGTCAAGGAAGGAGTCTTTGTCATAAGTGGCAGGGCTGAGACGGAAACCCTGGCTCCAAGGTTGGAGGCCTCTCCCTTGATTGTCCATAAAATAGTCATAATCTCAACTTATTCCTACGTTTATTAGTAAATTGACAGAGCATAAGGTTACACGCAGAATTCCATATTGCATTTCTTTCTGCTCCTTGAATTAATACTAAGACTATACAATGTTTTCTATTTATTGATTGCAAACCTTCGTTGTCCTTCCAAGCCTAAGGATTAAGGACCTATTAGTTAGAAATAAATTTTTATTTTAAGGGAATACTAATTGATAAAATACCTTTGGGGAGCAAATGATGGTGTCGTATTTTGGCCTCAGGTTTCAGTTCTACCATTGGATTCATGGCACCTTGAGCGATTCTCTTCGTACATTACAGCTTAGTGGGCTCTTGAATCACTGTGCTTAGGTTAGAATCCAAGCTCCACCACTTATCAGTTGTGTGACCTTAGGCCTCAGTTTCCTCTTTTATAAAATGGGGATAATAGGAATCCTCTGTCATGAGGGTTGTGAGGATTGAAATATGCTACTTAAGGCACATAGCACAGTACCTTTCAAATAGTTACTGATCCAGAGTCAGCAGCTGTTATGGCCTCAGTGTCCTTATCTGTAAAATGGAGGTAATAGCCCCTGTCTCATGAGATTGTTGTGACAATTGCTGCGATGTCCTTTGTAGCCTTTGTACAAGTTGCGTATGATAGTGTTACTACTAAATGCTGAGAGGGCAGATTGAACTGGTCCTTTGATCTGGGAATACGGGTATACCATAGGCCTCAAGAGTGTCCATCACTGCTGCACTCCACGTCACCAGTGAGGAGAGTCCCAGGCAAGGCGGGGGGGGGCCTCTTTTGACTCTTAATGGTAGGAAATAAACTGATGCTCTCTATGCAGAGATCCAGAACAGTTAGAAGTTGGGGACCTGCGCCTCCCTAGTCAGTCAACAGCTGGAAGTTGGTTATTTTAGAATGAGACCTCTGGGAACTCAGAAAGGATCTTCACTGCTCCCCTGGGACGGGAGGATTATTAGCTTAAACCATATGAAGAGGCCAATATTTGACTGTTTGCGATCTGCAAAAACTGCAACTTCATATGATTCAACCTGATACTCACCTCCTCTTTGTGAATTCACTTGTCAGTGATTCACTGGTGCACCTTTTCATTCCGCAGACATTTACCGGCATCCAAGGTGTGGGCCACTGTACATGGAGTTAAGGGACTAACCAGAATCCCTCTCTCCTTCCTGCCTGAGTTCTGGACCCACTGAAAGAGGCGAGGAGCCAGGCAAGTGGCTTTGTTACTGATAAGGCTGATTCCGGAGGGGGTGGCTTGGTCACGGGGTGACGATGGGCTTCCCAATGTTGAACCCCAACGTTGGGCAGATGACCCGCTCAGCCACAAGGATGACTGGAAAACTCTCACCCTCGTCTTTACTGCCAGGGCTACCCACGCACAGGTTCTCTGCTGAGACGGCTCCCAAAAATAAGTGCGGCAAGAGAATGAGCAACAAGCCCAGTTCCCCTCTCAACTCAGCAATCAGTTCATCACCTTCCACCCGGGAGGCAAAGGGAGTAACATCCATTCAGGGCAAGAGGACAACTTACCTCCTTCCCCGTGGAAACTAAGCCAGGGAAAGGAAGTTCCACCAACAAATAGTAACAGCAGCAGAGAGACTCAAAAATAGGCAAACAAAAACCCCCACTTTCTAAAGGCCTGCGTGTGTGTAGGAGGCTTTATTATAGGTTCTAGGGTCAATGAAAATGGGTTTACATCCCAATAAAGCTAACAAATTAGAATTCGTTGTTACAAATCTTTTTGTTAACAGACTGCCTCTTAGTCCTATTGTCCTCCGCCCCGTCCTGTCCCTCTCTTCTCTGTCCTTTACACTCAGGAGCATCCCCCACTCCTTTCCTTCCATTTGTTACGTGGAACTTTTTGGGTTTTTTTCCACCTCTCCCCTCCAATTTCAGTTGAGATATTTCTTTGCATATTTCTTCTATCTCCGGAAGATGTACCTCTGTCTGTAACACAGAAGCAGCTAACTCAAGAGAACATAAATAATTCTTCTAAGTCCTGAAAACCCCAAATCTCCTTATTACCCCCTTTTCTTCCTGCCGTAAAATAAAAACCTCAAAAATATTCTCAATTATGCCTGCTTTTGACAGATGTGGAATTTCCCCAAAAAGGTGTTTTCCTAAGTACAATTAATCGGAACACTAACTCCAGCAAAACTTTCTGTTCAAAAAACAGAACACTACAGCCTCTGCTCTCCAAAATTAGTGTTAACACATTAAGCTTTGTAATCTAGGCGTATGAGTCTCGACCCAAATCATTGATTTCCATTCCCCCCTTCACCTTAAATTAAGAAAAAATGAGGGTAAGCTAAAAAATTAAGAAAAATCTCCAGTGACTCTTTCTCCTTAAAGAAAGAGATCCTGTCTAGTAATCAGCTTTCAGGAATTATGGCTTCTTTTCCAATGATTAATCAGACACATGACAAATCTGAGGAGAAATGTAAATTTAAGGAAAAGTGCATTTTGATACAATTCTAAAAACATATTTCAAACATAGGATCAAGAATACAATCCTACCAGATGATAATGTCTAATTCTGAATATAAGATAATAAAATGTGGAACGGGAAATACTTTAGAAACCATCAGGTACCCCTCCTTGTTAAAACCTAGTTTAAATGGCTTTCCCAAGGTCACCCAGGGAGCGAGGGGCAGAGCAGGGACCAGAACTCAGATCTCAACTCCCAGGCCTGTGCCTTCAGCCCTTTTCATGCCTGTTGTCAGGTTCTACTTTAAAAACCACCAGAACATCAGGGCAGAAACTGGAGTTTTCATCTTCCCTGATGGCCTATGATAATGAAATTCTAATCAGTGTAATTAAAGGACACCCAGAGATGAAACCCTATGAAGTATTTGGAGCAGGTGGATTTGGAAAGTTCACAACATCCCTCCCATCTAGCCAAGAAGCCACGGACTCTCCCTGCTGGAGGTGACCACAGAGCCATCTCCATCCCGCTGAGGCACAAAGGTCCTCTATGCTAAGACCTCCAGCCTCCATAGTTGTGCATCTTTCCAGCAGGTCCACGCCTCTCAGTGCATCACCTTATCTACACCTGCTCTAGGGGTTTACACGTCTCTAGTGAAATGTTCACCCTTGCTTAATGAAGAGGAGGACTTCCAGCCTCATTATATCTGCTCCTGGGTAAGACTGGGGCTGTCTGATCCTTGCAGTGGAGATAATACACTTACCAAGCTCTTTATTGGACCACGCAAAGGAAAAGCACAGTAGAGCATGCATGCCACAAACTTCTTGAGTTGTTTTAATTGATGTTCCATTTCAATGCCCTTAAAATCAGTTTTAACTTATTCTATCAGTTCATTTGTATATTTACTCTCAGAAACGCAACGTGGATGGAGCAGAAATGAGAGCCAATGACTACATTACATATATATCCTGCCAATAGTCTAAGTTATCCAATTGCCATCAGATGCATCTCATACAACTTTGGATTTGGGGTCAGGGGTTATTCTTTTCAAAGGCAAAGTGAGGAGGGGCATTTTGCCTGGGGTGACTCCCACGGGGGGAAGCAGAAAAGCCTGTATTGGAAGCCCAGAGTTCTGTTCCCATTCCAGTACTCTCAAGCAAAGAGAATTCTCATCCCCACCTGGTGTCCGCAGACGTTGGCTCTGCTGTAATCACGCCTTGGGGAGGAGGGGTGAGGGGATGTCACAGACAGTTGTCAAAGGGATAAGGAGTTATACTTTGGGAACAAACACCTTGACTTTGCTGAGGCATAAACTTCACAGTGGGAAACCATTATTTCAGTGACAAAGCTTTGTGCGGTTGACATTATCTCTTAATTATCTGCTGAAGAATGCATTTGTCAAGTTTCCTGAGATGGGATTGATAACAATAAACCTGCATCTCTGCACAATATTTTAATTCTGAAGGCAGAAGCAGCAAAACACACAAAGAAAGCACTATAGGCAACTCACCTTGGCTGCTGCTGGCTGTGCTCGGATTCCAGCCCCATAACTATAACAAAGTCTATGACCTATTTTGCCAAAGCAGGCCACTAGACTGTGTCAGGGTTCTAGGGTCACTAGGCTAGGGCAAGAGTCCTGGAATGTCTGGCCCAAAGGTTCCACATCTTGGGAAGATAGCCTTCACCGCTACCTCCAAAAACACAGAGCTGGTCTTGGCTCTCCTGGCCATGTTCCTTTCATCCTATCCTTTCCCCCAAGTACAAATGGCTCTAGCTCCTCCCTAAACAGCCCCAGTGATTTTCTCTTCATGACATTGAGGCCACCTTTCCTGCAGTGTATTCACCAGGACAAGATCCAGCTGTGATCAGAAATAGGGTAGAACTTCTGGGCTGGGTGAGCTGGTCTCTACATAAACACAGTTCCTTCTAGAACTCCCTGAGCTATCTTTGATCCTTTCATTCTGCCACAGAATTTAGAAGACATCCCTCACGGGGCCGAACCACTTATTTTAGGGTCTCCACTCAAAGGACACTGAGGCCTACATGCACACTATACTCCAGTAATCTGCTCTGATATTCCAGAGTTTCCGGGCTGGGTGTGCGGGTTAGCGTCCAAACATGACCCTCGTTACTGGGAGCCAAGGACAGAGCCTCAGAGATTAGCAGCGTTTAAAGGATAGGCTGGGGGCAAGGAATCCACAAAAGAGACTGGGAGGGAAAAACCAGGCAGGACATGCATGTCCACCCACACCTGCCACTCCACCCCTGGGTCGGAGAGAGCATCCTGGGGGACCAGGAAACTGACTGTGACACATTGTTGCACAATGGCCTCCAACTTGTTTACACTTCCCTGCATGTACACCCTTGAGTAGCTGCCTCCCACAATGACTCAAGGCTTGCCCATGTGACTGGCATTGGCCAAAGGGACTGGAACGAACATGATGGCAGCAGAGACTTGAAAAGCACTTGCACTTGGAGCCCTGCGACGGTGCCATGGAAAGATGCCCTGGCTAGCTTGCTGGATGATGAGAGGTGCATGGCCCATTCTCCCCAGCTGACAGTCTGCCAACCCCTAGACGTGTGAGTGAGCCCATCCTGGATCACTCAGTTACAGCCAACCTACCTGCTGACTGCAGCTGCATGAGTGAGCGCGGCAGAGATCAGCCTAACAGCCCAGACTAGAAGAACAACACTGAGTGGTTTGTTTTGCCTCTATAGATAATAATTGAAACACTGACCAAGACAAATTCAGATTGGGGATCCCAAGTATGCTGGTTAATTTCATGTTATCAACTTAACTGGACCACAGAGTGCCCAGACACTTGGTCAGACATTATTCTAGGTGTGTCTGTGAAGGTGTTTCTGGATGAGTTTAATATTCAAATTGGTAGACTGAGTAAAGCAGACTGCCCTTCCTGAGGTGGGTGGGCCATATCAAATCAGTTGAAGACCTCAATAGAACAAAAGGGCTAAGAGGTAATTTTGCCCGCCTGCCTGCATGAACTAGGACATCAGTCTTCTACCCTCAGACTTGAACTTATATCACTGGCTTTCCTGGCTCTCAGTCCTTCCAACTTGGTCTGGATCTTACACCACCAGCTCTCCTGGGACTCCTGTTTGTTGACTGCAGATCTCAAGACTTCTCAGCCTCCTTAATTGTATCAGCCAATTCTTAATAATAAATTTCTCTCTCTATATATATACAGCTAGAAATATAACTAAATATTATATATTATAAATATTTATACAATAATAAATACATATATAATATGAGCATCATATATAGCTATATAAAATATATATCTCACTGGTTCTGCCTCTCTGCAGAACCTTGACCCACACACCATGGTGTTCTCTACTCAGGGCTGCTCCTCCGCCTCTCCCTGGCATGCACAAGCTCTTCCCCCGAGATGGCTGAGACAGTCTGCAGGTGGGACTGGAGCCTTCAGACTCCTTTGTTCTAATTGCAATCAGCAGTGACTTTCCATCCGCTGGTGCCACCCACTAGCTCCTCCGATCCTTCTCCTCTGCGGGAGTAGAGCCATCGCCCTGGAAAGGCCGTCCCCCGGCTCCGAAGGGATGAAGGATGAAGGGAGGAAGGTTAGGTCTGATTTATGTTACACAGAGGCCATTCTTTTCCCTCTTTTTCTTCCCCCACAGAACGGAACCCAAAATAAATGAACAGACTCACTCATTCCTGAGTTTTAATGGAACTAATTATCTGATTGCAGAGTCCCAACTTGGTGACTGCTTCCATTCTGGCTAGCGTTAGATTGCATTACTATTTTCATTTGTTTTCATTATTATTAGCTTTTAGCAATGAAATGGAGTTAAAATTATTACAGTTTGTAACATGCTTTTTGTACTAATAATTCAAGTACTTTTGAGTGGGAGCTGAGAGCATTAATTTGTCAATCATTCCTGCTTTGTATCTAGTCCTACTTTAAATAGACTAAACAAAAGAAATGAACACTATATATTTCCCCAAGGGATAGAACTTGTAAACACTCAGATATGTTAGGCTTTCATGAAATTATAAACCGTAATTCCAAGGTATATTGCGCAAATAATAGGGTGTTTCAAAATCAGTGCAGCTGACACACAAAAGCTTCAACTCCGGTTTAGATAATAACATGGGGCAGCCATCTGTGCTCGTCGTCTACCACCTTAGTCAGGAGCCAAGGTGAAGAGGAATAAATGCAAACATTTTTGGAGGTGGAGCGGAACGTCTTCAAGAAGCTCGGAGTCAGGGACCTATGCATTAAGGAAAATGAGATCCTTTCCCAGCCTCTACGCCCACTCCAGCGGAAGCAGAATTTCAAAAACAACAACAAAATGGGGATAGCCTGAACTACCGCTAAGAAATGCCACATTAATTCTCCCAGGAGTGTTTACAACAAAGAGAAAAGGAAACAAGATCCAGAGCTAGAAATAAACGTGGCGTTGTAACTGCATGTAAATGCGAAACAACCCCTCTATTAAGCGTGATAAAAAAGATCAGCTTGCACGCGTGCAATGCCTAGATTACAGAATGCTTTTTAAATAAAGAAATGCTGTCTTATTACCTTAAAATACATATGGCGCTCAATCAGATTAGGACAGTGTTAGTCGTCTAGAACCTACTTGAATGAGTGAATGGGATGATTTGTAATTATCACGTCAACTGCCTTGTGTCACCTGGTCTTTGGGTAGTCTTGAAAGCAGTTTATTCTCTTAACTAGGTTAAGCACTCTCTCCGAAAATCTCGTGTATCTTTGTTTCTTAACGCCTTTTTTTTCCCCTAAAGCAAAGGAAATCTGTTACTCAGCTCTATGGTCGATGGTAAACGTCCTGGATTGGAAGGCAGCCCCCACCGCCCCCCGCTTCCCCGAATAGGGGCCCTCAGGTGGGCCTGTTCTGGTCCCAGTACTGTCTGGGAAAAAAGCGCAAGTGGAACAGAATGTCAACTTAGCCCCTAAAATTAAACACTTCCAAGGAAACCCAGGGAGTGCTATGTTCCTGAGTTTCACTCTCACTGCTTAAGACTGTGATTTGGATCACCTCTTATTTCAGACTAGAATATATTTTGTCATTAGTAAGAGGCTATGCCGCGCCTGTTCACTAAACCACGGAGGGTTTTCAAGTTTGGATTTTCTTTAGCAGAGGAGACCTTGGAAATTGACCAACTGGTTTATCCTGTTGACTCTCCAAGTCCCCGCCACATGCCCTGCCCCCCAGCCCCACCTCTCAGGCTGCTCGAAAAATAGCTTTTGACTGTGGCCTTTAACAATATGATAATTTATTTAAAACAGATACAGTCCTGAAAGTGACCCACTTAAAATTATTAAAGAGATACTGTGTTTATTTTTGCTGTCCATAAAACAGAAAATGGTTTATGAATATGCAAACCGATCTGATGTAATTAGCATGATTGGCTCCTACTGCACTCCGTTTTATGTGGTTAGAAGAGTAGATGCAGAAACTAATGAGGTCATGTTAATGTGCCTGTGAAGAGAGCTTCAGCTGTCAGAACAGCGAAGGCAAATGTCTGGGAGAATCTTTTCTTTTCCACAAAATCACAGAAAGTGGGCAGGCATGGGGCGAGCTCCTGCCTGTGTGCTGGAGTGCCACGAGGTCCGGGAGCCACTCTGCCTCCTGCATGTGAGGAGTCAAGATGAGAAACAGAATTCCATGTCCATTCGGAGCAATGATTAATGTGGTATTTAATTATCTAGAAAGTCTTCAACAAGTGCTAATAACCGAAGCTCCTCCGGCAGTCGGCACATGCCACACGGTCCCATTAGACATGCTAACACCCTATTCCCTGGCCCTTCTTAATTAAAATAAGAGGCAAAAATGTTAATTGCGCACCGACCACCTCTTGGGATTAATCTGCCCTGCTCCTCGGGCCCAGCTAACCCGAGAGAGCAGGCTTCTCATTGAGGCAGGAGGCTTGCAGGAGAGGCTCCTCCTCCCGGAGTGCTGCCGCCCACCTGGTAAATTCAGCCCCCACTGGGGGAGGGGAGGAGGAAGAGAGGCGGGCAGCTAACGGGCAGGGAGGCGCTTTAATCAGAATGCTGGAAGGCATGTCGCAGAAAGCTTCTTGGATATTGAACAGGACACGCAGACCGCCACTGAGCTTTTCCTTCCACATCTCTTCTAAAGCATAAACATATGAACTTGAAAACCTTATTTTCAATTTCTGCCAGCTCCTCTATAACTCTAAAAATACACCTCGCTTCTTTGTACACCCTCCTTCCAACACACACACACACGTTTTGCAACAGAAACAAAGAACGTCTTGAGAGTTCCAATGTTAAGCGGGGGAGACCGCTTGAAAGTGAAAAATGAGGTTTTGGTGCTAATCAAAGACTCAGACAAGTTCAGTAAAGGGATCTCACAGGAAAGACATTGAATTGGCTCATTCTAAAGACGCCTAAACTAAAAGAAAAGGAGATTGGTGTTCTTCAGCCTGCACCTGGCGGTGGCCATGACTGCGGCCTTTGGAGAAGCAGCTGGTCCATTTCTCACGGCCTCTCCAGTTACAGGATATCAAGGAGAGAGATTTTTTTTGAGTGCCTACTATGTGCCTGGCACTTTTCTGCATCTTATGAAGCAGGGGTTTTTATCCCCATTATACAGATGAGGAAACTGAGGCTTAGAGAAGGTAAATAACTTGCCATAACAAAAGAGCTAGTAAATGGCAGAGGCAGATTCCAAATTCAGGTCTGTTTTCCTTAACAGTCCACATTTTTTCACATATTATCTTAGGATGTGGGACAAAAGCAGAGACACAGGTGTGGGCCCCACCCTGTGATGCCTTAAGTTTGGCTTGTTTAAGGAAAAGAACGATATTTAGCCAGAAATAGTTCTACAACCTTGAACACTGGTTAGAATTTGACAGTAGGAAATTACAGCATATCTCACTCAAGTAACCCCAGGAAAAGGGAATAATCCAATGACCCTAACTTTGGGGTGGGCGGTCTTTTTATTTAATACCACGGGCTCATCCCTACTATACAAACTGTTCCAGCTGCATTAGATTTTCTGGAAGAGTTTTCTGATTGATTTACATTTTAAAACACATGCCCTCCTCATCCTCTCTCTGAGCTGGGAGGCAGGCCAATTCAGGGAACACGCATGAGGCCTGAGTCAAGTCAGTCCCTGACCTGTGCAGCTGGCTGTGAGGAGGCCCTGAGTCCAGAACTCTTGTGTGCGAGAGCCTGAATGTGGGACACTGGTCACAGTCATACCCTAGCCCAGGGTCCCAATTAGGAGTCCCAGCTCCAGAAAAAGGACTTTGTTGGACTTAAGAAGAATAAAGTTGTTTTAACCATTGAGAAAGACATTAAAGATCATTTTGGTGGCTGCTAAGAGAGTTACTCTGAAGCAAATTCTTCTGTGATCGCACATATTCATAAATTGGGAACATATTCATCAGATTAAGCTAGTAAGAACAACGTATACCTTAATTCTTTTGGTGTAAGTAAGCTTACCTTATTATCAAGTAAAAGAGTATCTCTCCGTCGGTGTGTGTATGTATAGTTGTGTAATTACTATAAAATCGGATATCTAAGCACTACCTGTCTAACAGGTCAGAAAAATTAACATGTTGATCAAAAAGTACAATCCCTAAGTGAACCCCCAGTTCTCACTGAAAAAGGGATGTCTGATGATGTCACCAGGGAATTCCTCTAGGACTCAAAGGGCCCTCTTTCTACAGGTTCAGGCAAGACTTGAGGCTCCAGGGGCCCGGAGCGGGCGGGAGGGGGAAGGCGAGACCAACTCTGAGAAAGAGAACACGGGGAGGGCAAACCAGGGAGACCAGAAGGGGCTACTTGAGACTGGACTCAAACCCGGGCCATGGACCCGGCCCCAACGTCCGCTCTAAAGAGCAGCACTTCAGCTCACTTGAGCCGTGCCCGGCTTCGGGCTGGGCCACACAGCCGTCTGGACTCTGGAAACTGAAGACTGTCTATTTTAGGCAGAATAAGAAGAAATAGGGTCAAGACAGCATAAAAGCTTAAAGAAAATGAGAATATGCTTAATTCTCTGGTTTGAAACTACTGAATTGGTCTGTGCAAATGTGTCCATGCCTGTGTATGTGTGGGCATGTGTGTGTGTCTGTGTGTGTGTGTCCAGCGTGTCCCATAAGTCTTGGTGAAGGCTTTCTCACTTCAGAAGTAGAAATGCTACTAACATGAAACACATTATTGGGAGGTTTAATTACTTAAATTTTTATTATGCTTATGTTAAATAATAAATGATTCGTTTCAATTTTTGGGTGAGTCGTTCTGAGTGAAGATGGCAAAGGTTGATGGAAACAATAACAACGTTCATATTCAAAACCAAATAAGTATAAAATAAAGTGGGACTTCCAGATTGACGGAACCAAAAGCTTGTTATGCGGACAAATGGAGTTGAGATTTGCACAACATGGATGAACCTGGCGGGCGTTATGCTCAATGAAACAAGCCAGACAGAGAAAGACAGATACTGCCTGGGGTCACTTACACGTGAACTCAAAAAGCAACAAAAGAAAGGTCAATTCACAGCAACAGAGAGTAGAAAAGTGGTGGCCAGTGGCTGTGGAGTGGGAGGGAGAGGGAGAGGCAGGTAAAAGGGGACAAACTTTCAGCTCTGAGATCAAGAAGCTCTGAGGTCTCATGTCTGACGTGGTGACTAGAGTCGAGAACACTGAATTGTGTAATTGAGATCAGCTAAGAGAGCGGCACTTCAGCGTCCTCGCACGCACACAGAGTCAGTAAGTGAGGGGAAAACAACAATCAGAGTTGAGGACAGAGGAGAATGAGGGTGTGAGTCCCTGGGAACTAGATCAAATTCCTGGGAGAACTTGAGACTTTCAAAGGCCATGAGATAGGTGGGTTCAAACCAAGAACCCAGGAGACGCAAGGAACCGGGCGACAGCTGGCTTCCAGGTGGAAGAAACAGAAAACTAGCTAAGGTCTAGAAGGCCCAGGAGGGTGGAGGGAGGCAGTTGTAGGCCAGTTGGTGGTGGAGGGGCTGTGGTCCAATCGGCTGCCCTCCTCTCGCCTCCCCGCCTCAGGAGCCCCTGTGACACGGCCACAGTTCCATGATGAGGGCGTGGGGTTCTGATCTCCAAGTCACTCCCAGTGCTCAGTTGCCTGAGAGTAGAACTGTATTTGAGATATGGAAACTCCTATCTTATATCTAAAAAGCATTGTTGCTACCTGGTTGAGCTCCAGTTCCGCTTCCTGGGTGATTGGGACCATCCTCCGCATCCTGTATGGACTGGGGCTCTTCCTCCTGTTCTTTCCCTCCCCCAAAAGGAATTTGCCCTCACAACTAACTTACAAGAGGAGAAACGTCAGGAAGGTAAGAAATCCTGGACCGAGACCCACCAGAAGATGAGTCTCTCTTCTTTTTTACTGTGATTTCCACTTCTCTGAATCAACTAGAGGGACTCCAGGGATGGGAAAGAATAGAACATCATCCTTCTAGAGACAAGCCAGGTTGGGTGGGCAGGGGTGAGAGTGGGCACGAGGATTTCGATCCGAAGATCTCCGAGCAGGAGTCCCGGTGTGGTAGAGGGCTCCGGGGAAAGTTCCCAGGCCAGTGACCAGTGGCCACGGACGGGATGCCGAGTGGGATCTGTGGGAAGACAGGCCCTGAGCACTGGTTCCCCAGCCACCTTCCCGGGGCAGGGGTCTCAGGCGGGCCTTTTCTCTGTCGTGGTTGATCTGAGGGCAGAGCTGAGCCCCCGAGAGCCTCTGGGCAGGACCTGGAGTGGGGCCGTAGCCTCAGGAAGCAAAGTCCTCCCTGAGGAAGCTCACAAGATTCTGTACATCTGAGAATGTGCGTGTTTCTTGAGCAGAGGAACAGTGACAGAAGATGTATGCTGGTCCCACATGGGGACCTTCTTATGATCCCCAAAGAAGGAAGACAGCAAATGTCCATTTTGTGTTCAATTGTCCACTTCAAAAGTAAGTAAAAGGGAAGAAACGCCCCAGAGCCCCAGGAGTTCAGCGTGGACAGTCGTCTTGCTCACAAACTCTGTGCATCTGCAGCTGGTCCAGAGAGAGGAGAGGGAGCCTTGGGTCTCAGCCCCTACAGTTTCTTGTTTTTTCTCTCGTTTCAGCGTCAAGTGGAGCCGAGAGGGAGGAGCAGCAGGAGCAGGAAGAAAAGGGGAGCTTTGAAAGGTAAGCTCCTGCCATTCAGCCCTGTGCCCCAGAGCTGACCTCCATCTCTTGTCCCTGAGCACCCAGCTCCGTGGGCTCGAGGATGCCAGGGACAGAGCCTGTCCCTCAGGAAACAGAGCCCTCAGGGAGGCTCCCGGGAAGGAGATGAAAACCTGAGTACTTGCCAGATTCTGTGCTGGGAACTAAGGCCCAGGCCAGCAGGCGTCTGGAACAGGGTGTTGCCCAGCAGGGGCATGTGGGCTGTGGTGGAGGTTGAAGCACTTGGTCAATGACAAACCTCAACCCATCAGCAGCCTTGCCATCCCCGTCAGGGATCCCGTGGCCTTGGGCACTGGTACCTGGGCTCCAGAGGGTGACCTCAAACGGTCTCCCCTAAAGGCACACTGCACGCAGCCTCCTGCAAGAGCCCTAGGCCCCGCCTTCACCGCTGTGACCCAGTGCCCTCATTTCTAGCTTACAGAGCTGGCCGGAAGGACCTGGCAGAAGTGGGGGGCCTGATGTCCCTTTCGCAAAGGTAAGGAATCTTGCCCTTCTCTCCTGGGCTTCTTCGTCGCAGAGTCTCTGATGTGCCCCAGGGCTACCGGCAGCTTGCGGCTGAGCTGGGAGGGGAGCCATGGGGCAGGGCGTGGCAAGAGGCCTGGGGTGAGGGACAGCAGGAGAATTCGGTGAAGTGAAGGGAGGGCCAGGGAGGTCCATGGGTCTTAAGGGGCCACCCCCACCTGGCCTGCCCTGCTGTCCCAGGGCCCTCTGCTCCTGGCTACAGCTTGTGCATCTTGTTTCCCGCAGCTCCCCAGGGAGGCTGTCTTGTAAGGGATGCTTCCATCGCTTGTCATCTCAAGACTCCCCTGGGGAGGCATGCAAGACAGCGTCTGCTAGAGTCCACCAGCCATGCGGGAAGCCTGTGGAAGGTGCTCCTCTCACCATGACTCCAGCACTTTCTCTGGCTCTTCTGACCCAGCGCACTCTACCTTTGGCCTCCACTCTGCCAGCAGAACCTCCATCGGCCTTGACCAGAACTCCACTAGGCCCTGTTGCCATGAGCTCAGCTCCAGGTCACTCCTGTTGGCCATTTCCCAACTCAGGCCACTGCCACATGAGCTGTTGCATTGACTTCCTCTCCCGGTGGAACATGATCAAGGTCTTGTTCTTCCCCGTGTCATCACACTTTGAGTCCCAGCAAGGGCACCTGTCCTGCCACCGACCAGTGGCCTCATTCTGGGGAGGCCCCACAAATAGGGAGGGAGAGACTGATAGCCCTTCAGTTGCCAACCCTGATGTCCAGAAGCTGCTCAAGACAGAAATCATGGAAAGAATACAAATGGAGGTCTGGGAAAAAGAACAAGATGATCCACACACTCCTCAGATGCTCGAAGCACACACTATCATGTCTGGGCTGAATTTCCGCTGGGGCCTACCCCTCCTGTCCTTGGGGCCTGCAGATCTGAAAGCATGTGAGGCTCAACCCTCGGCCCTTCCACGGTCCCCTTTTCCCCCCGCAGACACCTGAGATTCTGGGGCCCCCTCGAAAGCTGACTTTGCACACTTCATGGGAAAACCTCTTGAGCCTCCTCCAGGTGACAAAGTCTTAACTTTGACAACAAAAGCATCAGTTCCCAGCCTGGCCCATCCCCTACCTGCTCCCTCACCTGTGTGTGAGCAAAATCAGAAGGCCCTGGGAGGGACCCTACCTGGCGATGGCAGTGGGCCCTCAGAGGCCTCTCTCTTGGGACAGGAGGGCCGGCCGCCTTCTCCAACCTTCCCATTCGGCCTCTCAGAGAGAAAAGGGCAGAGTGGGACCAAACCCCTCAAGCCCCTGCCTGAAAAGGAAGAGGTTTTTCACGACAGCCCTTTCAGAAAAATGTTGAGACGCCTCCTGCCCTGCCTGAGGCCCAACAAGGATGAAGCACCAGAGGATCCCCTTGCAAAGGCAAGCCCGCATCAGCCACCGCCCAGAGCCAGGCATGGGTCACACACAGCTCGGCGTCGGATGGCAGGGCTCTTCAGGCGCCATCGACAGTGACATCCTTTGTCTGCGTCCTGGGAGAGAAACTGAGGCTTGCTGAGAACTTCTGGCCTCCCAGTCGAAGCATCATAAAAACCATTTCAGGCCTGGGAAGCTGGACATTCCTGTTACCACGATGTTCCCTCCTCCCCAGACCAGAGAAGAACAATGCAGAGGACAGTCCCCAACCTACCTCCAGGGACCACAACTGTCCGAACACGAGGGAGTGGATCAGAACAAGCATGGCAATTGGACCTTGCCATCCAGGCAACCGCACTCCCCAGCCAAACCCTGCCAGCCTGGGCTGAGGGTGGCAGCTGCCTCAGCCAATCCATTACCCGCCATGCTGTCCTCAGATATGTGTCTCCTGGGATGAGTAGACTGTGCCTGACACACCTTTCCTCGTAGGAACGCTTAACTCCCCAAATGGGGAAGTGGAGGAACAGAAAACCTGGTTTTTCTCCTTATCCCACCTTCTGTGCTAATGGTGTCTTCCTACCCCAATTTTCCCCAAATACATTTTTTTTCTCCTTAGAGGTCGTAGCTTCTGTCTGTGCCCTGCTAGTGGTAAAAACGGGGTCAGGCTCCGCCCTTCCTGAGTGTCTGCTATGGCTTCCAGAAGGGACAGGGCCATGGGGGGAGGCTGACTGCAGCGAGGCTCACCTGCCCTCACCCCAACTCCCCCATTGCACCTGAAGTCCCCATCACGCCGTCCTTACAAAAACAAATGGAAGCTTTGGGCTATTTCCAGATGAGCAAAACCTCTAAGACCCCAGCCCAGCATGGGCCCCGCCTGTCCTCTCCTGCATTCTCTGGCCCTTGAACTTGTGGGGCTGTAGGGAGGGGTTTGCAGAGGCTCCAGGTAGTGTAGAGACAGGTTCACAGGTCACAGAGTGTGGAGGGGAGTGTGGGGCAGTGCTGGCCCTGAGTCCGGACGGCGAGGAAGCTTGCCCTGCACCCCGAGCTCTTGGTGGGAAGGGATGATGCTGCCCCAGCAGCTTCTTCTCTCCCTGCTGAAGCTGCCATGGAGATGGGCCTGCACATCCCTCTCGGCCCAGCGTCGCCGTCCCTCTGTCCTTGTCACAGTCTGGAGCAGCAGCGACAAGGATGACTGTGCTCCCGGCTCTGAGGGCGGGCGGGTGGGGAGCACGGATGCTGCTGTGGGCCTGACCCCTCTGCCCAGAGGAGCTCAGAGCCCTGCTCTCCTGCACCTGCCTTCTCCTCCTGGGGAACAGAGCCGGGGGTGAGTGTGTGGGGTCACCATCTGATGGTGGGACACTGTGTGCCTAGGGTGGGACGTGGGGGAAGGAGACAAAGTGCCACCAGAGTTTAACCACTTACCTACCAAATGACATTTTTTGATTTTTATTATTTTACCCCTTATAAATAAAGCTGCCATGAACTTCTTTGTGAAGGTTTTTGTGTGAACTTAAATTTTTCTGCCCAGTAAATATCAATGGCAATGAGTCACGAAGGTTTGAAAATGGGCCCGCCTCCAGGATCTCACAAGGAAATGCAACATGTGTTAGAGGTTGAAAGGGTGAAACAGGGCAGAGAGAGAAAACCTAACACCATATCTTGGATTTGAGCCATGTCCTGAGGAAAAGTCCATTACCTAACGCACGGCACAGATGCCGAGGACGTGAGAGGGACAGGTATCACCACATTTAATAAAACACTGTCAGAACGTATCTGGACAGGAGACCCCTGACCTTTAACCTGTAAGGGGTTAACCTTTAACCTCTTTGTTCTTCCTCTCCAGAGAACATTAATTAGACAGGAAAAATGGAAACTGGGTCTTCTTCAGCCTGGGCTCCCTACACTCTTAACCCTTGCACTCTACATCCTGGTCACATGGAACTCACTTGCCACTTCCCAAACGTGTCATGAACCTTCACATCCCCCTGCCTTTGCATGCTGATCCCTCTGGCTGGCTTTCCCTTCTTGTGTAGCATTCTATCCCACTTCTCTACGAGGGAGTCAGCCTGATCCTTCAAGGCTGAGCCTGAATCTCCCTTTTTCTATAGGGTTTTTCTATAGGGTTACATTGCTACAGAGGCAAGCACATTGAACCTACCTGTGTTTTACATCAGTATCGCACAGATTATAGCTGCTAGTTCTTATATCTATCTTCTTGGCTAGACTGTGTGTTCTTTGAGACAAGAACATGAATGTGTGTCTATAGCACTTAGCCAGTGCTAGGTACATTGAAGGTACTCCATAAATGTTTGTTGAATGTATACATAAGTGAGTGAATAAAGGAATAAGTAAATTGTTAAGAAGTGTGTGGTCTTTTTCTTTGGGATTTTCACGGCTTTGGGGAGTATGCTTATGAGATAATTTCTTTCCTCTGCACACAGAGAGCCCCACACATAGGCAGAGTGCAGTTTCTATCCATGAAACCAGAGATGTGACAGTGGAGGTGTTAAAAAGTCCCACCCTAATCCAAAATCTCTTGCCCACAAAACTGTCCAGTGTCTCAGTTTTCATCCTGATTTCATGGTACCATGTACATCTTTCTCATGAATATTTATCACAGTTGTAATTTTGCATCTAGTTAGGTTATTCTTTGATTAGTTACTAGTAATCACCTCCCTCACTGGACTATAAGATCCATGAGGGCCGGTTTCGTGTGTCTTTTTCTCTCATCACCATTGTACATCCCACACCTAGCCCAGTGCCTGACACAGAGGTAGTGCTCCATAAATACCTGCTACGCCTCAGTCTTTGAATCTCTGTGGCAGGTGCCCTTCCAGCCCTGCCATTCTGTGATGCTGTGACAGCCCCACATTTAGAGTCACTTCTGGGACTGACTGCTTTAAGTCTCCAGAAAGCCAGGGTTAAAACTCAAATCTATTACCCAAGCAAGAGTATGCTAATACAAGAGCAAATGATGGCATAGCAGATTAGCCAACTGTCATTAATAGGGCCTTGGCAAAAGGCAAAGAGATGGGTGTAGTGGTGGTGGTGGCAGTGCGTACTGGTGAGTCAGGGAGGAACCTAGGTATGGCTGTCAGGGCCCAGAAAGCCAGAGAACAGCACTGTGGCAGAACAGGGAAAGAAGAGGAGCAAAGAAGTGAGGGCATTGTCTGAGTTGCCTAAGGATGCCGTAACAAAGTACCACAAACTGAGGGGCTTAAAACAATGGACATTTATTGTCTCACAGTTCTGGAGGCCGAAATCAAGGTGTTGGTAGGACCGTGTTCCCTACCAAGCTCTTAGACAGGGATCCTTCCTTGCCTCTTCCAGCTTCTGGCAGCCCTGTTCTTCCTTGGCTTGTGGCTGCGTAACTCCAATCTCTGTTTCTGTTTTCACATGGCCGGCTTTCCTCTGTGTCTTCACGTCATCTTCCCTCTATTATCTCCATTTCTTCTTATAAGGACACCAGTCCTATTGGAGAAGGGCCCTCCCTATTCCACTGTAACCTCATCTTAACTTGATTACATCTGCAAAGACTCTTTTCCCCAATAAGGTCACATTGACAAGTATCAGTACTGGATGTTAGGATTTGAACATATCTTTTTTTAAGGGGGTGGTGGGGCGACGTAATTCAACCCTTAACAGGCATTAAAAGCAGAATCTTAGTTCAGCAAACTTTTGACCACTACTATGTACCAGACTCTGTACAGGTCTCTGTGGAGAAAAAATGAATCAGATGTAAACACAAAATACAGAAAAGAGACGCCCTCAAGGGGCACTCGATGCTGTGAGAATTTGAAGAAGGCAAAATCATACTCAGTTGGAGGGACCTGGAAAAACTTCACAGAGATGGTTGGATCTAACATGATTGTTGAAGGATGGATGGGAGTTCAACAAGTGGCTCTGGGGAAAGCAAAAGTGGTGGATAAAAAGGGAAGAGCATAAGCAGACCAAGCAGTACAGAATGCGTGCTCTGCCCTGTGCCAACTTAACGTTTATAGGCATGGAGTGGAGTGGTTAGATTTTGGTTTTAGCTAAGGTTGCTGCCTAGATACTAGACCAGCTTGAAATCGGCTCTCTCCATGGTGCTGAAGACACCAGACATGCCAAGTCTACTCTCAGGTATTTACTGCCTAGATCTCCTTCTTAACTTACTGTCAGGCAAACACCTACTTGCCTTCTATAGCTCAGCTCCAATGTCACCAGTTTGGTTTGTTGTGTATTTCTTAATGCTTCCAAAGCAGCATCAGCTCACTGCTGTTACAGCACTAAAGGCACCTTGGTGTCACCATCTGTCACAGTCTATCTCCTCTACCAGACCATGGGCTGCTGGGGCTCAAGGTCTGGGTCTCATTCATTTCTGTTTCACCAGTAACCAACTCAGTACCTGACATGCGGTTGGCATTTAATAAATGTCACTGGCCACAGTGCTGAGGGAGGATTGGAGGAGATGAAACCAGAACTAGGAAGACCCATTTAGGTGGCTCTCACAATGGTATTGGCAAGAAATGATAAGGTTTGAAGTACTGCTAAGGCAGTGTTGTTGGAGGAAGAAGAAAGACAGACTCCCCCAAGCATAGAAAGACAGACTTTATAACTTGGTCTCCTGCAAACTGAACATCTCTTTCTAAAGCCCCAAGGACCTGGCATGACCTGAACTTGTCTGCCCTGCTCCTGAACAGGAAGCACAAATGCTGCCTTCCCTTTAGCTGGGGAAGTGGCAGGGTCTGGCACAGCCCCAGCCAAAGCCCCAGGGTAGCTCTCTGCTGCTAGCCAAAGGCCTCCCTTTAAACTCTCCTCTAGAGCCCAACAAGGGCCCTGCTACAGCCATTTGGTGGGCAAAGAGTGACCCCCAGTGCCCAGGAACCAGCCCCAGCAGGCTCCCTCCTGCAGGTCCTACTTAAAGGGGAAGTCAGAGCTGTGGTCAAGCCTATTAATAATTAGCCCTGTGAAGACAGCAAAGAGCCCAGTAAGCACCTGGACAGCAAGCCTTCCCAATTCAACCAGACCTCAGCTAGACCAGACCAGCACAGGAGCTGGTATCTGCCACCTCCTCCCTCTCTCAGCATCTCAAACACATTTTAGCCTGGCCCAGCCGTTCACATCATTTGGTGAACAAGCACCTCCCATCAAGTACCACCATTTTACTTCCAAAAAACAAGCCGGCTCTGTTGCATGCAGGATGGACGAACCTGGATGTGGAAGGCTGTTTTGCAGAGGCTGCTGTGGAAGCTGCTCAGGCATAGTTCCTACAGAGCTCCAAGGAGTGGTCTGCAACAACCTCCCACGCCTGGAATAGGGAGAACCTGTGCTTACACATACACCACAGACATGGCCCTGCAACCACCCAAAGGAAACAAGAAGGAGGGAAGAGGGTTACTGGGCATCCCATCATTTCTCTCTGCATTCACCCCAGTCCTCCCACTGGGAAAACCCAACTAGGGAAGGGAGTCATGGAACAAAATCAAATGATTAGCCCTGCAGCTCCATAATACCTTATTTCTCTCTGTTTCTTTCTCTCCACCTCTGTCCTTCCCTCCTTTTCATTTTTTCTCTGACCCAGTCATCCTCATATTCTGTTGTCAATACCTTCAATCATGGACTCCCCATTTTCTCCATTGGCAAGGAAATTTTGGTATCAATGGAAGACAGGGCTTCAGAAAAGAAGCCAAAAAAGTTGGAATGGGCCTTTCTTTTCTGACAATGCCATTGAGTTTGCCATTTGTTCTGGCTGTTTTAGGGTGGGAGAGGAAAAACAGTTAGAAGACGAGGCAAAGGATGAGAGTGTGCTGCTCTCCATGTTCTCAAAAGCAAAGTGAAAGGGCTCCTTTGGCTGCACAGGTATGGATACAAAACCATCCACGGATACATGACACAACCCTTCAGCAGACATTAGCTAAGTAACTATTACGTGCTGGTCACCTTCACACCTGTACATCTTCCAGTTTATAGAGCACTTTCACATCTCTTATTTCCTCTGATTTTCACATGACCTAGGAGGCACATAGGATTACCCTAAGCTCACTCATTAAGAGGCTGGAGCCCAGAGAGACCACTAAGAAGAGTCAGGTTAGAACGCGGGTCTTCTGACTCCCAATCCTGGGCTCTTTCCTGCACCAGCCACATAACGTTGGTCTTGAAGCCAATAGTTCTCAAAGCCCTTCATATCCAGCCAGGCTCTGAAATCCTGAACAAAGTCACTGCCCCTCAAGAAGGCCAGAAAGAACCTAAAGGACGGTGACAATGACTTTGTGTTCGGCAAAGGAAGATCAGGGGACAGATTGAAATAATCCTTACTTAGCAGGCTCAGAAAATTTACAAGGGGTAGGATCCAATTGCATAGTCACTAAAGGGATTTAGTAAATCTTAGGTACCTGAAGTAGGGGTTCCCTTTAACACCTGGAGGAGTTAATTTAGAAACAACATAGAAATTGTTACCTTGTGCAATGGGAAGTCAGCTTTTACAATTCACTACTCCAAGTGGTCATACTAGAAATAGAGTCACAAAGAAGAAAGGAACTGAAGACATCAAATAAAGCCATCTCCTTCAATGCTAAAATTTGCCCAACGATTTAGATGAAGTTGTGGGTGGTAACTTGCAAAACAATCTAGAATACTCTGAGAACATCCTTAACCTTTGAGTCGACAACTGGTCAGATAGTTATGCCCTTTAATATAATATTCCTCAGTGTAATCAATGACATAACTCTGAGCCTAATGATCTAGGAAGGCATCTCTGGCATTCCTAACTCATTCATTTCACAAATACTTATTGAACGTCTCTTCAGTGCCAGGCCCTGGGCTGGGTGCCAGGGATACAATGGGGACCTGAGCAGACACAGTTTCTGCCCTCAACCTGCAGCAAAGTGAAGAATACGAAAAATACAATTATAATACAAAATGATAAGTTTGGTCATAGGGACATAAAGGATGCTATGAGGGCCTCAAGAGGGGCATCCAACCAAGCTTAGGTAATCCAGGAAGCTTCTTGGAGTGGTTGGACCTCTAAGCTGGAACTTAGAGAATGAGTAGGAGTTACCCAAGTGAAACAGTCAGAGGGTAGAGATGCAGTGACTGCAGAGGGGCAGTGGGAAGGTTGAATTCTAAGCAAAGGAAACAGCTTGTGCAAAGGACTGGAGTCCACGAGAGGATGAGACACATAGGAAGCCGAAAGTCAGTCGACTGCAAGACAGGGAGAGAAGGGTTTTAAAGGAGATGAGGTTGGAGAGGCAGGTAGGGGCCAGACCATGAAAAGCCTTACGCATAACGTTCACTTCTGTGAACTTTAGCATGAAGGTAGAGCCCTAACCAGAAAGCACCTTTTGGAGGGTACAGCTTAGACTAGCATCTGTCCTCAAAGGGCTTCTGGAGGTCCTACAGAAAGAAAATATGCAATACGAATGAACTGCCCAAGCCGAATGGCCTCAAATGCAAAAATACTCAAATTCTTTTGAGGGTCAGTGTCCAGAACAGGCGCAGATGTATGTCCCTGCACGGGGCTGCATTTCTAAGAACAAACTGGTAGTGAAGTGCTTGAGGGTATGGGCTGTGGAGTCAAAGATACCCAGGGTTCAAATGCTGGTTCTGCGAACCACTGGCTTCCTGACTTTGGGAGTATTTCCCGATGTCTTTGGGCCTCAGTTTCCTCATCTGTAAAACTGGGATAATGACAACTACATATCTCCAGGATGTCTGCATGGATAAATGAAATAATGAATGTAAAGTTCTTAACACAGCGCCTGGCGCATACGTGCTCCATATGTGGTACTATTCTTTTTCAAATATATATTGTCCTGGACTGTGAGTGCTAAATCTGGTCAGGACCAATGAGATTTGATAAAAAGGCAGAGGCCAAAATGATTGCTACAGAAGCCTCTCCAATCTTGCCTCACAGGAAGGCCCTTGTTTCTAGTTCTAAATTGTATGTCAAAGTGACCTGACAGTGAAACCCTCCACGCTCAATGCTGGGTCTCTGAGTTCTTGGGAAAGAGAATCTTCCTGGGAAAAATCACCTGGGCCCCAGATGCAGCACAGGACAGCAATCTGACAAGCCTGGATGCGCTTTAGGGGACCTCCAGCACGGGTTCCAGTTGCAGAGCCAGAGAACGTTATCGCAAACCCACGTGAGCCAATGAACCTCCCTAGGAGGTTGTGGGAAGGGTAAGGCATGGTATTTTGATTAGGAAGGGCTATTGTAACAAATCACTACAAACTTCATGGCTTAAAACAACAGAAATTTATTCTCTCACAGTTCTGGAGTCCAGAGGTTGGAAGTCAAGATGGTGGCAGGGCCACACTCCCTCTGAAGGCTCTAGAAGAGAATCCTTCTCCTCCTCCTGTGCCTTCTATGGCTCCAGGCGTGCATTGGCTTGGGGCTGCCTAGTTACAGTGTCTGCCTCCATCTTCACGAGGCCAACTCCTCTTCTCTTCCCGTGTGTCTCTCCTCCTTCTGCTTTTATAAAGACACTTGTCATTGGGTTTAGAGCCCACCTGGAGGATACAAGATGACCTCACCTCAAGATCTTTAACTTGATTACACCTGCAAAGACTCTTTTTCCAAATGAGGTTATATTCACAGGTTCCATAGATTAAGACGTGGACATATCTTTTGGGGAGCCACCATTCAACCCACTGCAATGGGCCCCAACTCCCTGAGGATTCTGATCACTGATGGCTGTTTACCCCCAAATGGATAAAGAGTGTACAGGCAGAGACAGAAGCAAAGAGCCTTGTTTCTTCATTGCTCTGCTTCCCTCTGTCCAGCCCTACAGTCCACCCTTTTGTTCCTCCTCTTGCAAGAAGGGTCTACAGATAGGATGCTGAGATGTCCATTTCCCCAGGGTCCCTGGCTGTTCCACCTGAAATTGCATACCCTGCCTGGCTCTGGTCAACTGTGCATCATTTCAAAAAGCCAATAAAGGTAGGTAGCTTTACTTTTCTAGGGCCATTCTCACCTAGAAGGGCAGACAAGGGTCTCATTATTTGTGGAGATGAGAAGGATACATACAAGGAAATATTAATTCAAGCAAAGGTTCATTCTTTCTTTTTTATGTACAAATTATGCAACATAATTGTTTTACAGTGATTAATATTATTTCAGGGGCCTAACAAACACCATTTACAATGCAAATCTCCAGGCTGCAGAAATGTACCCGTAATCAGGAAGGGAGTGATGGCTGCTGGGATGGAGTGAGGCTGCGATGGAGCCAGTGGGAGAATCTCGCGGCTTGCCTTTGAACACAGCATCCAAAAGCACATGTGCCCCTCCCAGCAAAGGCTTCAGGAATACTCTCCGGATCTGCCTAGCATGCCCTCTGAGCAATATGGCGATGTCTCCACTTCTACCTTTGCTTCCTGAAGCTTTCCTTTAAAAAGTCACATGCTTTCACTCTTACCCAAGAGAAAGGCACATGACTAGGTGGTGGGAAGATGGGAAACTGGAAAATAACAACATGGGGAAATGTGTCAAAAGTACCCATCTGTTCTAATCCACCCCATAATTAATAACCGCTCCTCCCCCCATCAGGAAAGAAAATGCAGGAGGCCTCCCACGGTGCTGTCTCCCCCATCTCCTGGTGCCATCTCTGTTGTTCATGTGATCTCATGTTTGATTCCTCAAACGTGTGATTAGCGCACACTTTGCACCACACACCCAGTTTTAGTCCTTCCTTAGCCACCAAAGCCTCAAACCAAAGTGTCCTCATGAGATGGCTGCTCTCTCTAACTCGGCTTCCTTGCACAGAGGGACCTCTAATGCAGGAAGAAAAATCGCCCTGCTCTGCCTATGCTCAAACATCCTGGGGAAATATCCTCTGTCACTCTGGGATACGATTCCTTCTTACAGCTTTACTTTGGTTGCTTCGAACGTCCTGTGTTATCAATGCGTGAATTCAATAAGTGTGAAATTTTCTGGAGAGAGAGGATAAAAAACATTATAGTATGGGGTATACGTTGTTGAATCGTTAATTTGTTAGAACAACAATATGACAGCGATGTTGCAACTGGTTTCCTTAGTAACATGTTAAAGTCTACGGGAAAACATTTTGGGGTAATAAAATGTTCCCATTTGAATTTTGAATAAACCTGCCCACAAGGTGAGGAAGTGATATTCTAAAAATAACACACTAAGCAATCAATTAATTTATTCAGTCATTCCATGAAACTTCAAAGTATGAAAATATTGTACTTACTGGAAATATGATCAGCTACCAGCATTGTGTCTGACTGTGCTGGTCAGGTAAATTTTGAAAAACCACTTGGAAATCTTTTCCTGTTTAACACTCAGTAATGTATAAAAACAGCTCACTTGAGCATTCTGAAGTGAAGAGGATTTATTCTTAAGGGTCCAATAATCAAAAATAGATTACTTCCCTCATGCTGGAATTCAGTCGTCTAGATTTCCAAATCATCATTTTCTAGGACAATGGTTTTCAAACTACACTGGATATCAGAATCCCCTGGAGGGCTTGTTAAAACACAAATTCCTGGGCGACACCCCCAGAGTTTCCAATTCAGTAAGGCTGGGGTGGAACCTGAGAATCTGCATTTCTAACAAGTTCCCAGGTGGTGCTGAGGCCTCTGGTTCAGGGACCACACTTTGAAAACCATGTTCTGAGGGATGTCTAAAAATGATTACTCTGATCTCATATACCTGAGCAAAGTAAAGGTGATTTTCCTATCACCCTGAAACAATCTGAGTCCTAAAGCAATGTCACGCTCAGAGCTCCTCTTTTCTTATTCATCATTTATAAAAATGTTAAGGAGATGGGTCCAATCTTCTGAAAGATGCAGCAACACAGATGGGCACAGAGGCTTTATACTTTGGAAGAAGATAATCAGGAGGGTGGGCCCCTCCTGCGATCTGGCCAACATCACATGATACGGAGCAGGGACCGAATTTGTAATCACCTCCATCCCCAGTGCTTAGCAGGTGCCAGACATGGAGCAGGAGCTCCGTAAAGTTGGCCAGATGTACTTCATTCTTGAGTTAGGGCTATCGTGAGTGAGGACCTTGGTTTTGTTATGGGGTTTACCAAATGTATTCACAAAGTCATTGGTGACAGGAAAATGCTTAAATCGCAGCCCTCGCCCTTTTGCTCCTGATATGATAATCCAGGTCTCCAGGTAGACAGTCAGCTTATAAAATGGAAAGTGCCCTGGGCTGGAGTCAGGACATCTTGCTTCTAGTCTTGAATTTGCCCTGACTTGCCGTTGACCTTGGGTTCTCCTCGATCTCCTAGAGGGTCAGACCAGTGCTCTCTGAGAATGCCTTCCAGCTCTAGGAATGCGGGAGTTAGCCCTGATCCTACATTTGTTCTGTGTTTTGGTTTGCTTGTTTTCTCTTTCTGTACCAAATCAATTTCAGTTCGAGGTAAAGGAAATTCCCAAATTACTGTTTTGTATCTTGCAGAGGATCGCTTCCCACAGCTAATTTCTCAACTTCAGTTTCCTTCTTCCAGAAGCTTGCTGTGTCCACATTTCAATTAATTGCCTTTTGGCACACACCCGACTCCAAATATTTGCGCAGTTCCCAAGAAAGCCTCATTCAGCTAAGTACCTGATCGCGTCAACCTGCTCTCTGGTTCCAACATCTCAGAATATCCAAGCGAGGAAATATGCAAATGCCGAAGGCACCCAGAGAGAATTCATCAGGGGAGGCAGTCATTGGAGGCAGGGAGAGAGGCTCGGATGAAAGATATTATCGCTCGCTGGAGACGAGGGAAATTGGGGTGGGGGAAGGGAGGAGGCGGAGAATCTGAGGACTGGAAATACTCACACCTTACGCACAGGATGCCTTTTCTTCAGAGGAGGGCTGAGCGGATCGGCTAAGTTACAAACACGCTACGGTGGTACCTGCAGGGAGGCAAGGCTTGTCTCAGAAGCTGGCAGAAAAGGGAGTATTATGAGAGAGACTCCCGCAGGTCTCTGTGCCGTAAATTCAGCGCTCCTGCTTACGGACAAACTCCCACCATTAGAATCACTCCTCAGTGTGTTTTATAACATTGCAAAGTGGTTGGGATATAGTGTTCATAACAAAAGTGGTTTGCAAAATTATAGAAACACAGGATCTCAAATGCATAGAAGAAAAGACAGGAAAACATACCCATGCCTGCTCGCCTCTGGGTAGCGACATCATGGACAAGATTGTCCCCTATTTTGTATTTTTCTTTACTTTCTAACTTTTCTGCAATTAATAAGTACCACTCTACTGCCCCTAAGGTGGGGGGGGGGGGAGGCAAAAGAAGACATTTTTAAAGTTGTTTGTTTTAACCAAAAATATGCTTTGAAGGTAAGTCATTGTCTTCAAAAAGCTCCTAGTAAAATGCAAATCTATTGCTGAAAGGGACTGTCCGTGAATAGTTCCGCACAGTTTTGTTTGTCATCGTCATGACTCCCACCCTAGAAAGCTAGACCAGGGCCAAGAATCACATTTCATTCATCTTTGCACCCTGTGAGCTTAGGACTAATCCAGTTAGGAGATGGGCATCACATGTGTACTGAATTATACCCAAAACAGGAGACGACAGATCTCAGTGGAAATGGAACCCAGGATGATCTTTGAAAGAGTGATCTGGAAGGGCTCGGGGCAGAGTAAGCCCCAGGGGACAATGTACTGTGGGAGTCCCAGCGGAGAAGACAACAGCATGAGGATCTTAAGCATTGTCCTGGGGAGGGATGTGGAGTCAAAACAGGGTAGAGCTGCGGGACCATGAAGGACTAAGCACCCTCACCGCACAGTTTCACTACGAGCCAGCCCTGTCTTACAGGATATGTAGTTCGGTGGCTTTGGACATTCTTCTGTTGAGCTCTGGTTTCAAAGTTACTCAATCCATGGAGACACCAAAAGCAAAATGGAAGTTACATGAAGGAAAACATGCAAAGTTTCCTCAGAGTCGACTGGGTCTGCCCCACCTGGACTGAGGACATGATGCTGAGCACTAGAGAAAGCTCCAGGGAAATGTCCGCAGTTTTAAAGTTTGAGCAGTACCCCACAACAAGACTCGGGAATATATGGAAGAAACCGGAAACACATCCAGGAAGTCAAAGGTACAGAATGGTAGAGGGACTTTGACAAAACATAGTGACATGATGTAGTCAGATTCACTGCCGCCATGTGTGTACCCGTGGGAACTGACTCACGTCAAGTAAATGGAAAAAATACCTCCTGGATTTTCCCATTTGGGACAAGCTACTTACACACACAATTATACCTACTCATTTAATAAATATTTATTGAGTGCCTCCCATGTGTTAGGAGCTGGAAATTGGTAATGAATAAAGCAGTACTCTCTGCTCTTGTGGAATATGTGAGCTGGAAGAAACATCTACTATCTAGTTCCGCGGCTGCAGTTTACAGATCAAGAGATCCCAGCCGACCACAGGGCAGCGATACGACCAAGAGCTAGTGCGCTCTCACCGTTTTTATACCAAGGTGTTTTCCACCTCGTGACTTCTCAGGGTTTTCTCTGACTACCTGCAATGCTCTTGCCCTACTCCACTGATGAAAATTCTCCTCACCCTCTAAAGCTTGTTAAAATATCACCTGTTCTCTCTGAAGCTTTTTCCACGCCTTCCTTTGGGTTCTCATTGCCCTCTCTACCTCTGCTACGGCATTTGTCACAGTCGGGCTCGAACTTTAGTGAGCCTACATCTGTCCCTTCCACTCGATTCTGGGCCCCCCTGCGGGCAGAGACCACCCCTCATTCATCACTATCTTCTCAGCACCTAGCACAGCAGGGGGGAATAACGTGTATGGAGTAGCCACCGAAACCGGGACGCTGTGCTAAACACTTTGTACACAGTGTCACATTGAATCCTCAGCAGACTCTGTAAGGCGGATGTTACTTTGCTTGATTTCAAGATGAGGAAACGGAGACTCAGAGAGATTAAATAACTTGCTCAAAGTCACAAAGGCCCTTGGAGATGCGAAGATTCGGCGAGTTTCAAGGTCCATGCTCTTCTCACTATATGTTGCAAGTTCTGTGAGCTCCGTGAGGTCAAAAACTGTGTCTGTTCTGTGCGTAGCACCTGGCACAGTGTCTAACACCATGGTCTTCTGCTGGCCGCACAGACCAACGCTGAGTCAGTGTGGGAGGCAAGTACACAAGAGCATGAACACCAGGAGGCAGGGACCATTGGGGGTCATCAGGGAGGCTGCCTACCCACAGAAGGCATGGTGTAGAGATGCTCTCCGGGACCACTGGAACGGCTCTGCCATTATAATGACCTTATCATGTTCAAGGACAGACATCAAAGTGAACACACAGGAACCTTAAAACAAAAAGCAGGCACAGGGAGCCCTAAGAGGACAATGACATAGTTCCCTAGAGATAAAGTATAACACAGAACCATATTGGACAACAATAAAGCCAGGTAGGGGCCGGGAAAATGGTGATGTGACCGAGATCCGGGGATGGGCAAGGTTGGGGATGCTGGGACTATTTCTGTAGCAGCATGCATCGAGGCAGCCTTAGGAGGAGCCTGGCATACTGCACAGTGCTGAGTGGGGCTGCTAATAGGAGACTCACTGCTTTAGACATCCATTTCACCTCCTAATTCCTCAGCCAAATCTCCTAGGGATTGGTTTTTTCCCCAGGTCACCGCCAGCTCCCATTCCCCACCTCCTCCAGCCCCCTGCTGGCTGGCTTTGCCTCCCCAAACACCAGATTCAGGTTTTCAGAAGCTCCAGGGGAAACCAGGGCAGGCTCAGTAGATCCACATTTTCATCTCCTTCATCCAGCTCCAGCCAAGAAACAACCACTTCTCCGGGAAACCGGTAAAAGCACTGAGATTTTTTCCCACTGGGTCCCTTCAATATTTTTTTAGTATTTACAAAAAGGAAAAAGAAAATCTCCCTGTCCGTGGACCTGCTTCCTTTTACTGCATGCTGAGAGCTAGATAACCCACGTGATTCCTCTGTGCATTGCCTTCTAAAAAGCTCAGAACTAAATTCGGTGTTTGTGTCTCACCCCAGGTTATAAGTTCCTTACAGGCAAAGAGAGGGGTGCGTTTCTCCTTTGGCTCCTAGGGGGCCTGGCACAGGGTTTCACAAAGGGATTCACCGAAGATCTGTGGGAGTTAAACGTTCAAGCACGGCGCCCCCACCTCCACCCCAAGATTTCCAACCTTCCTTCTCATTTTTAAAAAATCCATCTTATGATATATGCGTTTTATTGTGACCTACCTCAAATCCTTTCTGTAGGCAGGGAATAAATGAATAAATAAACAAATAAATAAATAACAGACTCCCTCTGCCTGGGGTACTTGTGTAGGGCTTTGTCAGCTCTGCTTCCAGAAAACCCACCTGAACAGGGACAGAGCTAAGAAACCGCAGTTTGGGAGCTCAGCAGGCTCCTTTTTTTTTTTTTTTTCCTTTTTAAACCTAGGTAAGCTTGGGTGCTTCAAGTAAATTCCCCTTTGATTGGTATGTTTCATCAGTTGAACTCTAATTGGTGCAAACAGGTAATTTGGAGATTACAAGATTTATTCTTCTATAACAGTGATTACTGATTGCTAATGATAGTGCTGATTTTTAGGTGTTTAAAACCTTGACAGTTACAATACTCGTGTGATTTACTACAGTGTCTTAGAGACAGCCTTCTACGGATCCCCGGGGACAGAGGCTGTGTCCTCCGTGGGCTCTGCCCAGTGCCCCATGGGTGTGGCGTGTGTGTGTGTGAATAAATGCTCATTAATATTAATAATAATAACCACAGACTATCAAGCATTCACCCAGAATACTGAGTCACTCAATCTGCTTGTAATTTCATGGATTTTCAAACGTATCCCTTCTCTTACCAATGCCTAATTCAATGAGGTATTAGGATTATCGACTCTAGAAATAATTGGCCTTAAAGGCACCTCATAAAAGGACAAAGTCATATACTCTCCTCCCCGACATTTGGAGAGATCCTGGTGGGGAAACACTCAGAAGAGCTGGTGCTACTAAGTAGCTGCCTTCCTGCCACCCAAGGGAAAGGAGTTAAGCAAGGCTGCCCTGGCCAGGTGCCAGCTCGGGAGCCAGGCACCGCCTTTGGGTGTTCTCTCTTGTTATCCTATGTTAACAGGCTGGGCACTAACATGTCAAAACACCAGTGTGTGAAGGGAATGGAAAATGGCAGTGCCCAGACAGGAGAATTGCCTCCACCCAGGGAGCTGTGCACGCAGGGTGTGGGCACCCAGTCCTCCCAGGATTAAGCTCGGCACACAAGCACGCTTGCAAATAAGGAGAGCAGAAATGATAAACTCAGGCCACCTAGTTCAGAAAGGTGCCCCAGTTACCACTGGGGCGGGCATCGTACCCAGCACAGAAGAGCGACTCCCTCAACCTCAGTAGCTATTTAATATTCATTTTTGTTAAGACTTCAGGTGAATAACAGAATATGCCTCCCCCATTCCTGGCCTCTGGGCCTTTGCACACTGTTCACTGTGTATGTCATGCTGCACCTGCAAGATTTGCTTATCAGGCAAGGGCCAGCTCAATGCCACTTCCTTCCCTGCTTCTCCCTTCTCTCTCCTTTCCATGCCCGGAAACACTTCCTTTCTCTGAACTCCCAGGAAACTCTGTTGGCACTCTGAAAGAGTGGGTGCACTTTCTCTGGGCAGGCCATTTATCTGGGCACGGTGTCTTTACTAGTTTGTGAGCTCAAGTCCTAGAAAACCAAAGACTTTGGTGTCCTACCACACTCAGCACGCTTCCTCGTATGTGACTTGTGTTCCATAAATCTGTTTTGACTCAGTGGCGAGCTCTCCTCTAGGTTAGTAGAATCATACAACCTCAGAGCAGAAATGGACCCTTGAGGAAATGGATTCATGTCCTTCATTTCAGGAACGAAGAAAGAAAGGCTCAAATGGGTGGACAGAGGCACCCAAGGACTTTCAGTCAATGGCGACACAAGACAGAGACTTTTTAGCCAGAAAGGTCTGAGAAAAAGTATCCCCATCACCTACAAGTTAAAAACACTCCTAGGCCTTTTCCTTTCAGAAAACAGCAGATCTTATGATCAAACCCAATTCTGTGGCCACCCAGTTTTCTTGGCTGTTTGTGATATGAACACAACCACTGCCCTTTTGCATCTCATATGCAGGGCCACAATGGGAATCCCCACACCCAGTCCTTGCATAGCACTTTACAATACTCCAAGTGCTTTCAAATACATCATACGATTCTTACAGCAATTTTTAGCAGAGTTCTTAGTTTCATTTTACCAAAGAGGAAACTTTGGTGAAATGACTCGCCCAAGGTCACAAAGCTAGTAGTATGTAGGAGAGCTGGGCCTTGAACCCAGGACTTTAGATTTCAAATCCAATATTTGTGTTCTTTGTCCCAAAACTGCCCCTCCCAGCTCTACTCCATGGAAACTAAGTTCCAGTACCTCCCTTTGGCCTGTAGCTTCTGGAGACACGTGCTTTTAACTAGGTTTTACTTTTCACCTTTTTCATAGCACACTGAAACATGTCCATCAGATTGTTCTCAGCCTACTTTTAAAAGTCTCTGAAAGGCCAGATAGGTGAGGCTTTCTGAGGGGTCAGCTAGAAATAGAGGGCTATGATTTGGCCTGGTTGGCCTCAATACCTTGTCTGCCTAGACTGAATTCTAACCTGCCACAGTATATTTTTTCCTGAAAAATTGGAAAAGTTCACTCTTGCCAAGGGGCCCTCCTGTCACTGTGAATGTCAAGGTACACCATTACTAATCTCCATTTGAGATAGAAGAGAAACATGGAACAATTTGGCCTGCTTCCCACATCTGACCCATTCCTTTCCCCCGAAGGAGAAAGGAACGGGGTTACAAACTAAACTGTTTGATTCTGGTTGGTTCCCTTGGCTATTGCTACAAGGGGCATCATGATTTCAAAGCAAAAATTAAATCCAGCTGTCATCAGCCAGAGTGGCTCTCAGCAGAAAACAATACTGGTGGCATCCAGATCAGTATTGGTGGTATCTTCTAACAGCTCAACCGCATCGTCATCCTCTGGAGTTTTCTGACTAAGATCAAATAGGCATTTAACAATGTGCTAACCCCCACTGACCAAGGGAAGAGGCGGGGACCAGGCCGGATCATTGCCTCTCCTTCCTGTCTTGAAAGGAGCTCTGGTCCTAACTGTTCCATGTTGACTTCGGTGACTTTATGATGCTATATTTGATCATTGCATAAGGCGAAGGTAAGTCCATCATACTTTCTCTCCTTAAAGAACTTTGAAAACAACAAATGTTTCCCAGAGAATATGAAGGCAAAATCAACCATGACCACAAGTCGTTCTCTAGAAACTTTAAGTCATTAAACTTTTTTCGTAGTAAACTTTGCTTTTTCTCGTATTCAACTTTACAGTTACATTTCGTCTCCTCCAGCCCTCTCCCCCACAGACAGGCTTTGATGTAATCAGAAGCATCTCAACACGATTTTGAGCAATTCGCATTTATGCGCACACCCAGAGTCTTGCTTAAATGTGACATGAGTCATCATTTCACATTCATCATCAGCCATATTCAATGATCCCAAAAGAAGCTTGGTCTGATAGGCCCTACGGTGAGGAGTCCAGATTTGCTGATTACAAGTGAGAACCCGGTAGAACTTCCCAGATGAGCAGCTGGGCATCGGCCCAGTGAGTTTGTCCCCTGACTTTGCCGCTGTGTGGCCTTGGGTATTCAAGGGCTCAGCTGCCAGGAACATGTGCCAACCTCTGCCATCCTGGTGGTATGGAAGATTGAAGAGGGCAATGGGCCAGATGACTTCATGAATCTCTTCCACCCCTGCCGCAGCTGCTCCTCTCTGTGACATCATAATGGTGAGAGTGGGTGGGCCCCTGGAGCTTATTCCAACTTGAGGAAAGGCTGAGCTACATGTCTTCACCTTTTCCTTCTCCTCTTTCCCTCCTCCTCTCTTAATATCCACAAGCCAGGGCTAGGGCAGTAACACCCACTCAGATCCATTTCCCCAGAGAAAACAGACCAGGGGCCAGTGGCCCACAAGGGCACCTTGAGGTGTGCGGCGTGTCTTTCCTGCATCAAGGGAGATGAGCTCTCACGAGGACATGCCTTGGCAGAGACGAGGAGGCACTCAGATCCCAGATGCAGTATCTCCTTCAGCATCAAACAGCACCGGCAGGCACAGGCCCCAACTCCAGACTCTGCTAATAACTGAGCCAACCCCTTGAGGCCATGCCGAACCCTTCCCATGCTCAGTGAGCTCACAGGCTACAGTTGCCAAAGGAATTACCCAGAGAACTCATCTTGAGGATGTCGGGGCCCAAGGTGGAGAGCTCGGGCTCTGTACACCCTTAATTCAGAGCATTTCCCTGAAACTGCAGAACGAAGATGGGGCGCCCTCCTGGGACCAACCAGAGCTCCTCCTGCCCCGTTCCCTGAGAGAATGCAGACCCTCCCACAGGACTGCAACCTGCGCGGGAGTTCAGAGAGGCACAGGAGGGCACCCAATGCCCTCAGCAACCCAGTTCCACCGCTTCCCCCCTCCTCCGCTCGTCGGTGGTTCAGCTCCCGCAGGAGGGTTCTGCTAACAGGTGTCGTGAAGGTGGCAAGGAGGACATCACTGTATTTGTTTCCCAGGGCTGTCATAACAAATTACCACAACCTGGGGGGCTTAAAACAACAGGAATTGATTCTCTTGCATTTCTGGAGGCTGGAAGTCCAAACTCAAGGCATCAGCAGGGCCATTCTCCCTCTGAGAGCTCTAGGGACGAATACTTCCTTGCCTGTTCCCAGCTTCTGGTGGTTGCTGTTGATCCTTGGTGTTCCTCGACTTGTAGCTACATCACTCCAGTCTCTGCCACCACCGTCGCATGGTCTCCGTCTCTGTGTGTGTCCACGTGGCCTTCTTTTGAGGACAGCAGGCATTTGATTTAGGGCCTACCCTAATCCAGTATGACCTTACCTTTAAATTACAGCTTCAAAGACTCTATTTCCAAATAAGGTCTCGTTCTCAGGTTCGAGGTAGACATGAATTTTGGAGCAATGCTATTCAACCCATTACAGTTAATCCAGCTTGAGAAGCCTGTAGTATCTGCTGGCCTCTGTGCTTCATGCACCAAAACCAGCCCTTTCTGCATCTCAGAAGACAGAGCAAGATCCCCAAGTGTATCTAGGGTACAGCAACCCAGTGATCCCAACAGACCTGAAACTGAGAACATTCCTAATGGGCAGACCTCCATATGGCCTCTGGAATGACATCACCATTTCAAAACGTTTTCACACTCGCCTTCTCCTTTGATCTTCCCAACACCCCAATGAGGTAGGCAGAGCAAGTAATATGAACCTCAAAATACGGGAAGAAGAAACTAAAATTCACAAAGATGACATAACTTGCCCCAGGCCACCTTGCAGGTTAAAAACAGAATTGGGATTAAGACTGGGGTCTCCTCATGCTCAGCGCAATGTATGTTTCATCATCCCAGCAGGTTTACTGTCATACCTGTGCCTAAATAGGCAACGGGAGAAGAAGACACCACCAAACAGAGAGCGTCACCAGGAACCTAGGGTTTCAAATGTCCAAGCTATTCATTAAATACTCAATACAGAATTCATTTACATATTAGACCCTGGAGAGATGAGGGTTAATAAAATATGGCCTCTGTTCTCAAGGAGTTTCCAATCTGGAAAGGAAGACCAAAACACCTAAACCAGCACTAAAGGTAAATGCTATGCACATTACGATGGAAGAGGTAAACGAGAAACAAAAGAGGGAGCGGTCAGTGCTCCCAGGCGAAAGGGCAATCAGGAAAGGCTCCAGGGAGCAGACAGCATCTGGACATAGTCTTCACAGAGAAATTGGTGGCCCTGGATAGAAAAAAATTTGATACAAAGAACAGTATTCAGACAATTGGAAATATGAATATGCACTCTCTATGAACTAATGAATTGTTATCAATGCTAAATGTCCAGAATTTGAAGGTTATATCAAATTGTAAAAAAATGTTCCTGGAGATCTTTTGCTGACGTTTTTAGGAGTAAAGCGTACTGGTGTCTACAGTTCACTTTCAAACGGTTAAGCAAATAATAATAACAATAAAAATGTGTATGTATATAAAAATGCATACACATAAATATATATGAAGAGAAAAGAAGAAAAAGACAGAAGCAAATGTGGCAAAATGCTAACAATTGGTGATGTCAGGTGAAGAATATAGAAAGGTATACTGTTCTTGCAACTTTCCTGTACATTTGAAATTTTTTTCCAAATGAACAGCTGAAAAAGATCATGACTGAGTAAAGACAGGAAGGAGTCATATAAGAAATAAATAGACCAAAAAATTCTCAGATTAAGATGTGACGAAATATCTTTGCTAATCAACAAGCCAGAAAGAAGAGGTTGATACAGCACACAGGTGGCAGTTACTGAAACTATTTCTCTATTAAAAAAATTACTTGGGGCTGGCCCGGTGGTGCAGTGGTTAGGTTCGCATGTTCCACTTCAGTGGCCTGGGGTTTGTTGGTTTGGATCCCGGGTGCAGACATGGCACCGCTTGGCAAGCCATGCTGTGGTAGGCATCCCACATATAAAATGGAAGAAGATGGGCATGGATGTGAGCTCAGGGTCAGTCTTCCTCAGCAAAAAGAGGAGGATTGGCAGCAGATGTTAGCTCAGGGCTAATCTTCCTCAAAAAAAAAAAAAGGAAAATCACTTGGAGTTCAGCACTCAGGCTGAAGGGAGAGGAGAAGGGGAGGAGCAGTGAGGGCAGAAAGGACTATCTCAGCAAAGGCCCAGAAGCCGGGCCAGCCTGGGTGTGTGCTGGCGGCGGACGGCCGGTGCACGGAGCCTTGGAACGCTGGCGGAGCACTGGAGAAAGTAGGTGGAGAAGGGGAGCAAGAGCTGGAGCTGGAAAGGTTAGCAAGGACCCGATCACAGCCAAACTTGCCAGCCACGCTAAGGAGTTTAAAACCCATTTGAGAGCCAATGGGGAGTCACTGAAGGGTGTCAAGTAAGACAGTGACTGCGATTTCCCACACAGGGAGGGTGGCAGCAGTGTGGGGAGTGGGTTAGAGCAGAGTGGAGATTGTATGTGAGATGTTACAAGTCGTTTATCACAGATAATAAGTAAACACCAAAGAGGATTGACTTATTTTAATAAATAACAGTGGATTCAAGGTTACGCTCATAATAGAATCACATGCGTTCACTTGCAGTCTAACTGCTTATTGTACGTACATCAGGTGTTTATATCTAACAACAGGAAGTGCGCCCCGCATGCGGACAACACCCCTCCTGTGCATCACAGACAAGAAAAGCTTAAGAACCACTGGACCAAATGGGCACAAAGAACAGAGGGCAGGAGCGGCAGCAGTCTTGCAAAAATCCAGGAAAGAAATGATAAGGATTTAAGACCAATGGTTTTCAAATTTTTAGCCATTGAATGCTCTTCAAACAATATGCAAAACAGATAAACATGCAACTGCTCTGTTTAAATCAGGGATGAGAAGCCCAGATCCTGCCTGCTCAAAAACCCTTCCGTTCCAACTTTGGAAGCCCTTGAAGGGACTCAAGTAAAACAGTCTGAAAGCCACTGGTCTAGACTAAGGGGGAGAGGGTAGTAACGAGAATCTAGAGAGGAAGTGAGATATGCGGGAAGTTAGGAAGCAACTTCTCACTTGGGCAGGTGGGCCGCAGGAGTGTAAGTAACAGAAAGTTGTTGGACTAGTTGCTGGAGTTCTGGGTTTCTGGTTTGAGGGACTGGCAGGGAGATTGAGGTAGGAGAAGCAGGTTTGGGAGGAAGATGAAGACTTCCAGGTACTGAACTGCAAGTGCACATGGCCGCATACCCAGTTGGCGGGGGGATATATGGCAGAGGCAGCTCGGGAGAAAGGTCCCACCTGGAGAAATAGATAAGAGAATTCATCAATAATAGGGGGTAACTGAAATCCAGGGAAAAGAAAAAAACATCCGGGAGGTGGGGGGGAAACAATACATGGTCTGATAAGAAAAGGGAAGAGCAGAGAACCTAGAATAGGATTCTGATTAATACCAACATTTATTAGTTGGTCAGAGAGGCAGGAAGATGAATAGGTTCACGATGTCTTAGGAGCAAAGGGAAAGAAAGAGAGAAAAGAGATAATCACACATTCTCTGTGATCCCAAGACACTGAGATTATACTCACAGTCTAAGAACCATCACAAGGAATTATGTGTAAAGAGCTGAAAACCTAATTATTTCTTCATTTCAACTGAAGGGGGATAGAGATATTCTCATTCATAAATATATCCTGTGCTTAACAGAGGCCCTAGAATGTAAGTGCTTTATAAATATTTGTTGAAGGAGTGAATTAATTAATGAATCTTTAAGAACTATTTGGGAAAAGCATTACAATAGCTTTAAGAGCTGAGCAGAACTATTGAGAGGATCAGAGTAAACTTGAGGACCATCTGGAATGTTCCCCAGGAGAAGAAACATACCAAACTGTGTGTTGGCTCCCAGAAGACACAACAGCCTTGCCAAATCTTGCCCCACTCAGGGCAAGATTTAAGGAAGAGCAATAGAAATGAAAGGAAGCCAGCGCAAGTGGGCCTCACGGCCCTGGAGCACAGGTAGACAAAACTACATGGGATGGAGCCAAGAGACGAGAAGAAATGGAAATTATTGAATGTGCTTAGGAAAACCTAAGGTAATAAAAATAGAAACTCTGGATTTGGGTTCTCACTGCATTATTGAAACTATATTTGAGGAGTGAGGCAGACAGCCCTGGAGGGAATAACGCCAAATCAGCGCATAGCTGCCTTGCCCCTAGAAACCAGGCTCTCTTCCATGCCTTCTCCTGACCCTACAAGCAAAATCTATGCTCCAGTAATGTTTCCTTTTACTGAACAACCCAATGCAGCAGGGGAGTCTAGGACCACGGAGGACAAAACTCCCTGAAGAGAACTGTGTCCGGAGCCTACCTACCTTAGTAGACTCTCTGATGCTCCACAGGAAGGGCCCCTACTGAGCAGGAGACTCTTATGGCTCCTTAGAAAGGAAGTCATTGATTTACCTTTTATATGACAGTAAATAAAGAATAACAGAAATTCACACTCTGCAATTAGCTGGAGAGAACCCTAAGGATCATTCTAAAGGTAAGGACAACACCAAGGTATGCTCCTGCGTTGGAAGAAAAGGGACTTCAATTTCTGCAAATAAATCATCTGTTGACGAAGAATACAACGAAACAGTTTTTTTGCCCCTGCCCTACAACCCAAGAAAGAGGCTAGACTGGAGGAGAAGTAGAATTACAGAAACACTATTTTCTCCTGTGATACGGACTCTGTTGAACATCGCAGACCGCTCCGTTGGCTGCACCTCTTCAGAGACGTCTGGGCATAGTGTGTTGAGAGTCGTCTTTTCCAACGCAACTTCCAAATGGTCTCAGCGTGAATCGGAGCATTCTGATCACACATTTCTTGGCTTCTTTTCAGTGTTTTATCACTTCGCTTGGTTTTAGAAAGTGTTTTCCCACCCATTGGATGGGTAAGCCCCAACTCTGCTATAGATGAGAGCTCACAAAGGAAAGTGACCTCGAAGCTCCTAAAGAATGGAAGGGTGCAGAACTGCATCGAAAGGGGAAAGAAAGAAGGAAATGAGATGGAAAAAGAGGTGGTCTGTAAGGACGCTAGGGTTTTAAATGTGGCTGTTCCTGGATAAAGAATGTTTTAATTTTCCCCTTCCGGTTTAGGTTTATATGCATTTTCTACTTTTTCTTCAAGGAATTGTTATTTTTTTAAATAGTGAAAAATAAAAAGTTATTTTATGACAAAAAATTAAATTGATAATACCTTAATATCCTAAGGTAAGTTTTCTTACATGCTTTTTAAAGTTATTAATGTGGTAAAATACATACAACATAAATTTTACCATTTTAACCGTTGTTAAGCATACAATTCAATGGCATTACGTACCTTCACAATGTTGTACAACCAGCACCCCAACTGGTTCCAGAAATGTTTCATCATCTCAAACAGAAACTCTGTACCCATTAGACAGTAACTTCCCACCCCCATCCTCCCAGCCCCTGGTGAGCTCTATCCTACTTTCCGTCTCTATGAATTTGCCTACTCTAAGTCCGGCATATAGGTGGAATCACACAACACTGGTCCTTTTGCATCTGACTTATTTCACTTAGCAGAATGCTTTTGAGGTTCATCCATGCCATAACATGTATCAGAATGTCATTCCTTTTTAAAGCTGAATAATATTCCATTACATGTGTATACCACGTCTACTATCTGTTGATGGGCACAGGGTTGTTTCCAGCTTTTGGCTTTTGCGAATAAAGCCACTATGAGCATCTGTGTGCAAGTATCTGTTTGAGTCCCTGCTTTCAATTCTTTTGAGTAAATACCCGGAAGTGGAATTGCTAGATCATATGATAACTCCGTATTTAACTTTTTGAGGAAACTCCATACTGTTTTTCACAGCAACTGCACCATTTTATACTCCTACCAGCAACGCACCAGTTTCCGATTTCTCCACATCCTTGTCAACACGTTATTTTCCTTTTTCTTTTTCTTATTGCCATGCTAATTTGTGTGAAGTGGGATCTCATTGTGGTTTTGGTTTGCATTTCCCTGATGATTAATGATCTTGAGAATCTTTTCATGTGTTTGTTGGCCATTTGTATATCTCGTTTGGAGAAATGTCTACTCAAGTCCTTTGCCCATTTTTGAATTGGATTTTTTTGTTGTCGTTGAGTTATAGGAGTTCTTTATATGTTTGGGATATTAATCCTTTATCAGATATATGATTTGCAAATATTTTCCCCCATTTGTGGGTTTTTTCACTCTCTTGGTAGTGTCCTTTAATAGACAAAGTTTTTAATTTTGATAGGGTCCAGTTTATCTAATTTTTCTTTGTTGCTATGCTTTTAGTGCTTATCCAAGAAGTCATCACCAAATCCAATGCTGGAAAGGTTTTCTCCTATGTTTTCTTCAAAATGTTCTATAGTTTTAGGTCTTACTTTTAGGTCTTTAACCCATTTTGAGTTAATTTTGTATATTGCGTAAGGTAAGGGTGTAACTTCATTCTTTTGCATGTGGGTGTCCAGTTTTCCCAGCACCATTTGTTGAAAAGGCTGTCCAGGGCCAGCCCAGTGGCACAGCGGTTAAGTGTGCACGTTCCGCTTCGGCAGCCCGGGATTTGCCGGTTCAGATCCCAGGTGCGGATATGGCATGGCTTGGCATGCCGTGCTGTGGCAGGCATCCCACATATAAAGTGGAGGAAGATGGGCACGGATGTTAGCTCAGGGCCAGTCTTCCTCAGCAAAAAGGGGAGGATTCACGGCAGATAGCTCAGAGCTAATCTTCCTCAAGAAAAAAAAAGAAAAGAAAAGGCTGTCCTTTCCCCATTGAATGGTCTTGGCACCCACGTTGAAAGTCTTACATGTTTTTCATATTGTGAAAGACAACAGATTTCAATGTACTCTGTGGATAAATGTGGAAATAAAGTAGCAGCACCTTACGCTTGTATTAAAGGGGGGTAATAACCTTCTATTTGTACAGTGCTTTATGGCATGATGTAGCTTTGTGTAAATTAGACAATTCATGGGTTTGGGAGTTGGACTGTCTGGGTTTGAATCCTGGCTCCATAACTTACTAGCTGTATAACCTTGGACAAGTCACTTAGCATTTCTAGACCTCAGCTTCCTCATCTGTAAAATGGGGATAATACTATCTGTTTCACAAGATTGTTATGAGGATTAAATGAGATAATTCAAGTAAAGCATTTAGTACATTTCCCAACATATAGTAATTGAGTGATACATGACGGCTGTTGTATCATTAATATCATATCATGGAGTGGTTTATATCCACTATGTCTTGTGATTCCCACCTTAGCCCTGTGAGGTAAGCAGAATAGTAATAATAGTCGTAGTATAGAGATAAGTAAACATAGGTTCAGAATGTATTTTCCTGGACTGACACCAAGTGGGAACACAAAGTGTTTTTTCCACACTGCATAAAAGAGAAAATATCAGAAACAAAGCGACTTTTACACAGAGATCTGGTCCCTGGTCAATGTTCCTCTTACTGACAAACCTGTCTGTCCTTACTCATCCTACAACAGTGATGGTTTGCTCTTCTCTGCCTTGAACAAAGATGGAAAAGACGGCACGGAGAAGGGAGGAGTCCCAGGGAAGGCAGACCCAGAAACCAGGGCGAGAACTAGGAAGAGATTCGAAACTAGGAGAGTCTTATTGGAACATTTCTGCAGTAATTATAAAAGCCTTAAATGTGAAATAGCAAATTCATGCACACCACCTCCTGGCCAGAGAGACCGAACAGAGTGCTGTGGACATGAACTGCTGCGATTACACATCTCTGAAAAGAAGGTTATTAGGTACCCACCATGGATAAGATGTGTTAGGAGACGTGCAGATATAAAGACAGTAATCTTTGAGAAGTTTCAAAACACAGGGCACAAAAGGAAACAAGAAAGAATTACAATTTAAGGCAGCATGATTAAGTGCCTTAAGAGCTTCTTGTGAAACTTCTATGATGCTGCTCCTGTCAACAAAGGCAAGATCCTCAAGTTGGCTCCAAACAATGTCCCATGGCTTACTCTTGATCAAACACCTGGCTGGCGGAGTTAGTCTCTCTGGACTGAGCCCTTAATATGCAAAACCTCTTCCATATCTTCAAGCACTAAAGGGAAACACAGGCTTCCTGATGTAATAATGGGATGGATGGTGAGGCTATAAATTTCCTTGGATTTACGATCTGGCTCTCTCCCTTACCTCCATCTGTGCCAAACCACCCAGGGACGCTCCTGATTAATCATCTGTGGAAAAAGTACATTACTGTAAGGTGCATGTTCTCACTCAAGTGCTTTCAACACGACCCTGGGCAGTCAGCGCAGAGGGTTTCAGGAAAGGAGTGCTCAGAGGGCATCCAATACTTGGCCTTTGCTGTACCTCGCTGCTGTCTCAAACTGGGATGGAAAGAAATGCCTTCGGGATCAAGGAGAGTAGAAAAGTTACGCAGGTTTGGGGGTCTAAGGCTCAATGCGAGACAGAAGCCACCTAATAGGTGACTCTGGGAGTCGGATGTCATCTTGTCTGTCCTGAGAGACTTTAACCAGCCACTGGAGGCAGGCGTGATGCAGTGGAAGAAGCAAACTTGGGCAAAAGACTGGTTCACGTTCTGGTTCTGTCACTTAAACAGTGTGTGAGCCTGAGCAAGGTCTCTGAGTTTTAGATGCTCTTTCTGAAAAAGGAGAGAACTCCTATTATACAGAGTGGCCGTGGTCGTGAGCTTCCAAAATGGCTCCCAGCCACCCCGCCTGTTGGTGTTCGTGCCCTCATGTTATCTCCTCCCCTTGAGTGTAAGCTGTACCAGCTGACTTGTCTTTAAGGAACAGAACGCTGCAAAAGTGACGGGATGTCGCTTCTGAGTTTAGGTGACAAGAGACTGTGCTTCATCTTGCTTACGCTCCCTCTCTGCCTCTTTTCATTTATTGCGAGCTGCCCTATGGAGAGGTCCACATGGCAAGGAAGAGAGGGCAGCCTCCAGCCACCAACCTATAAATGAGCTCAGAGGCAGCTCCTCCCCCAAGTCGAGCCTAACTAGGACGGCAGCCCCACTAACTCTTTGATTGTCTCTCATGAGAGACCTGAGGCAGAGCGCCCAGCTAAGCCAGCCTCAGGTAGATTCCCGACTCACAGAAACTACGAGGTCATAAGTGTTTCTTGTTTTAAACCACTAAGGTTTGGGGTAACTTGTTACACAGCAATAGAAAACCAAGACAGTGGCATTAAGGGTTTAATAAGGTACAATAGCCAGTCCATAAGCAGTAGCTAGCACTGTTAGTACAACATGGATTAATTGCTTTCCAATCTGCTTGTTGGAAAGATGGTGACATGAAAATTGTGGGGTGGAGTGAGGGAAGGAGATGGCATTTTCCAGGAAATCGTGAACTAAGCAGAAACTAAAAAGAGAAAGAGAGCCAAATGCCAACTATTTTGTGACATGTGATCATCTCCCTTCTTGATCGTCCCAAAATATTTCATTTGTGCCACGATTACAGCACCGGACGGCTGGCCGTATGCTGCGCATTTGTTCTCCTCCCTTCTCCTGTCCTCGAAGATCGGGGCCATGCCTTCATTTTCTTAATTCATCACCGCGTCAAACACCATACATTGCAAATAATGACAACGAGAATAGCCCGTAATTGTTCTTCCTTCCACTTTAAAATCATTCCGGTAAGGTTTTTCTTCCTACCCTTTTCCTACGGAAATCCACCTCCTCTTTCAAAGTCCAGTTCATAGATGTTCTTCTCTCCACAGCCTCCCTGACTTCTAGCTCTTTTTTCAATAGCATTCACTCCCTCTAGGATTCTTGTAACAAACTGCTGGTTCCTCCAATTAGTACTGACTTATCTGGCTCTTTACTAGAATTGGCGTGTTGTGGTTGTCCCTCCCTCTCGGTGGCAGCCTCCAGATCAGCAGGGACAATCTGCCCTATTCACCCTTGTGAGCTACAGTGCCCACCCCAAGTTTGTAGTGGGTTCTCCAGAACCAGTGACTGAAAGAATAAATTATTTCAAACAATTCTCTGAGATTTTAATAAACAAATCTCTGAGAATAAGACAAGGGGGAAAAACTCAGAGGACAGGTCACAAATTGTAACAGGCTTTTTTTTTTTTGGTGAGGAAGATTGGCCCTGAGCTAACATCTGTTGCCAAGCTTCCTCTTTTTGCTTGAGGAAGACTGTCCCTAAGCTAATATATCTGTGCCAGTCTTCCTCTGTTTTTTACATGGGATGCTGCCACAGCATGGCCTGATGAGTGGTGTGTAGGTCTGTTCCGGAGATCCAAACCCGCGAACCCTGGACTGCCAAAGCAGAGCAGAAGAACTTAACCATTAGGCCACCAGGCAGGCCCCATGTAACAGACTTTTTCAAAGTCACAGGGAGTCACAAGTCACCTCCAACCCAATCAAGCCTGCAGAGCTTGTGGGATCTCACAGGTTTCTCTTCAAAGCGTGCTGTGGATCCCTGCTGGCACCACTTCCAGGATAAGGAACATCGCACCCATGAAGAAAGGAAGACCAGGTAAGAGGATGCAGACAGATATTGTTAGCAACATAATTCAGGAGCGTACAATAAACAAGCATTCCTGGATTCATTACCCAAGTCAAAGGCCAGCCCACGCTTCTCCGCCCCACTCCCTGCTCCAATATGCCATCAATCAGAACCCAGGTCCTACAGGAGTTGGACCCCCAGACAGAACGGAGTTTGATGCTAAACAGGACAAAAGCCCCTGGTGATTTCCCAGTTCTCCTAGCTTCCTTCTGTGCATCAGGGCAAGGGCAGTCACAGATGCCATAGACAGCTGGGGGAGGGAGAGTGCCAGCGATGCTGCCCTGACAGCATTAGACCATTAATGAAGACAAAGCAGGGCAACACTTGCCACAACTCAGGCTGGATGAGAGAATGCCTGTCGCCTTGGCAACCCCTCCTCCCTGAGGACAGTCTCAATTCCAGGATGACCAAGTCCCAGGTTGAGGGAGGACCAGGCCTCTCCACCCCCAGGGCCCCAAGTTCCTGAACACAGGGCCTATGCCGCCCTGAGGCACCCAGTGAGCCACAGGCAGTTCTGGGCCTAGGCCTTACTGCTTCTGGTGCCCTCATCTCAAAGGTGTTGGTCAGCATCTACCTATGCTGGTGACTGATCAGAATAACCCGTGCGGGCTGGGGATTCGTCAGCAATTACCTATGTATGGTGGTTGGTCAGTACCTCCTGCCTGTTTGTGACTGGTCAGCAGCTGCCTGCCTAGTGGTAGTTGGTCCGTACTTCCTGCTTGGCCCTATTGGTCAGGTGCTGTCCATGAGCAGGGCTGTGAACTGAGTAAGTGCATTTGTCAAGGAGGCCTGGGTCTGCAAGAAGGATGGGGTGAGAGAAGAAAGGAACATCCATCCCATACTTCACAGCTTACAGTGTATTTCAGCAAGGTTGCTTTCTTTTGATCTTCACCATAACCTTGTGGGGTAGGCGCGGTCAGCCCACTTTCACAGAAGTAGTCATTCATTTACTTCACAGACATTTTGGGAGTGCCTATTCTGGGCCCAACCCTTGGGAAGTTCCAGAAGTAGAAAGGTCAATAAAATGTGGCTCCTGCTCTCAAAGAACACAAACTCCAAGAGAGGCGTCATCATGCTCATCCTAATAATGGCCAACATGACTGAGCTCTTCGGCATGCCAGGCACTGTCTGAGTACTTCATGAGTATGAACTCATTCAACCCTCACAGCACTTCCATGAGATAGGCACAGTGGTCATCCTTATCTTACAGATAAGAAAAGTGAGGCCCAGAAAGGTTAACTGAACTCCCCCAGTTCTCACTGCTAGCAAATGGCAGAGGCAGGATTTGAACACAAGCAATCTGGCTGCAAAGTCTACACCATTAGGCACTGTAGATAATCAGGCTCAAGGTGATGTGTTAAGTATCAATTTAGAAATGTCCTCCTTGCTATTGTAGTGAAGAGGCATGGGTAAGGCAGAAGACTGGAATATCTAGGGCAGGAGATCATTTAAACAGGGCTTTCTCAGAGCCCCAAAAGCCCACATCATTTCTATTTTTAAGGTTTTGGCATATTAAAATAAACACATAAAGTCAAAGTTAAAGAATTTTGGTATATTTTAAATGTTTAAATTTAATGAATGATTGTAATGCGTATGTGATAGAACGCAATGGAGTTGTGCTAGTCACAAGATAATCCCAAGATTATGGACACGTACTGATGCATTGTGAATTTCAGGTAGAGTGGTCCAGTAACAGGAAACAGACTAAGGCTGCATAACAAGCATCTTCCTCTTTCAGTCTTGTCATTGTATCTTTGTGATTGGATGAAAGTTTTCACTTGGAGATAATGTCAAAAATTTAAATTTGTTGTGATCCATGATTGAGGGTCTGGGAGCCAAACGGCCTTCTGGGTCTCCTGTGACTAGTCTTGAATTTCAATAATGTCTTAAAGCCGAAGAGGCAGCGCAGTGTGATGGCTGAAAAGGACATTCTGTAGCAACGTCGCATGGGTTTGAGTCTCAGTTCTGTTGTTTACTAGTTATGTGATCATGGACAAATTACTTAAACGATCTTTGCCTCCGTTTCCCCATCCATAAAATAAGGATAATAATAGCACCCACCTCCTAGGTTTGCTGTGAATGTTAAATAAGTTAACACATACAAAGTGCTTAAAAATGAGCCTGGTGTATAGCAGGTCCTCAATAAGTGTTAACCATCATTATCTTGTGGTGTACAAAGAATAAAAGATATTCTGTTCAAAAGAAGCAGTGTATACAGAGCCGCAGTGAGGGTGAAAGTACAAGAAATGTTAGGAAAACTGAAAATAACTGCTCGTGGCTAGATTACAGATTTCATGTGACTAAGGAAGGCCCAGGCTCAGATGGGGGAAAGCCTTGTACACCAGGACGAGGAATCAGAGTGAGTTCTATAGGAAACGCGGACACTGGTGAATGTTAAGCCTGACCAGAAGGTAGTGAGGCTCAGAATTATAAGTGACACATGCAGGCGATACATGGAAGACTTGGGACTCAAAGGCTGGTCTTCTGCCGCTTTCCATCCTGTGTTCCCTTCTTTTCATGAGAACGAACTTCACGAGAATGCACCTCACCACGCGGTCCTTCCACACATATAGCCATTTCATCCGTCTTCTAGTGAGGCCATTCTGGTCTTCCTCAGGAAACCGCTCCTCCTCCATTCTCAGTCCATATGGCTCCGATATGGTTACCTTGTGCACTTCAGGGGTACACATGTGACTCAGGCCATGTCAATCACAGTGCTGTATCCCCCAGAAACCATTTGAGCATCATCATCATCATCATCATCATCCACATTTTCTGAGCATTTAGCACGTGCCAGGAAAGATTTCCATGTCTGATCTCATTTAATCTCCCCAACAACCCTGAGTAACAAGCACTATTATTTTTCCTATTAGGAAACTAAAGGCATTCTAACTCCAAAGTCCATTTGCTTAACTACCCATCACACTGCCTCCCGCCCATTGGTCAGGAGAGAGATTGGCACCTCCCCAAAAGGCAGCTCAGGAGCAGCACTGGGACCAGCTACTCTATTATCTCCAGGCTTACTCGGCTCCATTATTTAAAACAAAGACAGAAACCAAACCCACGTTGTCCTTCTAAATTAAGCCAAGCCTCAAATAGGTCCTTCCCATAGAAGTTGATGAACACACACATTCATGCCTCAGACATCTTTATCCCTCCCTGGCCAGCTCCCACGCGCAGCCCTAAGAAGTACAAAGATGGATAAGACAAGAGGTCAGCCCAGGAGCAACGCCACAGTCTAGCGAGAAGTCAGACTGCAATGGCTTGCTCTTGAGCAGCTGGTCCTAACCCTACCCACGAGACTGTCAGACATAGAATCTGGGCTCTGGTCTGGCCGCTCCCCAAATCACAGTGAGGCAGCAGGAAAAGAGTGGGTATCAGACACGTTGGCAGAGTCACGTTGCCACCTGATATGACTTGGACCCTACGGGGGAGCTGCTCTAACACTGCCTAATCTGTACCCAAAGTATGATGTGTTTGGCTTACAAACTGCACTCCTTCCTTAAAATTATATACAGTCACATATTCCACCTTGGAAATTGTTTTACTTAGTGACTTTTTAAAGCCACATTCTTTATCAGTTGCAGGAAATTTGGAGCGGGGGGGGAACGAAAGGAGAAAATCAAAATCACCCATCACGCCGCCACCCAGAGGCAACCGCTGTTCACTTCCTTCCAGTCCTTTCTATATACATTTTTAACACAGCTGAGATCATACTGTATAATCAATTTTGTATCTTGCTTTTCAGAAATGTGAATTTAAAAGTCAAGCACCCAAGAACCCCAGCAATCTCATCAACACTTCAGATGCCTCAGAAATGCATCGGAATTTTTAAAAATTGATTCTACGCATCTCCCCCCTCCACGTCTCTCCTGACCACGTGGGATTTGCAGCAGAATACACATGAAATAGACACATCCCCTTAAGTGTAATAGATTTGAATTGCACACAAGTTGGTGAATGAATGTCTAAATAATTAGGAGGTTAATTAATCTAAAATATAGGAGGATGAGAGAAATTTGAAGCTACAGATTCAACAGAGAAGCCTGCAAGCCTGTCTTGCTAATGAAAATAGAAGGAGGTGAGAGACTGAGGCGACCGAAGATGGAAACGAAGCCGGTTACTCCAATGGGCAGCCAATTTCCCAGGTCCCGTGGGCTTGACTGTGTGCTGCTGGCAGTCAAGTCTCTTAGTAGCAGAGATCGAGTACACAGATGCTAGAGCCAGACGATAGAGACTCAAATTCAGGCTTTGATGCTTGTGACCTTGGGCAAATTATTTAATCTCTCTGAACCTCAGTCTTCTCATCCGTAAACAGGGATGATATTAATAGCACTGACCTCATAATGTTATTGTAATGATTAATTAAGCCCATAGAAGTAAAACATTTGAAACACAGTGAAATCTCAGTAAATGTTAGTTCTTACTAGCTGGAAAGCAGTGTCCTAGAGCAGTGGCTTTCTCAAATTTTTTGACTGTGTGTCACATTTTATGCATTATCACTCAGAACATACAAATACATATGTTATAGTTATACCCACATATGTATGTGTGTGTATATCTATGTATGTGTCCGTGTATATATATGTATGTGTATGTATATATATGTATATATATGTTTCATTAAACACTAGTTGTTTTTACCTGTACAATACAGTCATATTTTACTTTCGATTTTATTTCATTTTTGAAAATGCTGGGTGCAACCCGCTAAAGTGACTTCATGACACTATTGGGTCTCAGTTGGCAATTTAAAAAAACTGGCTTGGTGGAAAGCACATAGATTTTGGTGTTAAAAAAAAATCCTGGGATCAGATCTCCCCCCACCACTTACTAGCTGTGTAACTGTAGGAAAGCTTTATTTGTTTGTTTGCTTTTTAAAAAAATCTGATCTTCAGTTTCCTCATCTATAAATTGAAGATGGGGCCATCTTGCCGGTACTTATATATGACATGGCACGGGACTTGGCACTCGGTAGATACTCCATAAGCTGTGGCTGTTGTAATTGATCTGCTTTGCGAGGCAGATAGGACTTGGAGAGAAGCTTGCTCCCATTACCAATGCCTTTGGGACCTCCAAATGCAATTACCATGGGCTTTGTCTCAGGGCTTGGTGTGGAAGCAGCTTCCGAGGTCTGCGATACCCTTGCTTAACAGCGTGCTTCCGAGTCCGGCTATTTGGATTTGATTTTTTAAAGTACTTCCTTTATTTTAATTCAGACCCCAGGGACCTGGAAAGTACACCACTGCTTTTTCCCAATAAAAATCAGACCGGCAATAAGCATATTGCATTTGAAATGGTGAAGCCGGGCGCGCCTTCAAAGGACACCCCATTAGGACTTGGCTAGCTCCCAGCCTGTGTTAGAGTCGATTTCCCTGGAGGAAACATGGCCACAGCCTCGCAGGCTCATCGGCTGAGAGAAACCTTGGCTTTGACCAGCTCTTTTATGACTGGGCCAACCAGACACTAAGAGGAGAGAGAAACTGTCTGAGTGACACGAGTGGCAAATTGGGACCCCACAACTCGTACTCCATCTTGGAAATCCTAAACAAGAGGGCATTATCTAGCCCCTGTGCCTGACCATACAGGGTTCTCTATCCATCAACAGGCCTCAGTTATCAGAGGCATTTTAATTCCTGGGAGGACATTTTCCAGGTTGCTATGCTTACAAAGATATTTGCAGTCATAAAAAATTTGTTTAAATATATAGCATTTACTAGATGTCAGGCATCGTTTGAATTGCTTTAGACATCTTCACTCATTTAATTTTCATAACCCTGCGAGATAGATTTTATTATCATTATCCCCATTTTAAGGATTAAAAAACTGAGGCGCAAGAGGATTAAGTGATTTGCCCAAATTCTCATGGCCTGGAAGTGGCAGATCTGAGATTTGAAGCCAGGCTGACTGGCTGGAGTCTGTGTCCTTGACCTTCACCCCTGGGTAATGACTCAAACAGCTAACCCTTCCTCCAGGCTCACCACGAGCCAGGCAGTGTTCTAAGCCCTTTACATGTATTAACTCATTTAATCTTCACAATAATGTTATGATGTAGACGTTGTTCTTACACCCATTTCCTGTACAATACTCTGCCTGTGCCCAGAGCTATTTTTTCTAGAAGCTTCGAAGATAAAGAACCATGAAGGACCCTCTGCTCTGAAACAGTATGAGGGCCAAAATGCCTGAGAGAGAAGGGTTTTGTTTGTTAGTGGTGCCCTCCTGAGTAACAGAGAGGTTGCAGCTGTTGACCCATTCATCAAACACAGTTTCTAAAGACCTACTCCATGCCAGGCACCTGGCTGAGCTCTGAGGACTCAAAGGTGCCCTCAGTCCCTGCCTTCAAGTAGGTTCTGAGTGAGGAACCAAAAGGTTTGTAGCTACCGTTTTCAAGCTCTTGCCATGGGTCAGGCGCAGCATTCAAGACTTCGATACACAAGATCATTGTCTCCTCTTAAGAACACTGCTTGAGGTTGGTATTATTACCCCTGAAGTCAAAGTTGGGTGAAACCAGGCTTTAGACCTAGGTTAGCCTAACTCCAAAACCCATATCCTCAACCATTAAATCATACTCAATCCCCACCCCTGGGTGGAGAACCAAGCTAAGTGGACATCCGTGGTTATCAGGCCAATATCCAGGCCATCCACCCTCCATTGAGCAATAGCCTGTGGTTTGACTCCACCCTTGTCTCCAGGGGCGACTGGTCTAAACCAATCTGGATTACCTCATCCCTTTCCGTGGTGATTGGTTTATGTACCAGATTTAAGCCAATCTGAACACAGCATGTACACGTGCACAGATTGGCACAGGTGATCCAATCAAAAGAACCTCTGGACTCTCTTCTGATGGTTGAGGTCATGCTTTCTTCCCTTGTGAATGTCAGTTGGAAAGCTGAGGCCCTGGGTCCTCTTGACAGCCATCTTGCAATGAGGAAGAAAGCCAGCCTGAGAGTGGAGCCAACACACCAAGAGGACGGAACTGAGAAAAGAGCTGAGGAGTAGGGGTGGAGTCATGAGAGACAATGCCTGGAGCTCACACAGTCTGCCTCTCAGGTTCTCGTTCATGTGAGTCAAGGGATCCTCTTTAGTGTGGGCGTTAGTCTACTTTCTTGCAAATGAGAACATCCTAACATAGAAGGGGTTTGGGAAAGACTGAGATTTTTGCAGTTTATAGTTATAATCCTAGACTTCTTAGGTATTTGCCAATATGACAAAACTACCCCAAAATTCATAAATGAGAAAAATGTATAGATTTGGTTAATAAAATTCTTTAAAAGAATTTAAAGTCTCCAAAACACAATGTAAATACAATTAAAGAGTATGCAACAAGCCAGAAAACGTATCTGCAGCCCATTTGACGATTAAGCAGCATATATCCATAACTTTGTATAAGTAAGAAAAATAAGTAGCACCTCTATAGAAAAGAAATAGGCTAAGGGCGTGAGCAGGCATTTCTTAAACCAGAAGAGAGAGAAATGGTAATAAACAAATTTATGCCAACTGTGTGATACGTGGATGCGTACCTGTCAGATGGGTAAGGAACGGACAGGTGATAGTGATCAAGTTTGGAGACAGTGTATAAAAATTCACACACTCAGGCGCTGCTGGATTAAGTATAAATTGGTGCCCCCCCCCAGGGGGGGATAATTTAGCAATAAGTATCACAATTTTTTAAATATGCATCCCATTTAATTTAACCGCTTCTCTTCTTAAAATTTAGTCTAAAATAATTCAAAAAGCACACAAAGTTATATGTTCCAGGATATTCGTTGCCATTTTTTTTTTGGTGATAATGAAAATTTAAAACAAAATATGCAACAGTAGGTGACTGGTTGCATAAATTGTGACAGTTCCATATAATGGCGTTTCATGCAGCCGATAAAGACAATATAGATATATAAAAAATGATGGTATACTGCTTGGTTATAAAAGCAGTTTGCAAAAGAAAAAGATATATGCATTATATATATGATATGGATGTATGGAGAAATGATGAAAGATATTTTATCTGTGAGTCTAAAACTGGAAGCTTCTAAACATTGGAACACAGGACACGGATGGAAGATCTAGAATCTTTAGAATAGAAAGTTTTATTCTAAAAGGGTTTTTCATGATTACTTTTTAAAATCCTACTCCTGTAATAATAAATGAGGAGTTGTGATGCCCAGAGGTTGCTGCACAGCCTGTATATAATGGACTTCCTGCGACAGGGTGGAGCAGGTCACGGCAGACGGATCAGAAACGACCCTGACGGAGGCCACGTTGTGCAGTGAGAATCCCGTCTCAGGAAAGGAAGGTCCCTTACCACCACGAGGAAGGGTCTCCAGATGCCCAGACTAAAAGGCAATTTGAAAGGAAATGTATGTTAAGAGCAAGGAGTTGCCAATGGAGCTTTCCAAAGAGCTGCAGTTTCTCAAAAACTGTTGCCAAAACAATTCTGAAGGCAAGTGATTTTTTTCTGTCGCAACCACGTCTATAGATCAGAAAGGATTTCCTGGTGAATAAAAATTTAATATGCATTTCTATTATGATTTAATGTCTTAGAAAAAGATTTTTCTAAAGAATTTAGTGTGAAAATTCACAAAGAAAATATAGTATTGCGTTTACATCACTAAATATACAGGTTTTATGTGAGTTTTTTTCCTGTTTTCAGGTAAAGAGAGACATTTTTGACAGATACAATATGGTATTTGGGATCCATACTTCAGTACGTTCACAGGACAATTTAATTATTTCTTAGCACATACTATGTACCATATTTTCCATCCTAATGTATTTCTCCATCACTGTGCTCCTTTGAAGTTAAGAATCTAAATCCCAGAAATGCTGTTAACGTAAAATAAGTCAGATTCTGAACCTTCTAGGTGTCTAATTTGTGTGTGTGTGTGTGTGAAGATATTAGCAGTGGTTGTCTGTGGGTGATTTAAATTATTTTGGATTAGGGGTGATTTAAATTATTTTTTCTTTTTAAACCTGTACATTTTCTAGTTTTTTTACACTGAGCATACCGGTAGTATGAATTTCAATCAACAAAGTCAGGTATTTAAGAAATGCTGCTTTCGGGACCGGCCCCATGGCCGAGTGGTTAAGTTTGTGCGCTCTGCTTCAGTGGCCCAGGGTTCGGATCCTGGGAGTGGACATGGCACCACTCATCAGGCCACGTTGAGGTGGCGTCCCACATGCCACAACTAGAAGGACCTGCAACTAAAATATACAGCTATGTGCTGGGGGGATTTGGGGAGAAAAAGCAGAAAAAAATATGTTAATTTTCCCATAAGTGAGTTTAATTCCTACTTCTAGCCCCTATTACTCTTTGTGGCAGAAACACAATCTTATTCAAATCAGGTTACTGGGGGCTTACAAAGTGCCAAGCCACCAGCAGGTGGGAGGCCTCTGGTTCACCCTTGTCACCTTCTATCCACACTGGTCACTTTAATATACTCCTGGCCTGGACCACAAGGCACCCCCGGGGCTGGCTCTCGCAGTGTCTTCCCTGACGCCCTGCAGGACCAGGGCGAACTCGGTGAGGCTCTCTCGGGCCCCCCGACCTGCCTCTCTGTGCATCCCCTTCTAGTCAACTGCTCCCACCATGCAGGAAAACGCTGCAAGACTTGCCTCCGCCCAGACTCTGCTCAGAAGCCAGGTGAGAGCTGCCTGTGTCCTTGCTCCCCCAAGCCCATCAGGAGTTGCCGTCACCCCACCACTCCAGCGCTCTGTCTGAGGGTCTGGGTGGGGTGGAGGACAGGGCACAGGGTTCCTTTGACACTGAGATCATTTAAAGCTTTCGCTTTTTCTCTCTTCTCTTTCCTCTACTTCCCCTTTGCTCTCTGCTCCCTCCTTACCTCTTCAGTCCAGCAAATCTTATGTAGTCGAGGAGGCTGTGTGCAGGAGAAAAGAAAGAGACTGACTCTCATCAGTCACATAAGCTTCTAAGTCATTTTTTGTTTTTGTAAGTATAACCTCAAGAATTTGACTCATTCTTTGGTTATATGCTGTGTCACGTGCCCTATTACACGTATATTGAGTTATTTAATTTAAATAAGCAAGTAAATCAACACAGAAAACAAGAGAGTTCATTCTCATTGTACTTTTATCTTGCATAATTATTGTATTATAATTATTGTGAAATAATACATATAAGCGGTAATTTAATACTGCTTTTCCTAGTTACCAGGTAATGTTCTTGATACTTTACATCATTAACACTCAAAACAACTCTTTTTTTTTAAGTATGCTTTGTTTTTGGTGGGGAAGATTGGCCCTGAGCTAACATCTATTGCCAATCTCCCTCTTATTTTTCTCCCCAAAGTCCCTGTACATAGTTGTATATCCTGGTTGCAAGTCCTTCTAGTTCTTCTGTGTGGGATGCCGCCACAGCCTGGCCTGATGAGCACTGTGTAGGTCCATGCCCAGGTTCCAAACCAAGGAACCCCAGGCCACTGAAGCAGAGTGTACAAACTTACCTACTCAGATATGGGGCCAGCCCCCTCAAAACGACTCTTAAAGTAGGTGCTACTAGTATTCCCACTTTGTAGGTGGGAAAACTGAGTCAAAGAGAGATTGTGTAACCTGCTGGAGGTCACACAGCTTATTAGTGCCAGCGCCAGGAATCAAACCGAGGAGTCGGGCCGCAGGGTCTGTGCATCTCCAGCCACTGCTAAACTGAACCTGTTAACGATGTTACGCAGCAGGGAGAGGTGAAGCATCTTGCCAAACGCCACTCGGCTAGTGTCGCAGGTTCAAACCCGGGACTAGAACCCAGGTCTGTGGACTCCAAAGCTCATCTTTCTCCTTCGCATCTCTGCTTTTTGAGAGTGACAAAGCTGATGACTTTGCCAGCCAGGCCAGTGCAAAACCACCACTCACTTCCAGACAGGACGTCTGGGAAAGCCTTGCTCTGATTTGTGAGGCTAATCCCTAGTGGGACTGTCATTGCTTAAGATTCTTAATAGACACAATTGTCAGGTTCAGCTCTCAGGTTCAAAAAGATAACTGCTCAAGTACAAGACAGGGAAGGAGAGACGGAGCAGCTACAGCCAACGAGAAAATTCCCAGTGGGGATTTTCACTGCCATGGAGCTGAGAATGAGTCAGCATTCTAGATGTGCGTTCCCAGAGGCTCTGGGGCTGTCATAACTCAAGTGTGTCACCTGAGCCTCTGCTCACTGCTGGACTCGGTACTTCACAGGGGGCACAACCAGCAAAGCCCTTGAGGAGGTCTGCAGGCTTGGTGGGGAGAGGGTTGGAAGGCATGTCAGAGGAAAAGAGAGAAGGATCTGGGTCCGGGTCGGACAACCTGGATTTGAACCACCACTTAGCTGCTTAATCCGTCTGTGCGGCAGCTTCCTTATCTCTAAAATAGGAGTAATAATAGCATCTACCTTGCAGAGTTCTTGAGAGGATTAAATGAGATAATCCATGTGAAGTGTTTAGCACTCGGCATATGGAAGTGCTCTATAGATGCTCTCTGTAATCATTATTATTAGCAGAGCAATACTCTTACTATTATTGCCAGGGCTAGTTAGCAATGAGACGTGCTGCCTTAGGTAGCGCCTACCCTGGACATGTGTAAACAGAGCTTCAAGAACTTACTCCATGGGGAGGATGTAAAGTGGATTCAGCCTTGAGGTGCAGGGGAAGCTGACGAACCTCCAGGGGCCCCGGACTCTGCCGCTTTCTGCCACCAGCCACAGTGTCCTTCGAGGAATACTCCGTCTTGGTCTGTTCAGACTGTTATAACAAAAATGCCACAGACTGGGCGGCTTATAAACAACAGAAACATATTCCTCGCAGTTCTGGAAGCTGGAAGTCCAGAATCAAGTCACCAGCAGATTCAGGGTCTGGTGAGAGCCTTCTTCCTGTTTCATGGACAGCATCTTCTCGCTGCACCCTCATATGATGGAAGGGGTGACAGAGCTCCCCGGGGTCTTTTTTATAAGGACACTAATCCCATCATGAGGGCTCCATCCTCATGACCTAGTCACCTCCCAAAGGCCCCACCTCCAAATACCATTACGTTGGGGATTAGATTTCAATATATGAATTTGGGGTCCACACAAACATAAATCTATAGCACCCCTGCCCCCGTTTATGGGGTCTGGGGAGCAGCCTCACATGCCTGACGATGCTGTCTCCTATGAGACTCACCATTCCAGTCCCTGGAAACAGCCTGGCCTTGGTCCAGCAGGGACGAGCAGAGACGGCTCATTCACTGGCCGTGACCTCCAGAGGTGATGAGAACAAAGTGTTCAGTAAGGGCTGTCACTCTGCCCACACAAGGTGTGACAATGAGCCCATAAACGCCTTCGGAGTGCACTGAAGCGAATGCAGACAGAAGTGTTAGGCAAGATGATCTGGCAGCTGAAGGCCCTGCTGGCACTGGATTCACATGTTCCGTGCGTATCTGTGGAAAGCTCAGGGGTTAGCGCAAGTTTGATGTTGAAGGGGCTCATTACAGAATCCTGGGGGTAGGGGTGGATTAACAAGGAGCAGGGTGGCTTGGATGGGGGGAATGTGCACCCTGAATGTGAGGCGATTAGGGAAGACAGTTTCTCTGGACCAGGCTTGTAGATGTGTGCCCAGCCAGCCCCATCCAAGCAGCTCTCAGTCCTAGAGACAGGCAGCAGAAGGAAGCTGCACTGTGTTTGGTGGAGAGGCTGTCCGTGGGACGACGGGAGCCCAGGGCAGCTCTTTTCGGGCTTTTCACAAACAGTGCAGCTGGTCACGCATGGTATGTGCCATGGACTATAGGGGAGAGTGTATGCTCCTCATGGCATCAGGGCAGCTTCTGCACAGTGTGAGGCTGGCCCAGGACAATTTCAGGGCCACCAACAGGAGCCTGCACCTGGGGTGATAAGCGACCTTGCAGCAAAAACATTTTCCCTTGTTAATAAATTAACTAGTTAATTAACGAAATGATATTTATTGACAACCTATTGTGATTGTTAATTTTATATGTTGACTTGACTGGGTCACCAGGTGCCCAGGCATTGGGTCAAACATTATTCTGGGTGTGTCTGCAAGGGTGTTTTTGGACGAAATTAATATTTGAATTGGTACATTGAGCAAAGTAGATGGCTCCGCCTAGTTGGGAGGACCTCATCCAATGACTTGAAGACTTGAATAAAACAAAAAGGCTGAGTAAGAGGGAACTTCACCTGCCTGACTGCTGAGCTGGGACATTGGTCTTCTGCCCTCAGAGGGGAACGTACTCTCCTGTGTACCACTGACTCGCCTGGGTCTCTAGCTTGCTGACTGTGGATCTTAGGACTTCTCAGCCTCCCTAATAGCGTGGGCACTTCTTTATAGTAAATCTTTATATATATATATGTCTCCATCCTATTGGTTCTGTTTCTCTGAAGAACCCTAATACAACTATTATGTGTCAGGCATTCTGCTGTGTGCTCAAAAAGCTTCAATCAGAAACTCTTTTAGCAGTGGCCGTCAGAGGAGAAAGAAATAGGTGGACGCTACAACCAAGTGACTAAAGTTCTTGAGCACATGTAAGGCATCCAGAAATAATTTGAGGGGTGGGGATGATCAAGAGGCTGGGATCCTAAAATAAGAAGCAAAGGCCAGAGCTAGTGAAGGACAAGTTAATTACTCCTGATGAGATTGCATTTAAAAGCCCAGAGTGCTCTAGGCTGGGGAAACACGTGTGTGTGTGTGTCTGTGTGTGTGTAGCTGGGAGTTGAATCTAGACGATCAAATGCCAGATTCTATGCACAAACCCCAACACTATACACCACCTTTAAGAGAAGTGAAGGTCACAGGCTTGGATTTTCAGAGAAGGATGAGAAAACATGCTGACACAGAATGTCTGTATATGCGTGTCTTTTCTATGTGCACAGAATATGTATAGATAACATTCACGCAAACAGACACATACAGTGTTCTTAGGATTCTTCAGGTATTGAGTCTTTGACCAAAACAGAGTCCTGCACTTCAGCTCCGGTGGAGTCCTGGGATCATGTGACCCCTCAGACAGAGCCCACGTGGGGAGAAATGCTGCTCTCGGGCCCCAAGTGCTCCTCTGCAGACAAGACTAGAGCAGGGCTCCCCCAGCCAAGGTGTGTGAGGGTCTCTTTCTGTTTGAGAAAGCTGCCTTACTCTTTCTGTTTGATAAGGAGGCCCACCTCTGGAATAGACCTGAGCTTGGGGCCAAACCCGCGTGGGCCTGTTGCTGAGCTGGGTCTTTGTGGCCTCTGGCGCATAAAGCCATCGCAAGAGGTGATGCCCTAGTCTCCTGCCAAATCACCGAAGCCATGTGCCAGGATTTCTCGGATCTTCTCGTGTTCTCTGTTCATTGTCCTGACCTGGCTTCCTGGGCCAATGGTGAACTTTATTTATTCTGCAAACACTTATTATGGACCTATCTTGGACCAAGAACTATATTAGGTATGAGGAATTCAGACAGAAACAAAACACAGGTCTTTTCACAGAGCCCTGGAAATCAGTCAGCTTTTTTTGAAAAAAAAAAAAATCCAACATGAACCTTCATCCTTTCACATGTGACTGATCATTTTCTTAGGTTGGGTTTTTGGAATGATCATCAATGCCATCGTTTTCTGCCCTTCCACAGGTAAGTTTGAAACCAACCAAGATATAAGATGTGGGATACAGATGGAAATCAAAATATCATCTCTGAAGGTGATTTGAAGACATGGCTTTAGACTTATGGCCACAGTGGGCCTCCCAGCACTTCCCTTCAGGTGTCAATTTACCCATCCAGTAAATAGGCTGACACCAGTGCACCTGCCGTACAGGGCAGGGGCACCTACCCTGGGAAATTTACCACCTGGTACTAGGTCCTGAACACGTTCTTCTGGAAGGTGGATCCGAGAAAACACAGAGAAGGCTGAGCTGAGCATGCTCAGTTCCTTTTCTGAAACGCATCCATCACATAAATCACTCGTCCTCTGGGGACCAGTTAGTGAAGGTGCATAAAGACCAGAGTGTTACTTCTGCTGACGTTTCTGCATGTAAGAACATGGAACAAAGGGAATGGAGGCTCTCTCAATGCCTGGTACGTGTGTCCAGGTTTTAAGCTGTTAATAAAAAGAAGGTGAAAGTCTTAGTCTGCTCAGGCTGGTATAACAAGATGCCACAGACTGGGTGGCTCAGACAACGGACATTTATTTCTCATTATTCTGCAGGCTGGAAAGTCCAAGACTAAGGTGCCAGCAGATTCGGTTCCTGGTGAGAGCTCTTTTCCTGACGTATAGACAGCTGCCTTCTCACTGTGTGCTCACATGACAGAGAGAGACTTCTGGTCACTTCCTCTTCTTATAGGGTGTTAATCCCATCACAAGGGCTCCACCCTCATGAGCTCATCTAAATCTAATGACCTCCCAAAGGCCCCACCTCCTAATACCATCACTTTGGAGGTTAGGGCTCCAACATAACAGTGAACTTGGGATGGATAGGCTCCTAGTTCCCATGGAGACCACGATGGAAAGAGCCCTGGACCTGGTGTCCAGATGCCTAAGTTTGAATCCTGACTCTGCCACTCACTAACCAAGCAACCTTGAGCAAATCATCTTATCCCACTGGGCCTCATGTGTGTGCTCTGAGGACAATGATGCTCAGTCTACTGCAGAGGGTTGTTGGGAGGACCAAATCTGAGCTTGAGTATGGACAGATGGGAGGGGTTGTATCTGTCATTGTCATTATTTCTCAAGTCACCTGGCCTTGACACTCTTCTTCCTGAGAGGGGGAGTACAGTGAGTGCCTTGAAGTCTAACCTGGACATCATCCGAGGCCCAGGCATCACTGAGCTACTTGAAGAAAGGAGGCATCTTCCAACCACAAGGTCTGTTGGATCCTTTCCATTTTAGAATGTCCATCATGAGCCTGTTCAAGGCCAAACCAGAGGACTGGACATCGCACTGGTCCTTGCGTGGCTCAGGGAAGGTTTTCCACCACGCTAGACTAAAGCTCTTTCTATCTCTGTCTTCTGGTCTACTATGCTACACTAAACACACACACACACACACACACACCCCAGAGAATCCATCTCAACTCTAATGGCTTAGCTGTTTTTCAAGTACAGAGAGAATTTATAAACAATTCCTTAGAAGTTAAAGGGGAGAGGGGGAAAAATCTTACATCCTTCCCAGAATGGATTTAAAAAAAACCAAAAACCTAAGAGTCAAACTTTCTCTTCCCTTGAGATACGACTAGGATTTCTCTCTTCTTTTTCTTCAATGGTTCCCTGTGCGTTAAATACCCAACGTGGCCCTTGTTGGTGCTGCCTGCTGATAGCTGGGTGTCCTTCCAGGCATAGAATCAGATCGCATTTCCTGCCTCCTTTTGGCTGGATGCAGCCAGGTGACCAGTCCAAGTGGATGAGTGGTCAGCAGAGGTGACGTGTCTTGCTTTTGGACTAGAGATTTAACCGTTTAGTGGCCACCGTGAGTCCTCCAGAGACCTACCCTTCTGTGGTGACTGGCAGAGTTCAAGATGGTGGCTGCTCCGCCATGCAGACGAGGTCCTTTATGAGGAGACATGGAGCAGAGCATCCTGCTAAAGTATGAGCAACAAGGAGGGAGCAAGAAAGTAACCTTCATTGTCATAAGATGTTAGAATCTGGGGGTTATTTGTTACTGCAGCGAAACCTAGTCTATTTCATCTAATATACCCCTAACGAATGAAAAAATGCAAACCTGTCCTGACGTTGTTTTATGCCCTAAAAAAACCCAGGTTGGCCATAGATGACACCAATTCATGGGAGACAGAAAACGTCCTCCCTCTGCATTGTCCACTGTCATGGCCTGGCTTAAAGAGAAGACCACGCTCCCCAGAGAACCGATTTAGCCTTTGCATTAAACATCAGGCTGCTTCCTCTACCGCATGGCAGGTTTTCATCTCCTCTGAATAATTTTTTAGCAACTTGAGAAACTGCAATCCAAACATATAGTATTTTTGGCTGGAAATTAAAACACGTCACTTTTAAAACATAAGCAGCATGCCCTGAATGTTTATGGTAAAAAGCTCACTCCTGGCCAGACTGCAAAGCTCACATTACCGAGAGGCAAACCCTGGAGCATGCTAGCAGTTTGCCTCCCAGTTCGTCCTTCCTACACAGTGCAATGACTGTGAATCGTTTCTCCTCTGGCACATGGACTCCCAGGCTTTATGACTGCTTTCATATCAGAGAGCGACTCGTTAGAATTCCCCCTTGCTGCAAGGGGACCACTATGGCGTTGGGGAGATAGGGTTCTGTCCACACTGCCCTTGTGATGAGTCAAAGCTGCCTGGTCCAGCAAGGTTTCCAATGACACCGCACTGAAGGCTCAGCCATGGAGCCTCCTGTTGGGGGAGCCACCTTATTCCTTTGTTCCTGAGTTCATTTATTTACACATTCATTTGTTAATATCTGCAATGAGCCATTTTCTGTGAGAGGTGTGGGGAGGGACCCAAAGACAAAGACGACATAACCCCTGCCTCTTGGGGAGCTGTAACCCAACATTTGAAGCACTCACTAACAAAGGTCATAAGAGAGAGACAACATATTATGCGAATTTAGAGGAAGGTGATATGGCAGGGGGTCCGTGAGAGGAAACGGAAAGAAAAGACATTTTTGACTATCAATTACCTACCTTTTGTCACTCCACTTCTTCTTCTTCTTTTTTTTTCCTTGGTTAGGAAGGTTGGCCCTGACCTAACATCTGTTGCCAATCTTCCTCTTTTTGCTTGAGATAGATTGTTGCTGAGCTAAAATCTATGCCAATCTTTCTCTACTTTATATCTTGGACACTGTCTCAGCATGGCTTGATGAGCAGTGTGTAGGTCTACACCCAGCATCCAAACCCGCAAACCCTGGGCCGCTGAAGCAGAGTGCATGAACTTAACCACTATGCCACCAGGCTGGCCCCTGTCACCCCATTTCTACCACACTGTAATGAGGTGGTAATTCACGTATTAGGTGTGGACGCTGTGTTTCAGAGATAATAAGGGATTTTTTCAAGGTCAAGAAACAATCAGTTGGAAGAGTTGCATTTCATAGGCAGGTTCATCTGACTCCAAAACCAGTGTCTATTGAGTCATTTAATCTCTCTAGGCCACACTTTACCCATCTACAAAAGGGAGATAGAGTGAAAGTACTAATCTTGTAAAGTTGTTTTGAGGATCAAATGAGATAATCCATGAAAGTAAAGTTCTTAGTCTGGCACCTAGTGAGCGCCCAATAACAGTTAGAATATTATTCTTGAGCACCTACTATGTGGTGGGCACTTGCTCCATACTTCACGTGTGTTAATCTTATCTTCCTTTTATGGATAAGGAGAGTGAAGCTCAGATAAATTAAACAACGTGCCCAAGGTCACCTAACTAATAAGCAACCGTGCTGGGGTTAGGACTGATGTCTGCCTGACTTGAACATCGGTGCTCTTTCTACCACGCAGAGGTGTCTTCCGAAGCTAATTGAGAAGATCAAAGCCCCCAGGGAAGGGGTGGTGTTCACCACTGTGTTACTTCTTGGGTGGTACTCAAGAGTATAGGCTTTGCGTTGCCCAGGCAGTTCCACATTTTACCAACCCTATGACTTTGGGAAGTTGTTTAATCTCTTGGAGCTCCATTTTCCCATCTGTAAAATGGGGATAATGATAGGATCTACCTCATAAGGCCATTGTGAGGATGAAACAAGATAACACATAGGAAGTGCTTAGCAAGATGCCCGACACAGAGAAATCTCAATGAATGTGAATGTTGATGATGGTGATGATGATGATGATGATGGTGGTGGTGGTGGTGGTGGTGGTGATGAAGGTGACGGGATGATGATGATGGCTCTGGCATCATTGACATAGCCTGTGTGATACACCCATGGAAGCTGCCACAAAAGAGGGGAAACGGTATTTACTCCAAGTCTATTGCCTTGGCCAACACACACTTCTGGTTAAACAAAGAATGTTTGAGATGCAACAAGTTAAGTAACTGTGGAGAATGATATCTACCAGAATTAGCGTGCTAAGAAAATGCGTTTTCAAGGCATTGCTTCTTTATGTGACTTCTTAAAATGTTGGTTGGTGACAAAGCCAGAATTCTCTTATCAAAATGAAATCTGTAGAATACAATTTTCAGTTCAAACAATGTGGTTTATACAAAGCGCCACCCTTTCAAGTCAGATGAGGAAATATAAAACTGTTCTATAATGGATGTATTGTTTGCACACAAAAAACCGTATGAATCCATGTTTCATGCCAGGCCTCATTTGGCATTTTCAGTAAAAGGGGAAAACTCTCTTTTTTCCAGAGGAAACCCCCAAAGGAGACCTCAGCACCATATCAACTGTCCCCTTTACTCCTTCCAAAATGTCAGAAGACCACAGCTATCTCTTTACTCATTGGGATGCCGGGTTGCTGGGAGACAAGGACCTGGCATTTATGACCATTGGTGCTTTTCATTGAACTGAGATGACTATGGAGTGGTCCCTTCTGTGGTGAATTCAGTTTAACAGAAATGTACCGAGAGGCCATTAAATGCTCAGCAGTGTTCCAGGTACCATGAGGATGCCGAGAAAGGGGAGTAAGACCCTGTCTTGACCTCGACACACTCAGCCTCTAATAGTGTTGGGAAAAGGCAAGTCCATGAAGGCAAGGCGACTCTTTACTGTCACAAGACAAATCCTGCATGCAGTCAACAGTCTTTCACCATTTCGTTACAGACTGCTGACTCTGTGCCAGGCACGGTGTTAAGCATGGAGGAGAGAAAAGCGAGAAGGCACACTTCCTGTCCTCAGGAAGCTCAGAGGAGTAGGAGAGAGCATCTAACTGGGAACCAGAGAAGAGTTTTTGGAAAGGTCTTAAAAGAATGGTAAAATTCAGCACATGGCAATGCTTCCTGTCTAGGAACCAGGACTCGATGTCACAAGGTAAGGTCTGAGCAATGGGTTGTAATCATTGACTGCTCAGTGACTCCTTGCCTGCCATTGATCAAACAGCCCTCGCAGGCCACTCCTGACATTTGGGGGCTATCAACATTCAGTCCTCCCTTCCTTTCAGCTCATGGGTTTCCCATAAGAATTCCCTCTTGTAAGAAGACTTGCTTGGAGAGAGGTCATAACTCTCCTCAAGGAAGTAGAGGGGGCTTCATCACTCCTCTCCCTGCCCAGGCTCAGCCCTTCCGGAAAGGCCTCACCAAGGAGGTGACATTTGAAGGATCCCAACCAGGTTAAGAGCGAGAAGAGCCTTCCAGAATGAAGAAACAGTAAGTCAAAGGCCTGAGGTAGGAATGGTTTTAATGGATTCAAGGAGCCCAGAGTAGAGTATGAACAGTGGAGATGACAGCAGAAGGGTAGGCTGGGGCCAGATCCCATAAGACCTCAAGGCCTTTGCAAGGGGATTGGAGTTTATTCCTAAGACATGAGAGGGTTATAAGCAGGAGAGTGGGGTGCAATTGTTTCTTCTTTGGAGTATCCCTCTGGCTGCTGAAGAATGATCTGTGGAGCGGCTAGAAAGGAAGCAGGGAAACTAGCCAGGGAGCTATTGCTGTGGCCCAGGGAGGAGAAGGTGACAGCAGGGACCACGGAAGTATCAGGGACCTTGGAGAGAAGGACATAGATCTGGGATAGAATTTACTGGTAATGTCCATTGGTCTTGCTCATTGACGTGAGAGGTGAGGGAAAAGAATCCGGAGTGACTCCTGGGTTTGCAGGTTGAACAAGCAGAAGGGTAGTTCCATTTAAAGAGGAACAGTGGACAGCGCTCTTACTGGGGGCATCTCCGAGCAAAAAACCCAGAGTTTTAAAGATTTTTTTTTTTATTTCCTTTTTCTCCCCAAAGCCCCCCGGTACATAGTTGTATATTCTTCGTTGTGGGTTCTTCCAGTTGTGGCATGTGGGACGCTGCCCCAGCGTGGTCCGATGAGCAGCGCCATGTCCGCGCCCAGGACCCGAACCAACGAAACACTGGGCTGCCTGCAGCGGAGTGCGCGAACCCAACCACTTGGCCACGGGGCCAGCCCAAAAACCCAGAGTTTTATTCTAAGCATGTCAGGTTTGAGATGTGTATGAAATAGCCAAGTAGAGGCATCAAGCAGAGTATTGTTCTATGGGACTTGAGTTGGGTGTGAAGGAAGGGGCTCCAGATACAAACTCAGATGTCTTTAACATCGGTGATATTTAAAGCCAAGGATTGGACTGTCTCCTAAGGAGAGAAATAGACAGAATGGAAGAGGTCCAAGGGCTGAACGTTAGGGTTCCGACACTTACAGGTCAAGCCCTCTGGAAGAAGAAAAATCCCAAATGTGCCTTCTCCCTTCCTACCATCAGGCCCCACTGCATGGCAGGATAAGCCTCAGAGGGAAAACGGAACCCGTAGGACCATTATAAACCAAATTTGAATACTGAATGTACATAATTAAAAACATTTGGCCCCAAAGATTAATAACTCCTTTTACATCTCCCTTTGACAGTCGCTCTGATTTGCCGGGCAGGACGGGTGGGGTGGGAGCTCTCTGAGTTGGTTAACACCTCCACGTTGCTTTGAGCAAAGTGTGGGGCGGCGACAGAAAATGCCACATTGCAGATGCCTGCTTGGGGATGGGACTCTGACTTCACGCCTCCCGATAGAGGCAGAGACTCGCTTCTGACGGAGAGAAAGTATTACAAAAATATATATGTAACACATATTCTATTCCTGATTTAGGTCTATAATCTTATGAGCCAGACTGTAATGAATAAAGTTATAATTAGCTGTAGATGAAGAACACGCTGCCGTGTTTTCTTGGGTGCACTTGAGGGCTCCCGTCCAATCTGCACATTTACAAGCTGTGCTATTTGCATCGGCTTCTACGGACTCCACTCAGAGACAGAAGAAGCTGCATTATTGATGACAGTGTACGCTTCTTGCTTATCTCTCTACTACACCCTGTGGGGTGTGGAAGTGCAGGAAGAGGGAACAGCCAGGAAATCCGGAAAACACTACCCCATCCTCACAGAAGAGCTCCCCAAATAGCAGCATCTATGTCGATTCTATGCCAGAAAACCTCTGGCATTTTCCCTCAGTTAGATCTACAGACTTGGACGATAATGACATAAATTGACGTGAATTGTTGTGACGTGTGCTGTGTGACCTTAGGCAAGCCACTTCCCCACTCTGGGCCCTGGCTTTCCATCTGTGAAATGAGAAGTTTGGCTTGAATATCTCTAAGGGCCCTTATAGCTTCAACATCCTGAGGATCTATGATTCCTTCTAAAGGAAACCAAATAGAATGGTCACCAGGCAAGCTCCTGCAGGACCGGACCTTACCCTACACTCCCAAGGAGCCTAGGCCCCCACTCACTTTCTCTTCGTCTTCATGTGGTGTGAAGCAGTGCACTGGTAAATGTTTGACAACTGGCTCTCTGGTGAAAAGCTCTGATTTGTAGTGTGGCCAATTTCTGTGGTGTAAATACTCTACTGTGGTGGATTTCAACCCACCAACATGGTGTCACTGGACACAGAGTTGGGAAAAGATGCACATAACCAGCTCTCATAAGCTGGCACTCCTACTGACCATAACTCATGGGATCTGTTGGAAATAACTGGCAACTCACCCCCTGCTCTCTTCTCCTCCGCTTCCCCTGCTCAAAAGACTGTTGCAGGTAGCAAAGAGAGTGACTGGTCCTTTGGATAGTTTCCCTGCAACACGGCTCTCTAGGTGACTGTGACTTCAAGGTTAAGGGCACAGGCTCTCAAGCCAGACATCCAGGCTCCAAATTCTGGCCCTGCCACTTACCAGCTGTGTGGCTTCGGCCAACTGACACAACTTCTCCAAAAAAGATGTAAACTGGGCATAGTAAACATACCTTCTTCGTAGGTGTATTAGTCAGCTTGGGGCACCCTAACAAAAGATTGGAGACTGGGCTGCCTAAATACCAGAAATTTACTTTCTCAGTTCTGGAGGCTGGAAGTTCAAAATCAAGGTGCCAGTATGGCCAGGTTCTGGCGAGGGCTCTCCTCCTGGTTTAGCAGATGGCCACCTTCCCACTGTGTCCTCACATGTTGGAGAGAGAGCTGTGGTATCTCTTCTTCTTATAAGGGCACCAGTTCTGTAGGATCAGGGCTCCACCCTTATGACCTCATTTAACCTAATCACCCTCTTAAAACCCCTATCTCCAGTTCAGTCACGTGGGGGTTTAGGGCTTCAATTTATGCATTTGGGGGGTACAGTACAGTCACATGAGGGGACACAATTCAGTCCATAGCAATGGGGTTGTTGTAAGGATTCAGTTAATACATGCAACACGCCTGGTGCATGGTAGGCACTCAGTAAGTACTAGCTATTTTTGTGTGTATACATATATATTTTAAAAGATGATGGTCAATTTGAGTTTGAACCACAGAGTCAAAGATACAACCAAAAGAAGGAAAAGAAAAGTAACTTTGGCACAAATTCTATAAGCCTAGAATTCAAGTTTCTTGAAAGAACCTCAGACCCACCCAGGACTTACAAACATCCAGTCTATTGGTGAAGTCAATCCAACCCTTGGTCTAAAAGCTCTGCACTTGGATATTGTGTTGTGCTCTGGGCAAATTATCACTTTAGTGTTAGAAATCTGAAGAGCAACATTTACCGTGCCATTGGTTTCCTCTCCTTTTGTGAACCCATGGCTGGTAACTGGGCCAGCAGAAAGCCCTGGAGGACTTCCTGCTTCTCTTACCTGTAATACTCTTCCCCACACTGAAAGTCAGACTCTGGGTACCAATCTTTCCAGTTTCCAGATGAACCCTCCCCAGATAACACCTGCACCTTGATGTGGCTGTCTCTTCACACAGCCCCTCTGACCTCCATAAATCCACATGAGCTTTGGTAAAGAATAAGGTGAGGAAAAGAAAGCTTGGATGAGAGGATAAGTAGGAAAGGAGGGAAGAGAACGCCCATTTCTTGAGCATCTCTTGGTTTCCAGGCAGGGAGCCACATGCCTGTGTCCATCCCAACTCTGATGGACTCTCCCAATAACTCTGAGAAATGTTCAACAGAATTTCCATAAAGCCCAGCAATTCTACTCCTGGGTATATATCCAAAACACTTGAAAACAGGCACTCAAATACTTGTGCACAAATGTTTACAGCAGCCCTATTCATAACAGCAAAAGATGGAAACAACTTAAATGTCCATCAACATATGAATGGACAAGCAAAATGTGACACATCCACACGGCGGAATATTATTCCGTCATAAAAAGGGAACGGAGTACTGACACATGCTACAAGGTGGTTGAACCTCGAAAACATTATGCTGAGAGAATGAAGCCAGACGCAAACAGTCACATCTTGTCTGATTCCATCTATTTGTGATATCCGGAAGAGTTAAATCCACAGAGATAAAAAGCACATTGGTGGTTGCCAGAATCTAGGGGAAAGGGAGGAATCAAAATGACGGCTTGATGGGTACCGGGTTTCTTTCGGGGTGATAAAACTGTTTGGGAACTTAATATAGATGGTGGTTGCACAGCCTTGTGAATGCACTAAATGCCACTTGGTTTTACACTTTAAAATAGTTAATTTTATGTTATGTGAATTTCACTTCAATTTTTAAAAAAGCCATTCCACACTCTGGGTATTTTTGAGTTTTATTTGTTTTAGAAGAATGCCTTTAGCTCTGTACAAGAAACTCAGAGCTCCACTCAAAAGTGGAGATAGGAGGCGACCTCCAGTTTCTTTTCCTAATCACCGAGGTCCAGGGCCCAGGCCCGGGAAAGGAGAGGAAGGAGGAACTTAGCATTATTAACTCCTCAGCTGGGCCAGCAGCAGCGGCGGGTCTTTTACTTATTTCATTTAGTTCTCATACTTTGCCCTGTAGGGTACCACTTGCATTGTGTTTATTGCAACTCTGGTTGATTCTCCCAACAGCCCTGAGAAAGATAGGGTAGAGTTATTTCACAGACTGGGAAAGTGAGACTCTTAAGTACTGGGACCTGGTTTGGAGCCCAAGTCTGCCTGACTCCGGAGCCTCAGCCTCTTCTCTCAGCAGATGTCCCTGAGGGTGTCAGTGGCAATTATAGCCAATGCTCTTACAGACACAGCCTCCACCAGCATGGGCCCTGGGGGAGAGGAGAGAGGGAAATAGGGCTTTTTGTGGCTCAGCTTTACCTCTCTTGGGCTCCCCTTTCCCTGTCCGCTAATCAGCAGGGTAGAAATATGGCCCCTTTAAGAATAAATCATCCTCTGCAACAGTTGGGTTAGCAGCTTATTCATCTGAGAGAGAAAACTTCCCTTGACAGCCTAAAGCCTGGGAGTTTGTTTGTCAGAACTTTTAGAATGGCTGGTGGTGCCTTTGCCCCTCGTGGTCCAGGTTCCATGTTGATTTAAGGAATCCTTTTTATTGCATTCACTGGGGTGCCACGGTCTTCTCAAGGATGCCCTCATTTCCCAGAGTGGGCACGGTTGAGGTAGGAAGGGCGCGTTCTGGCTTCTGGGCTTCCCTCTTCTGCTGGCGAGCCCCCTCATCCTTGACAAGCCTTCTCTCCTCGCAGGGACTCATTTCATCTGCGTGCAAAGAGGAGGGTGCACTTCCAACTTTGAAATGTCGATGATTCTCCTTCAACACCTTAACATTTGCCGAGGAACTTGGCAATGGGAGACGGATATAGGTGTCCTCAAATTTGCGTGTGAATCAGACAGATCCTGTTATGAAACCACACGTGTGGAAAGCAGAGGGTAATGGCAGAATGAATAACCAGCCGCTAATTCATGGCGAACTTGTAGATGTTTACAGAAGTCAGGAAGGGAGAAAGATGGAGAGAAGGAGGAAGAGAGGAAAGAAGTGAGAGAGGGGGGAAGAATGGAAGTGGTTAAAGGACACTTTGGAGTCAGAAATGGTAAGTTGGTGTCTGCTCTTCGCTCACTGACAGCGTGACCCCGGCAGGTCACTTCACCTCCTTCGGCTTCAATTTTCTATCTGTAAAATGGGCACAGAAATATCTACCTCACAGGGTTAATATGAGACTGTTAAAAAACAAAATCAACCGGGCAGATTTTAAAGATCTTATTGACTTTATTCAACGATGCATGAACGGGGCAGCGTGCAGTGTAGCAGACGGAAAGGAGCTCCGAGGAGCTGTACAGAATGGAAGACTTTACAGGCAGAAGGGAGCAGGAATAGGGGGTTATACCAGGCAAAAAAACAGGTTGGTTATTGCACGGTTCCTTTCCTTTAGGGGATGGCAGGGGTCTATCATGCAGATTACCTAACTAGCACTGATCAGGCGATTCCTGAGTCATAGATTTAAGATTCCATTTCTGGAAGAGCCGAAGCTGTAATCAAGTTAAGTCTCAGCTGGGTGACATGGGGCTTTGCATAAGCGACTCCATTTGGGGCCAGTTGTCTTGTTTTAAACCGGACTAGAAGAAATAACATATTTGAAGGACTCAACACTTTGCTGGGTACTTAATAAGCACTCAATGAAACATAAGCTGTTGAGCAAAGAAGGTCCTAGGAAGGTGGGGAGGGAACCCTGATTGAACCCCCACGAAGCAGCGCCCAGGCATTTCCATCAACATAATCACGTGGAACAGACACGGAATCACAGACGATTTCTCATGCAAACTGCGAGACAGGGCTGCTTTCTCTTTTTCTTTCTCAAATTTGGAGACATGAAGTCAAGAGGCAGAGATGGGGACCCTCTTTAGGCTGCCCCAGATTCCAGTTGCTGCCACTTGTGTTGCTTTGAAATACCCCCCGGAATGATCAGGATGCGTTCTACGAAGAGTGCATCCCCACTGCACCTGAGACCCACACGGTCTCAGTACACGGGCGTGCACACTCACAAGGCATTTTCCAACCCTTGCTTGCACCACCCCCCAACCCTTCACATTTACATGCATACCCAACAAGGTCTGAGCAGCCAAGGTCAATGCTTCTCCTTGTGGGAATCAAAAGCAGTTACCCTTTATCACTTTGAATTGATTGTCTTTGCATTATTTTCCCACGGCCTCCCCACCCCCAGAGCAGGTCCAGTTCCTCTGATACATGCTGTCAAAGCCTGGAGCACCTTTCCTGCTTGGCCCTTAGCAGTTAGTCATCACACGTGGATGTGCCTGGTGACTTGATCAGTGTCGGCTTCGCCTCCTAGACCTGCCGCTTCAGAGCTTGGGGACCCCGACTGTAGGACTCATCCTGCCCCTTGCACACGCCCGGCATCCAGTGAAAGTTTCATAAAGATGTGGCGGATGTCGACAGGAATGGGTGGACACGTAACAATGAGTCTTTTCAAACGCAAAGTCGCAACATCTCCAGAACTGACCTCACAGTAGGTAGGGCCCTTGAACTTGTACCACACGCCCGGCGCCTAGCCGCAGCCTCCACTCTGCATCCAGGGCCTCTGCCCTCCAGCTCTCTGCTTTGTAGCCTGCCCGGAGCCAGGAACAGCTGGCTCCTTCCTCAGCAGGGGCCCTCCAGACATCTCTCCTGGAAGGATGGGCAGGGTCCCACCTTGACACTCCCAGCTCTGAGCAAGGGTCTTTGTGTCTATCACAATTAGGATCCAACTACCCCAAAGGGGTCTTTGGGGCCAGCGACTCCTTTTCCTTTTCTACCTGCCGCCCTCAGCACTTTGCCTTGTCTCTTTACACCTTTGACTCCAGCCTCAGATTCCCTTGAAAAAATATTTACATTTCCGCCCTTTTCAGGGAACTCTGTCTCTCTAATAAATAGAAAACGAACCTTACCGGTGCCCAGCCCTGGAGCAGCACTGAGGGGCTCGGGGAACCCCACTGCCCCATTCCTCTCCACTGGCTCCCCCATCAGACAGCCCCTTCCCCAGGGCTCTGACCCCCACTTCCGAACCGGCCCGTTCTGTGCTCTCCCCCTCATTAAATCAGAGACCATCAGGCTCCTCGAGACATGACAGAAGCTGCTGCCTGGCTTCCCAGACCAGAGCGGGCCCAAGGGGGTGATTAGCATAGTGTTGTAGGGAGAGAAGTCTGCAGTAATCCTTTTTCCTATTGACGCTAAATAACCTTACCTGAAGGCTCCCCACCCCTCCAGCCGGCCACAGGCAGCCAGAGAAATGAGGACCACTCTTGTCTTTCTCTTCTCCTGGCCCCTGCTCACCTCCTCTCCCCTCTGATGCTCCTCTCCCGTTCTCTCCTTCCCCCTTTCTTTCTCTCTCTCTCCTCCCTCCCCTCTCTCTCTCTCCCTCCATCTCTCTCCTTCTGTCTTCATCTCTCTCTCTCTTTCCTTCTCTCCCCCCACTTTCTACCTCCACCATAGCTCCATCCTTTTTAAAAAATGCAAACGTAGAAGTCGCCAAGGAAAATCTTCTCCTCTCCTAAAACCGTGGGCCTGTGCCTCCCTCACAACTGGAGCCGTCTTCACCGGACCTACGCTTTGCTCTGCCTGGAAAGCCACCGGAATGACAAATCTTTGGACAAATTACTGATTTCTCATCTAATTTACATCCAATTAGTGTGAGTGAAATGAATCATGTGGTCAGCCCCTCAGGGGAAACATTGAGATAACAAATGCCCAGGGCTTCTTTCCTGGGGAACTGACAGGCCCTTGGGGAAGTCCATGATTTACCCCTCAGGTCAGAGGCCCCCTCCCTTCCCCCAGGCAGGTTACCCAGCCCATAGATCAACCCCGCCCCCTCCCTGCAGCCGGACAGGCCCAAGCGGAGGTCAGGCTGGTAAAAAATGGGGAGGTGGGGACCAGATCTTCTGCCGATCCCCTCCATGGGGATCCACTTCAGATTAGAATGCAGCGAGGAGTTTTTGGAGTAAGTGCCCTGTCTTGGGCTCGAGGCGCTCATGCACAAAATCTCTGCCACCCCACTAGGATCTCGTGAGGCAGGCGGTCCAGGGCTCTGGTGACCCTAACTGGCATTTGCTGCCACTCACCACATGCCAGGCCCCACCCTGCATTCAGTGCTCTGTAGCACCACAGCTTTTAACCCTCACAACAACGTACCCTAGGAGGCGGGCACTCCTCCTTCCTCCACTTTACAGAGAGAGAAACTGAGGCTCAGAGAGGCCTTGCTCCCGTCAGGAAGATGCAGGACTGAGGTTTTTGAACACTGGCAGTACACTGCCAGAGTCCGTGCAATTAACCATCATGCTCCACCTGCCACGTCCATTTTGCAGAGGAGGCAACTGAGGCTCAGAGGGGTAGAGTCATTGCTCAAGGTCACAGCACAGTTTTGGCAGAGCGGGAATGTCAAGCCCAGTGCGTTTCCTCCCCACGTAGCTTCGCCCGGCTGCTCAGGGCAGGGATGGCGCATGCCCGAGTCCAGGCAGGTGGAAACCACTTCCGGGGATAAATGCCGATGGATTATCTGAGGCCCTCCTTGCTGTCCAGAAAAAACGAACACAAGTGCACACCTTGCTGTGACTGGGTCACTGCTTGCTGCTTCTTGCACAAAGAATAGCAGACGGTATTCAGAAATGTTTTTCTAAAACAAGAAAGATTATCCTCCGAAATCATTTGAAGTGGGAAGGCTGGGGCGCGGGCGCGGCGGGCCGGGGGCACCGGCTTCTTGTCTGAACAGTGCAGTAGCTGCGTGTTTAGAATGAGTCTCATCTTCCTGTGTAAACTTGTTTCTAGTCTGCTATTTAAAACCTGGCATATGGATGGGATCTCAGCTTCCAGTACTGGCAGTTCTTAACATTCACAGCGACTAAATAAAAAGGGAATTTTAAAAACCAAATGCAGTTTTACCCCATAATGAGGCAAAGAGAGAACTACTGAGAAGTTAACAACTCTCGAACTTGGGCCCAGCCAACCCTCTAAACATGGAGGCCTCTCCAAGGCAGGGGAGACTGAGGAGGGAAGGGACCAGCATTTTCTAAGTCCCTAATGCTGGCCTAGCTTTTTGTGCTGGGGGCTCAACCTTAGGGTCAGGGTTAGGGTTAGGGTAAGGGCAGTCAGTAACCCCCAGCTCTGCCACTCTCTAACTGGGTGACCTTGGATATGTTACTCACCCTCTCTGAGCTTCAGCTTCCTCAGCTGTAACACGGACCCAAAATAGGACCTAACTCGCAGGATGCTGTAAGGATTACGTGAGCTGATGCTGTAACACGTGTAGCATGAGGCTCGCTACATTCTTAGTATGCAAAAAACTGTCATTATTATCTGCAGATCCACTGGGGCGGTGGGGATTAATTTCATCATTTTTCAGTTTCTGAGATTACAGATGATGCTGTCCACGGAAGTAGGTGTCCAACCCATCTCTCGCCAGGGGTTGAAGATAAATCGTGGTCCCAGAAATGTGATGAGCAGAGTAGAAAGAGAGGCCTGGGGTGGCAGCAGAGAAGAGACTGGAGAGCAGGAAGGAGGACTCAGGAGGCACAGGGCTCAGGTAGCTACAGACAGAAGAGGAGAAACAAGGCTCCCAGGGGGAGCTGCCAGGTTGATTCCTCTCTGGATCCCCAGTAACAATAGCATAGTAATCATGTGCTTACTACGTGCCAGGCACTGTTTTAAATGCTTTACAAGTTTTGGGGATTTTTTCCCCACATAAGCCTCAGAACGGCTCATTGAAGTGGTTATAATTTGTCACTGGAAATAGAGACTCAGAAGTGAAAGGTCAAGGTCACACAGCTAGACAGTGAGTGACAGGGCTGGGACATCAGCCTAGGCAGTCATGTTCCAGAGCCCCGCTCCATTCACTGCCTCTACTAGCACAGGTCTTGGCACCAGGGGGCATCCTGTAGCCAAGAAGAAAGATTGGTGCCCAGGGAGAGAGCAGAAGCAGCTCCTTTGGTTCAAGTAGACAATTAAGTCAGCTGCAAGCCTCCTGCCAGCTCCCCAGGGGCAGAGACCCCTAAGACCCACTCAGGACTCCTTGCACAGCCCCTTGACAATCAGAGCAAGCCACCTGACCCAGCCCTGAGAACCTGTTCCCTGACCACCCCACAGAGCGGACCACCGCTTCCTACATGTGTGGCTGGGCCAAGCAGAGTGACAAAGAGTGGCACAGCAGCTCTGCATGACCTCAGTTTCCTGTTCTCTAAAACGGGAAGATCACGGCACTTACATCATGTGATTGTAAATGAGGATTCAAGAAAGCAACTACAGCTACCAGGCGAAGACTCCTCGGTTCTATTGTTGCTGGAACCAGTCAGGAAGCTGAGGTTCAGAACAGGGGAGTGACCCTCCCACAGAGCAGCAGCAGACAAACCCAGTACTGAAAACACTAAATTTGAACCCGGCTTGGTGAGCAAGGTAGGAAGCGGGTCTGTGGGGATGCCGGGGTGTCTGTGTGGGGAATCCAGCGGTCTGAAGAACCACAACCCCCACGATGTCATGGGTCATCCCTGACTCGATTATCCCCAAACACATTGAACTCCCTGCTTCTCAGGGGCGGCTCCCAGACACATCTCTTGCCAGCTCCACATTTCTCCTGAGCATCTCTCGGGAGGAAGAACTTTGTCCTGACTCGGAGATTTGCCCCAGGCACCGAGGACGCGCCTGCTCGGAGCTTCTGCTTCAGAGCCTGCCACTGTCAAGACTTATGGCTGCCTCGTCTCTCCCCCTTGCTGGGTCTGGCTACATCACTTATCTCCCCGACGCTGACCTGCCAGCAGCTGCAGGAGGCTCTCTCCGGTAAGATTTGATTAATGAGGTTCAGCAGCAACAAATCAGTCTTATGGAGCAGCCCCCCCCTCTCTGGGACACACTCTCACAACAGCCGCTGCATACAAACCACCTGGCGGGTGTGGGGCTGCCTCCCAGTCCGCCTGCCAGCGGCCCCTGGCTCTGCATCCCGGGTTCCGTGGGCCGGACCCGGCTGGGATCATCCTCATCCGCCAGTATGCACGCATTCAAGTACAAGTAAGAGGTGCTTGCTTTTTCCCCTAATCTTCAAGATAATACTATAATTATTATAGCAGCGTAAATCATAATAGCTACTGTTTCTGGACTTACTGGATGCGAAGCAATTTGCTAAACACTTGATGTGATTTTATTTAATGAATCCTCTCAAAACCCTGTGGAGGGGGATTTTATTATCCCCATTTTACAGATGAGGAAAGTGAGATGCAGGGGGGCTGGTAACTTGCCCAAAGCACACAGTTAGGAAGGGGCAGAGCTAGGATTTGAACCTTAGCATGCTCACCTTTCAGGATACATCTTCACGTGTTTGAAGTCTTAAAAGCCTCTGGAAAATGATAAAGGTGGTGGTCCTTCTCCTTGGGAAAATGCACGTATCTATACACACGTTGCCGCACAATTTCATCATGCACAGATGCACCCACCTTCACCCCTGTCTATCCTGAGAACCTCACCCCCTGCCTCACTGGGAAACTGAGGCACAGCCTTCCCCCTCTGGGCCTCAGTCTCTCCTGTAAGGACAGAAGGCTGGGAGATCCCGTCTCCAAGGCCCCATCGCTCTCTTACTCCCTGTGCCAACTGCGGATACCCAAGTCCAGCTTCCCGATGTCCTCTGCTCACTCCCATTTGCAAAGTTCGCCTCACTGGAAGGCAGAATTGTTTGTCTCTTTGAGTTTCCAACCACTGTATGCACATCATCCACCCCACCCCTTCTCCTTCCCCGACTGTTTTATTGGAACTCTTTGCTTCTCAAGCAGTTACAGGAAGCCCATGGCACATCCAGGTCCGTCCACCCCTTTGCAGCATAATCTACACATCATTCAAGTGCGCGTCCCTCCAGCCACCAGTGACCCCATGGCACCTTCCCAGGAGGCTTTCGGAAGTGGGCATCCTGCTCAGCTGCTCCTTGGACCCCCCACAACTCCTCTTGCCCCTGGACCACCAGGCCTTGATCCCCACCCTTTCCTTGCAAGCTGAAGGGGCTGTGGGTCTCCCCCTTCCGTTCCTCTCTTTACCTTCCCCAAAGCCTTCACATCCCAGAAACATTTGTCAGGGATTTGCCAATAGTCACTTTTTCATCTGCTGGGGCAAGAAGTCATCTTTGCATATAGACGTTTTGTAATAGATGCTGCATTGATTATGTTAAGTTCTTTTGGGAATCGCCTGGCCATTTCTGGGTCCTCACTGACCAGTTCCACCTCCAACGCACATCTTGGATCTCCTGGGTCAGGATGCCAAACCACCTGAGCCAGAGGCTGGGGGAGGGAGCCCGGGCCCAGATGGCTTTGCATGTGGTAGGGACGAACGACTCTACCCATCTGAGATGGACTTTGTTGGCCCACTCTACTTTGGACTGGCTGGCTGAGGAAGGTCCATTTAATCTGAATATGACCTGTTCCTCAGTTGGAAATAATAATGATGATTCTGGCGATGAACATTTTTTTTGTACTCTGCAGGGTAAAAAGCAAAGAGCACTCCTCCATTAGTTCATACTCTCCTCACAACGACCTTGTGCGTGGGGGTTATTGTTACACCCGCTTTACAGATGGGCAAAGTAAGGCACTGAGAAGTGACTTGCCCAAGATTGCTCGGTTCGCATGTAGCAATTCCATCCCGTTAGTCCAACTCATCCAACTGTGAGATTGTACTTTTTCTCTTATACCATTTTGCTTAAAAGCTCATGTGGGGAGAGGGGCATTTATAGGATGCTCTCAGATGTTCCCCTAGTCTAGTGTCCTCCAGGAGCATGTAGGGAACGCCATGTGGTTATGTGCATTCGTGCTGGGGAGAGGTGTGAATAACTATGTGTGGAAAATTTGGGAGTGGTGGGTACGTGTCTCTCTGCAGGCTGAGTGTGCGTGTGTATGAGGGAGGGGGTTGGGGGAGTATGAGCCTGTGGAGTGTAAGGAGAGTGTGAGAGCGCATCTGCGGGGGCGGGCAGGGTGTGGGAGTGTGTGTACACGTGGTGTGAGCCTCTGATCTGCCTCCTCCCCTTGTGGATCGCTCTGCACTTCATCTTCAGAGCCCGGAGCCTGTGAGTTCAGCCTCTTAGGACGAGAAGACCAGATGGATCACCATTTGCAGACTGTTTGAGGATGACTATAAAACAAACACATTAACAAGCATGCCCAGTCCCCAAAGAAGGCCCCCCCACAAGCTCAGGACCACCCCCAAGTTTTTGGAGTTGGTCTCTGGGCAGTGCCCTTGGAGTCAGTGATCAAGTCACCAGGAGAAGGAGGCCCATCTCTGTAGGTGTGGGATGTGGGCAGAGAAAGGTCACTGTGGAATTAGGCCCATAGCCCCAGATGGCAGAGGTGGAGGGAGAGAGGAGCAGGCGTGCAAATCCCTGTTGGACCCGGTGCCTCCTGTCGCTGCCCAGAGGTTGTGCGGGAACTTGCAGGGACACTGCAGCAGTCCCTCAGAGCTGCTGAGGGTCATCTGTCCCAGGCAGGCCGAGCCCTGGAGGAGCTCTGGTGGTCAGTCTACCATCTGAAGGCATGGGAGGTAGTCTTCCAAGTCTTCCTCTGGCCAACCTCCAGTGAGTAGGCTGATGAGGTCCAGAGAGACCTCCTCACTGGGTGGCACCTGAGGTCTTATAGCGCCAGGGTCAACTCACAGAGAGGACTGGAGGGCCCCCTCCACCCGCCATCATGGCCTCTGAGCACAGAGCAGAATCTGCGTCCACAGTACACCTGCTGGCTTCCACTGGGCTCAGACACCCTGAAAACAGCTCTAACCCGTTCCTAACACTGAGTCTGTAACTGAGCTGTGGGAGGGAGACAAAGCCCAGTCCAGCTGGTGGGGTCCCCATACGGCCCAGCCAAGGCCCCCAGAATTCCCTCTCTGCCTGCCCCCGCTCTCCGCCTGGCATTCCCTGCAGCAACCCTGGAGTTTTCCCTGGAGTTTCCTGCTCTGGCTTCTACCTGAACTTGGCATCCCCGTGTGCCAATTAGAGTCACACTTCCCATTTAACCAGAAGCACATTTTCCAGCTTGTTCTTCCATCAGGCTGGGCTCCAAATGCCTCTTGTGGTTGTTTCCCGAAATCAAATCCAACCTCAAAGCATGAAGATTTCCCATTATTAAAGACGAGCAAAAGCATATGCCCCGGGCTCTGGAGAGAATTTCTAATGAGGATCGCAAAGATCACAGCCGACTCAGGAGCTCTTGGAGTCCGAGGGGCCCTCAGCAGTCGCGGAGTCTTCTAATTACGCTCCCCGCACATCTCCGCCCTACCTCGCCATGCCTGCGCGCACGGCTCCCACGATGGTAGTCTGTGTGATGGAGAGATGGTGTTTCAAGTCGGTGCGTAAAGGGAAAAACCAGGCATGGTCGAAATTACCCTTACAAATCCCTTAGGAGGGAGACCAATATGCCATCTCCGTAAGTCCAGCATTGCGGTTTTCCTTCAGCGTTGGAACAAATCGCTTTTCTTTGGGTTAAGCACCAGACGAGGTTATTGGCTTGATTTGAGGGGCCACGTTACATGAAAAATGCGTGTCTTTGACGCTGGAATCACCCTGAGGGTGATACTCACAAGAAAAGAGGTGCAAAGAACTGAAGCCATTGGGGAAACAGCAGGATCCGTCTCTTGTGCCTGCTCTGGGGCGCAGCTCCTTGAGTGAAAGGGGGTCAGAACCCCTACCTTATTTTCCATACACACTCTTTGTCCTTATTATTATGCTGTGTACATCTACATGGTTGAGTTCAAATGCATGAAGTGCGATCTCCCTGGAAGACTCATTCCCTTTGTGACAGTGTGTTTATATCCTTCAAGGCTACTTCGGAGCTCAAATGACACTTCTTCCAAGAGGCATTCCCTGATTACCTTGGCTGGAAGTGATGTCCCCGTCTATGAACTTCCACGGTACCTTATCTGTACCCATCGCATGGTTAACGCCACCCCGTGCCTCACATCATAGCAACTATGTGTAGGTCTTATCTTATCTCCCCAAATATGCCATGAAATCCTCAAGGGGAGGGTCCTTGTCTATTTCACCTCTAAGGTCCCCACAGCACTTGGTCAAGTGTTTCCCATGTACCCCTTACCAACAAACATTGATTTAAAGAATAGATATACGAATGAATGAGCTACAAAAATGGCTCGTCTTGGGAAGCGAAAACGTCTCCACTTTGCTGATACCAAAGAGCTATACTTCTGGACTCAGGCCTACAGGCTGGAGTGAGGATTTCCATTTTGACCTGACCCCATAGATCGTATGCTTTCAGGGAACGTCTCTCTGTGCCTTCTCCACTCCCCTGCGCCTCCAAGCTGCCTTGCCTACCAGACTCCTCCCATTCTGATGTCCTTTTAGCACTTTTCATTGCCCCAGCAACAAAAGCAGAAGCCTCACCCTAGAGCCCTCTCCGGTAGGAGGGGCAAGCATTAATCACCCCATTTTATACATAAAGAAACTGAGGCTCAAAGAGACTTGTGTCTGGCCCACAGCCTAGCCCATGGCTAATAAACAGCAGTGCCTAGATTTATATGGGCAAGATCTGTTTTTTCCTTCTTTTTCTATTTAACCACATGCTGACTCCGGACAGAGATGCCATTCTGTTCATAGTGAGCATCTAGTGATCGTGGGGAGCACCGCTCCTCCCAGACCAATGAGAGGCCAGCAGACAGGATCCTGGTACTCTTGTCCCATGGGAGTGCACAGTTTGGACGTAATTTCAAAGGCTCTCTGCTAAAGAACTGAAACCCAAAACATGCCTCTGATGTGGGCGGCAGCAGCTCCGAATGCCCCCTTATGGAGGCCAGGTCACCTACCTGTCCCCTTTGCCACATCTCTTGGGGGGCTAGGATTTCTATGTTTTCTTCTAGGATGCTGACGCCCTGCTCTGGACTGCACAATACTGGCCAGGTCCCCCTCCCTCCCTTACTCCTTCCCACCCATTTCCCTGTGACCAAAGATTATCTCCAGGCCCCAGAGGGATGGCATGGCATGAGGACTGAGGCTCTGGAGGCAGCAGATCTGGGTTCAAATCCCAGCTCAGCCTCTTTAGTCCTTGGCTGACTATTGACAAGTTGCTTAACTGCTCTGAGATCAGTTTCTTCATCTGTAAAATCAGGACCATGATACCGACATCAAAGATTTGCTGACATGAAGTTAATGGTATGGTGTAGCTCAGCTCTCAACTCAGACCTCATTTAGCTGGAATTTAGACCAGTCCGGAAGGCATGCCACACAGTGGTTAAAGGCAAGTTTCGAAGTCAGACTTCTTGGATTCTGCTCCCAGCTCCTGCACTTACTAACTGTGTGTCTCTGGGAAAGTTACACACCATCTCTGAGCTTCAGATTCCTCACCAGTAAAATGGGGGTAAAGATCGTACCTAACTCGTGAGGCTGCTTTGCAAGGAAAGGAGGTAATTCACATTGACAGCTTAGCACAGAGTCTGGCACTGAACCAGTACTCAATAAATGTTACTCATTAATTATTAGACATTATTAATTGTGCCAATAGGCTCGTCGGCAAGTCTGGAAGGAGCTGATTTGCATGAGGTTTGGACTAAAGGAATGGAGAGGGGAACAAGATATTGTCCTGGGTGTCGTCCTCGGGCTTCCTGGTGTCTGGGCCCTGTTGAGGGGGCGGAAGCAGGTAGGAGGAGCCATTTTCGGGTGCCCAGGTTACAAAGTGTGACACGGGATGGTTTAGTGCGGTGGCGTCTCCAGGGAGTCTAAGATATCTATGTATTGAGCAGGCACTACGTTCCTGGGCCTCGCTGGGGGCTGACGATTTAGTGGTGGACAAGAGACACTGTCCTGTGCTCACGGAGCGCACAGCCTGCCGGTGCTTCTGGGCCTGCACACCTGGAGGCGTCTCCTGGAGGCAAAGCTGAGCGGCCTCGGGGGGCCCAGGCGCACAGGCAGGTGCCTGCTCCTCCGGTCCCCGGCTACAGATGTTCGTGGAGGAAGAGAACATCAGGGAACAGTTACAGAGCTCACACAGCACAGCCCAGGGGGCTTCCAGAAATACCAGGGTGAGACTGTGGACGGGCAGACGTTCAGCAGGAGGGGGCACGGGAGAGAGGATTTAGGGCTGTGATGGTTGAGCGGCCACATTATTACCTAACGGCCGGTGAAACTTGGGGAAATTAAGGTGCGGAATGGGGCACTACACCCTCACTAAGGGATGGCTTGTGCCCCCGAAGGACTTTCCCATAAACGCAGACTCACTTCATACAATACCCTGCACCATGCCTTCTGCACATGCGTGTTTACAGCACACACTGAGCCCCCACGGCGGGTACACAGGGACGCACGGCACAGCACACTCAGCAGACACGCACCTCATGGACCCTACACACGCCAGAGGATCCTCTCCCACCAACCCCTGCTCCCCACTCCCCACTCTCTAGCATCCTGTGGGCTCTAGGGCCAGACAGACATGGGCCCCAGTCCCAGCTCTGCCACTTAACTAGCTGTGTGACTTGGTGGAGTTACTGAACCTCTTTGAGCCTCAGTTTCCCTTTTCTGTAGAACAGGAATCGTATGAGTCCCGATCTCAAAAGGCTGCCGTGAGGATGAAATGAGCTCCCACATGCCAGGTGCTTCAGAAACATGAGAATCCTGCTTACACCCTGAGCGGTGCCTCAGACACGTGCACACTTACACCGCACCAACAACGTGTGCCTCCGTGGGACCTGCGCCTGCTAGTGGTCACGCAGCACACACGGACACACAGCCCTGAGCATCACAGCGTCTAGCTTGGAAAACCATCCCACCAGATCAGAACACAGCCACACATACCACCCCAAAGACCCCGACCTGGCCTCCCTTCTCTCAGCAGCCCTATGATAGGGCCCTGCAGAAGCGGTCTTACCAGGAAGGCCCCCAGAGCCTGAGCCACCCAGAGGCCGCCCAGGAACAGCCCGGCCGATCAGGGCTGGGCTGGGCACCCTCAGAGCTGGTGGTGCTTCCCTGCCCTCCTGCCCATCCCAACGGGACTCATTCAAGACTCCAGCCTCGCAGCTGCCTCCCCACCTTCCCCCACGCTCCTCCGCAGCCTTTGTTATCTCAACGATTTTAAGAGAGTTCTCTCTTCTCCCCCCTTGACTCCTCTGATGCTAATCTCCCTCCATAAATCATACCCTCTAATCTTTTCATCACCTTTCTCTGATTAAAGCAGCCTGGGGGTTGGGAACCACAAACCCCAGTGACGCGGATGCTTTGATGTCCAAACTCAGGCCCGAGGCTGTGGCACCGGCTGGCGATCAGGCCTTGCCCACCCTGCGCGCCACAGGCCTGGCGCCGGCCCCGTCTACACGGACTGGTTCCTGGGCTGTCCTGGGCTGCTCGCGTGGCCCGGCACCTCGAGGATTTCACAGATCTTCTTCATGAATATTTCTCACTACATACTGGATGTCATTATTCTATTGAGAATCAATTAGCCCAAATGTTGTTATGACAGCTACAGAAAAATGATATTTTTAGCTTTGCTTTATGCTGCTCCTTCTCTTCACAGAATTATTGAAAACCTTAAAGCTGATCTAGTGGCGACACGGGCCTCCGTGGCAGGCCGGGGAGCGATTGATCTGGGAGTGTGGAATTATGGGGAGTGTGAGTCTTTTCTCAATGAAGTGGGAGCCTGTCAGAAACGACTCCCAAGATGGAAGGCAGAGCGTGACCTTGGGCAGGCTACCAGCCCTGTCTGAACCTCAGTTTCTGCCTCTGGAAAATGGCAATAATCATCGTCCTTGCTTTGAGTGTGGTGACGAGGATGACATCCAGTGATGACTTAGGGAGGCAGGTGGCAGCACCACAGCAGGTGTTCAACACGTGAGTGGCACTACTGCCTGGTGGCTAAGCAGGGGGCCCTGGGGCAAGGCTGCCTAGGTTCGAGTCCCAGTCCTGACACTCAATAGGTGTGTGACCTTAAACAGGTCACTTAACTTCTCTGTGCCTCAGTTTTATCATCCATAAAATGGGATTCATCGTACCTACTTGATAATGTTCTTATGAGGAGTCAGAGGGCTAATAAAAGTAAAACACTGAAAAATCCCACCTGGCTCGAAAAAGCATCAGGTCTTTTGAACGCAGGACGGCTACCACGGTCATCTGCCCCCACCTTTGTTCCGCTGACCCCTTAGCCTGAAATCTTCCCTTTTCCACCCTTGCATGTTCAAATGCTCTCAGTGTTAAAATCTAGTTCACCTTACTGCCTATGCCTGACACATGGAGATCGGGGGGCTGGCTCCAATAATTGCCGGCTGATCATGGACAAGGCAGTTCACTCTTTGTCTTAATTTCCTCATCGGTAAAAAAGGAATAATAATAGTTTCTTTACCCCCCAATGAGGGGCTGGCCCTGTCCAGTTCTGAGCTGGGTGGATGATGCCACCTTCAACGCCAATGCTCCTTGGGGAGCTCCTGAATGTCATCTCACACTTCTCCCCCGACCAGGAGCAGTTTTACAGATTTACGGCAAACAAGGGAGCTACTTTATGGTAAAAAGAAAAAGAAATTCATCTTTGGCACGGAGGCCCTGGCATAGAGTGGAGGGGAGGGGCAGTTCCAGTATACCCCGCCTGCAGCCCGCGCCCTGCCGAGGCGGGAGCTGGTGTCAGAAAAAAGGCTGAACCCGGTTGAACACCTTTGCTCCCAGCAAGTCACGCCCGGCTCTCCTGTCCAGCAGGTTTTGTCCAGCTGGAATTTAACAGCACCTGATGGCTGACATCTTTCAGCAGAGAAAGGGCCAGAGGAGCAGGCTGCTAGGACCACCCCAGGAACCCCCAGGGAGCCCTGTATCCTGTGCTTGCCAGCCTGGCTCTCTGTCTGAGTCAATCTTCACTGTGCTCTAAGGTTCAGGGCTAACCAACCTTATTTACACAGCCTTCACAGTCCCTTCATCTGAGATTACCTTCTCCCTTTTCCCTATGCCCCCCCACCACATTGTCCCTGGCTGCTGCTGTAGCCTTTGTCATCGTTACTACCTCTGACCCCAGTTCTTTGTGTGCAAGGCTGTCTGCCCTGCTGGACCACGAGCAAACAGAAAAGACTTCGTTCTAATGCATGGAGTGTTTTCAGCTCTAGCTTCCTTGTCTCGTCACTGCACTGCTTCCCAGGCACGATCATTCTCCCTAGAGACTGCCCCACTCACTGCCACCCTGTCTTTGGCCTCTGGAAGAGCACCCTGCCCTACCTTGTGTCCAAGGTCACAGCTTGTACAGCTGGGTAGGCTATGCACTGCACAACTCTACAGTGCCATTCACATTGACCATGATGCGAATGATGCCCCTGTGCGCCACAGCAGCCCTGCCTGTGCTCCGGGCCTTTTAAAGACTTTCATTGATTCTGCCTTTCATTGAAGGCCACACCCCATATAAAAACACACCCATAGGCTTCAGTTGTATAATTTCTTGCTGTAAAAATATTTCGAAAAAATTTTTATAATTTGACTATTGGAATTATTTGGCTATGAGCAGCTGATTTATGTTTGGCTATGATTTCTCAGCAGTCCTTCTCGAGGATTCCCGAGAAAAGAGAAAATTGAATCTGCAAACTGGTTTCCCATGGAAAGCAGCTTTTATGAATTTAGCAGTGAACAAGTTGACCTGGTGTTTTATGGACATTTAATAAAACACCTATTCTTTTTTATCTTGCAATTTTCTTTTTGCATTTTGGAGTCAATAATAACTTCTTTCAGAATTCAGATATTCTCATGGGCCTCAAGCATGAGCAAGGCCCTTCCTGATTTCTCCCCAGATGATAGAGACCAGTGCATACCTTCGAACAACCCTTTACTGAAGGATTAGTGATAAGCAGGCCATTAACGTGCTCCCCTTTATTCTTGCAGTCTAAGCATAATTATTAATAGCGCCCCTTTTACTCTCTAGGGTGTGTCAGTTTGGGCTATCAAATGTATGGTCACCTTGTAATAAGGGAAGAAAGTACCTTTGAGAGAAGGATGGCACAGGCCCAGACCTGCCCCAGAGTCCCTTTCAGGACAGGCTCTTGGCCCACTCCCATGTGGTCCAGCGAAGCTCACCTTCCACCCTCTCTCCCACCCCACCACCTCTAGGAATGTTCCAGGTATCACCACACTTCAGAATCTAGGACAAACTGCCCTTCAGACCACAGGCAGAAAGTCTTTTCCTGAGTCCCGCCTGATACCTGCTTGCCAAAGTCCTCACTTCCTGCTGCACGAATGACATCTTTCTTAGAAGACCGACAGTGGACATTTTCGTTTCCTTTTGTGAAAACCCCACTCCCATCTGTAAGGATATGCTCTGGCCCTGTGACCTCAACAATACAAACGCAAAATAGCGCCACACTGATGCCCGTCCCAGAGTCTTAATCCACATATCTTTAAATCTTAAATCTTTTATGGAACAAGGCAGAATATCAGTTAATCAATCCATCCATTTCTCTTTTGGCACCAATCAGATTGTATTATGATTGTATCCATGGGTCCCCCTCCCTGGATTGTGAGTTCTTGGAGAGAGATGTGGGTGCCTCATTCATCTCTACATCCCCAACACCAGTCCCAACCTGGCACACAGAAATGCTTCCTGGAGGATGAATAAACATGACAGCAATTTTCTGTTAGGTTGTGGGCTCTTTGAGAGCAAGGACTGTGCCTGTTTGTTTGTGTTTCCACCATAGTACGTGTTAGCCCACAGCAGAGGCTCACTGGAGGGCAGAAGCTCACGGAACCTTTGATTGGATGGATGGATGGATGGATGGATGGATGGATCATGGGATAGAAGGTTGGATAGATGCATGGATGGATGGATGGATGTATGGATCATGGGATAGACGGTTGGATAGATGCATGGATGGATGGATGGATGGGTGGATGGATGGATGGATCATGGGATAGATGGTTGGATAGATGGGTGGGTGGATGGATCATGGGATAGATGGTTGGACAGATGATAGATAGATGGATGGATGGATGGTTGGATCATGGGATAAATGATTGGATGGATGGATGGATGGGTGGGTGGGTGGATCATGGATGGATCATGGGATAGATGGTTGGATAGATGGGTGGATGCATGCATATATAGGTGGATGCTTAGCCTGAGAGATTGGTGTCCTGGTAAAAGAGTTGCTTTGATCTCTAATAGTTTTTCAGATCCCAGCTCCAATTCCCATGAGGTCTGACTGCCATATGGTTCCCATCCTTGGATTCCCAAGAGAACTTCACATATATTTACAATAAACTCCCTTCTATTTGAGACAGTCTGAGAGGATCTCTGTTTCTTCTAACCAAACAGCCTGACTCAGATAGGAGCCCTCCTCCCAGGGAGGGGAGGGCAGGAGGGACAGGAGCTAATACCTCTTGACTGTGGTTTCCAGAAGCATGGCACACGCATTCCCTCTCATGGTCTCCCCCAAGACAGTTCTAGAAGGCTGGGCTGGTTACAGAGCTGTGGTGGCTCAGTTCCATTTAATGAACTTGTCCTGGGAGGTTCCTGTGCAGGTCTGTGCCCAGTGCTGGGTGAACTTTTATAAACAGCTTGGTCCTCACCTTGAGGCAGTCCACCAGCTCCTAGCATCAGCCCCAGTAACTGCTGTGTCATCTCAGGTAAGTCACCCCATGTTCTGGCCTAAATTCTCCATCTATAAAATGTCACGTTGGAAGGAGGTCATTGAGTCTTTCCTGCTTTAACATTCTGAGGTCACATGACTTGCTCAAGGTCACTGATATAACCCGCTGTAAATGCTCCCCATCCTTTGGCTGGGATAACAGGTTTGAGCTCACGATTCCTGATGCAAAACCCCACCCTCTTTCCTAGCTTCCACAAAAGCACAGGGAGCAGGTCATGATTTTGTCATTTTTCTGAAGATGGCGGGGTCTTGTAACTCATGCTCTCCCTGCCATCCAGAATTCTTTCACATTTTCACATGTTTAAATCCAGCCCACCCTTCTAGGTGAGTCCTCTTTTCCAGGATACCTGCTCTGCTCCCTCTTTTGGAAATGCCCTCTCTCCCTCCTGGTACACCTCCTGCAGGGCTAAACACCGCCCGTCTTGTGTTTCAGCAGGTCCCATCTGCCTGGGTGGTCCGATTGCCTCTGCAGGTTGCTGAGTTTCCAGGGGGTAGACAAGGATGACTTGGCTCACCCCTCTCTCCCTGCAAGGGGCTTGCTCTGGGGTCTGCACACAGTAGGCACCACTGAATATTTAATGGTATGGACAGCTACGCAGTGATTTTTATCATGTTGCAGAAGGATAGTTTATGACCAAGTATTATTGTTTGATTTTTTTTTAAAGCAGATCACGTTTTTCTAAAATGCATTTGAAAGAGTGTGGGGAGATGTGTGTGTGCCCAAGACACTCATTCACGGCAGCAGGATTTGGGGCGACTTACTTTCTTCATTCAGTGTATCTGTATTTCTAAACGTTCTAGAATAAGCATGCATTACTTTCAGAACGGGAAAAAGGAGAAAAGCTATTTAAAAATAAATAAGTAAATGTTTGTTTAGTGAATGAAAGAGCAGGGCTCTAGTCTGAGGCCAGAGACACTAATTTGAGCTGGATCGCGGAGCGGGAGTCATTCCTTGCCAGCCAAGTCCCCCTCACTACCCATCCTTTGTCACCGGAACCCCAGAGGAGCTTCTCACTGTAGAAATGCTCCAAAAGTGTTTCTACGATCATTCGTGGTTCAGTCAGAGTCATAGCTGTATTGCTTTTGCTAACAGCAATCATCACAACCCCTCCATGCGTACAGCACTTTACAGTTTATAAAGTGTTTTTACATACACTTTCTCATTTTCTCCTTACAATCCCGCAAGGCAAGTATTAGCGCCTCCTAGTAACATAGGCAAACTGGGGCCTAGAGAGAAGAACTGAGGAGGTCAAGGTCAAGGTCACTCAGCTAGCCTTCTGCTCCAGCCAGGTCCTCCTCCTCCAGAGTGTGCAAACTTCCTGGCGCACAGATCACTCAGGTGGTTCCATCCCCAGAAAGGCAGGTTTTGGGGACTGGCATTTCTGCCTGGCATTTGCAATGCTCAAGAGCTCTCCAAGGAAGGTCCCCCCAGGAGCAAACCCTGCGTGAGGGACACATCTGCCAGGGACCGTGTCAACCACTGGCGGGGCGCGGCGCCGTGTCCAGGGCAGCAGCCGGCGGGGAGGAGCTGCCGCAGCGCGGGAGGAAAGCGGGGCGCCATTCTGCCGAGAGGCAGGCGGTGTCCGGAACCGGGGAGGCCATCGAGCCTCTGGGAGGCAATCGGGGCTGTACTGTGTCCTCTTGGTGTGCTGTTGGGCAGTGCTCCGGCAGGGAGAAGCAGGGCGGCAGCCTGCAAATCCGGGGCTGCTCACACTGGGACAACTTCCTGTTCCCGGAAGAAAAAACCCCGCTGACCTTGCTGCAGCCACACCCTCAGTTAGAAATTTCCCATTTGCGGCCACCATCTCCCCAAAAGGCCAATTCTTCCCCTCTGCAGACCTCATGTAGATCCATTGGGAGACATCTAAAAATGAATGGCATTTTCTTTATAAAATATAATTAGGATGAGAAAAATAAAAGGCAAAGTTCTAGGGGAGATAGTAAATATGGAGTTGGTATATAGCTGCCACATTAAATCCTTTCAATGTTTTAATGAGAAACTTGAGTTTGCTTGTGGAAACACATTTTTCCAGCATCAGGTTTTATACTGGAAATGATTACGCACAATTGAGCAAATGACTTCATACAAATAGTCAAAATTTTTCACGAGGATCTTTTCAAATTCTTGACAGCTACCATCAACAGCAAAGTTTGTTCTCACGTGTTAGTGATAAAATATTTAAAATTATTTTGAAACAAGTCTTCAACACAATTGCAATTATATTTGCAGATGTGAATAGGTCTTTATTGACGAAAGTAATGGCGGAATTTCTTGTGCTGAAGCGAATGGGTGTAGTATCTAAGTGAACTTTTTGAACAAAGTATTTCAAAGTGATGCAGCTCTGACGTGCAGACCAGGTGTGCCCAGCAGAGCAGTCAGGCTGGAGAGAGCCTGGAGGCCTCTGAAAGGGCAGAGCAGGCAGGGAAGGACAGAAATACACAAGGGCCTATGAAAGGAGATCCACCACTCCCTCGCCCCCCACCCCCACCCCCAGCCTCCTTGACCCCAGGCTGGGGACACCTTGGCCACCAGAACACAAACTCCAGCCACCCCAGGGTGCCGCTTGCTCACCATGGACAGTGGTGTAATCGGAAACGGATTAAGGAAGTAGATGTCCAGGTGGAGGACATGTCCTTGACCATGCCCAGCCCATTTCAGGAGAGCAGAGTGCCAGATGCCACTCATCCTGCTCTCCACTTGCTGGAACCGCAGGGTGGCCCCTGCAAACCCCTCAAGGAAGCCCAGCCTAGGCCACTCCCTGCCAGAGACAGCCAGCCCATGAGTTCCAGATGCCCCAGGACCGCCTGGCCACTCTGAGAGTGGGTGGGGATGCAGAATGGTATTTTCTGGCCACTGGGATGAACCCCTCTGGCTTAGAGCTCCCAGCTGCTAAGAGAGGCTGGAAGTTGTGGAATTTCCCAGGAGGAATTTTCAGCCAGCTCTGGAACGGTGGTGGAGAGCTGAGGCTGGGAGAAAGCAGTCCAGGGGAAGGAAGGCAAGTAAAAAGGCAAACCGGGCTAGTGCCCAGAGCTAATACCCTGGAAGATTCAGCCTATGCTGGTTGTCCCCAAAGCCACGTGGGTAAGGGGGGCTTGGCCCAGGTGGGATCCAAGAGCCCTTTCCCTCTACTCTCCTACGTCTCCAGGGACCCTCTGAAAGGACAAGGAACGTACACTGGGGCCAATGAACGGGTCCAAACCACCCCGGAGGCATCAATCACGGCAATGTGCCGTGAGCTGAGACCTGCCTCCTTATTCTTTCTGTTGAAGAGGAAGTGGGAGAGACAAGGAGGGAAAATGGGGTCGGGAGAGGCTAGGAGAGTACCGAGAGGAGAGGTAGAGCGGCAGATTAGGGGAAAGAAAAAGATGTAAAGACAGAGATGGGGAGAGAGAGACAGAGAGCTGGAGCTGGGGAAAGAGAGGTGGAGAGAGGCAGAAATGGAAAGAGAGAAAGGGACGAAAGAGATGGAGGGAACTGGAGGAAGACAGATGCAAAGAACCAAGAGGGAGGGAGGATGAGGCTGGAGAGAGAGCCAGAGAGGAGGAGGGAGGCAACCAGCCAAGAACAGGGAACCCCGACGCCGGTGAGACGGAGAGTTAGGATCCGCCTGGGTTCCTCAAACACAGGATGCGAGCGCCCTTTGGAGAAGTCGCACTCGGCGGAGGCGCTAACTCCGCGTGCAAGTGCAAATGTAAAGAGGCCCTGAGAGCACTTTGTGCAAATATCAGGCCGGGAAGTGCCGCGCCCGCAGAGCTGCGGGGACCTTGGCGACCCGCGCCCTCGGCTGCGCGCTGACTCAGTTTGCGCGTCACCCCCGAGGCGAGGTCGGGCAGGCGGGGGCAGCCGGAGCGCGCAAAGGGCGCAGAGCACCCGCGAGGGCCAGGCCCCCGCCCGCCTGATGGAGCAAAAGACAGATCAGCAGAAGCGAGGCCGCGGGGCTGCAGGGGGAGCGCGGCACCGGGGTGAAGTCGGAGACGGAGCCGCACAGACGCGGAGGACAGGACGCCAGGCCAGGACGCGGGCGTGAGTTCGGGGCTTCCACCCGCAGGGAGGGAGACTCGGAGCCGGATCTCCTGCGCCTCAGTTTCCTCGTCTGTAAAGTAGGAAGATAAAGCCTTTCTTGTTCACCTCAAAGGGTTTTTGTGACGCTGAAATGTAAAGGGGTTTGTAAAGCAATGAAGTTTCTAAATGCTGACCAACGATGATAATAATAAGAGCTAACCCTTTTACAGAGATATAAACGCCTGGCGCTGTTCTAAAGGCTTTACACACATTTGTTCGTGTAATCCTCTCAACAACTCCACTTATGCCCATGTTACAGATGATAAAACTGAGGCACAGAGAGGTTAAGGCACTCACCCGAGGACACACAGACAGTAGTTGGGCGGTGAGCCCTGACAACTGGGCTCCAGAGTCCATGGTACGGCGGTAGTATAGGGGCACATTTTATTAATGCCCACATTTTGCAGATGAGGGAAAGGAGGTTCAAAAAGTTGAGGCCTGGCCCTGTGTCCCATAGACGGTAAGTAGCTAAACCAGGACTTGGGTTTTCAGATGCAAAGGAGACGGTGGACTGCGGACTGTGGGGCAGGTAGACTCCTGTTCGGTGCCTTGTTCTGCCCCTGTGTAATGTTGCGAGAGTTGGTTTAGCTCTGTGATCGGGAACTTTGACCGGCTCCACGAACTTATTGTAAAGATCAAATGAGAAAAAGTATATGAGGAGCCTGACACATAGTTCGTGCTCAGTAAATTCATCCGGTTGATATTTAGCAAGCACTGGGCTGGGTCCTGAGGGTACAGGGATGACTAAGACAGAGAAGACCCCTGCCCTAGGGGGCTTGCCTTTAAATAGAGGAGACAGACAACAAGTAAACAACCATTACAGATTGTGACTAGAAAGGCCAGGAAGAAAATGAAGAGAGTGCTATCATGGATTCACACAGGGAAACCGGCTCAGAGAGGAGATCTGGGAAGGCCTCTCTGAGGAGGTGATATTGAAACTGAAAGATAAGACGGAGCTCACCAGGAGAGGAGCTGGGAATCCTGTCCCACGAGGGAAGACAGCCAGTGCAAAGGCACTGAGGCAGAAAAGAGCTTGGCATGCTCTAGGAATTAGAAGCAGAAGCCCAGTGAATGGGAGGAACAGTGGCAAAAGAAGGTTCAGAGAGTCAGGCAGGGGCCTGGCCTGCTGGGCTGTGTAAGCCGTGGATTTTATCCTAAACTCAACAGGAGTCATGGAAGGCTTTTAAGTCGGAATAACATGATGTAATTTACACTCTCAAAAACCACTCTGGTTGCCAGGTGGAGCCTGGAGAAGAGCAAGAGTGAAGGCAGGAAGCTGTTAGGAGGCGAGTGTCTGTCTGGGCTTGAACCAAGAGGTGTTAGGGGAGATAGAAAGACATGGATGGATGCAAAAGTGTTTTCTTATATGTAAACGTTAACTGCTGCTCACCTTTTCATTGCTGATCTATCTGGTCTCAAACTCAGTTTTCAGGTCTAGTAGAATGGGCTTCACCAGTGCCACGGGGAACATGGGGCAGTGGCCCCCAGAAACCATCAACTGACCTCCCTGCCTAGTTGCTTCCTAAGCTGAGCTGGGGGTCAGGCTGGCCCACTGCCCTGTCAAAGGCTAGAGATCAACTGGCACATCGTGGGATTGTGGGCACTGACCCCAGGACCCGGGACCAGCCAGCTCTCACTCATCCTCGTCCTGTCTGCTGTGTCAGGTCCTTGAGAGTGGAAGAAATGGTCAGCCGTGGGCCCTGCCTTCAGGGCGGAGTTTTCTGGGGAGCAGGTGACCCTGGAGGAGCTCTCAGGAGACCAAACTGGGGATTATCCTGTTGTGTTTCTTTAAGCATTTGTTGTTGAAATGGAAGTTACAAATCCAAGCTCATTTGAATAACAGAATCCTAGGAAAAACACCCTCTAGCCACAAAAATGAATATTCAACATTTCCACCTTATCTTCTTAGCTTTGTAGGGCTGTTTCTCAGCTGCATATTAAATGGTCCCTTCGTGTAAAGCTGGCAGAGTGGTGCTTTTGCAAGGCAGAATGCTGCTGGGCTAAGGTGCTAAATTCAGAATGTAAGTCATGCTGGGCCCCCAGAACTGCAAGGATCTTACAGGGACAGGCCCAGCCCCACGGGAGAGGCAGAAGGACTGGGGAAAGTTTGGGTCAAGATCAAGGAGGGTGTTGGGTGAGAGCTGAGTGTTCCTGACCAGCACTCACGAGCCCAGAAGCCAAGCCATTCCTGGCCCTGGTGGGGCTCCTAGGGACTCCCCCAGGAGAGGAGCGTCTGATCCGTGGACATCGCAAACGGTAGCCCGCCTGAAGGAGTGTGGTGTGCCTGCAAGCGTGTGCAGGAATCCCGCAGGTGGTGTTTCCATTGAGAGGTCCCTGGGTTCGCTGGCCCTGGAGAAACACTCAAGACCCTCAGGGCCTCTCTCACCCACTTTTCCAGGCAGACAGAGATTCCGTGTACTCAGCTCTGTGCCCTAGACACACCACACCCCGAGTGGCGTCCCGAACAGGACACCAACTTTCCTGTCTCCTTGCCTTTGCATCTGCTGTGCTTTCTTCCCCGAATGCCTTTCCTCCCAGTTGGACTCCTGGCAAGGATCTGCTCCATGTCACTTCTGCTTGCATTCTCGGACAGCCTCCTCCAGTTCCCAGGGAACTTACACCCGTGCTGTAATTACCTGTTTTTACGTCCTCCACCAATCCAGACCGTAGGTTCCTCAAGAGAATCTCTGCGTCTGCAGCAGGTGGCCAGAGCCTGGCACAGAGGCGAGGCCAAGCCGGGCTTGTCAATGCACAAATGAGACACGAGTGGCTTTGGGATGACACTTGTGGGTGACACAAAGGAGAAAAATAGTAAATATGTTGGGTGACAGAATCAGGATCTCAAAAGGTCTGACTCGCTAAATCAGCGGGCTTACTCCAACAAGAGGACATTTGACAAGAATAAATGTCATGTCCCGCATTTATACTTCAAACCAAAGGTCTCAGAATAGGAGCAGGGGGAGAGGAGACCAAGGGAGAGCAGCCAGAGCAGCCCCTTCCAGAAAAGAAAAGCCTGTGATGGGCACTGACAGGTATGCGACAGGCTGCCATCAAAGCCAAAGTCATCTGAGGCAGAATTAATAGAGGTATTGTGCCTAGAACAAGGGGGAAATATCCTGATGCATTCCAAAGAGATTCCAAACGATATCATAGGAGATATATTTCAAGGGAATAAGATTAAGGCATGGCCTCTCTTGGCCAACCCAGGCAAGGACATGGCTGTAGGACTTCAAAAGGCAAAATGGGGCTGATGGTTGGAAGTTCATAATACGGAAGAAACAGGGAAGGTCAAGCCTGTCCTAATATGGATGATATCGCCTTAGGTGGAAGTAAGCTCCCCATCCCTGGAGGTGTGTAAGCAGAGGCAAGACTGGCCACTTGGCTCCTTGTGAGCAGAACCTTGGTCTTAGTCACTGCTGCATCTCCAGTCCTTGAAGGGCCTGGCACATGGTAGGTGCTCATTAAATATTTGCCACAGGAAGAGATGAATTTATCCTCTACAATAACTTGCTCAATTTAATTCCTACCGAAGCTTCTGATGGAAGGAAAGAGTGGAGAAAGAGCCATCACAATGACATGTTCATGGGACAAGGCGCAGAGACACAGAGGGGAGGGTAGTCACCCCGACTGGGCACCTGCACTGCCAGCACTGGGCCAGGGACTTCACATACGTTGTTTCATTTGATCTCTACAACCATGCTGCGAGGTGGGATTATTTACCTCAAATTTCAAGGACCAAAGGGCCGCATAACATTAGGACCCATGGTTTGCAAGCAACAGAAACAATGCTTGCGAATGGAAACAAAAAGGGAATTCAGGGGAATAAATGGGAACGTGTAAGGATTGAAGGAGAAAGGTGAAGAACCAAAGTTCAGGAAAGATGGGAGCAGACCTGAAGACCCCTGGCCAGGGCAAGTGAGCTGCCAAGGTCACGAACACTGTCCATGACGGGAGATGGGGCTGCCCCGGGGCAACGGACACGCTGTTACGAGACAAGTGGAGCACAGGAACTGGACAGGCAAAACGAGAAGAGGCCACTTCAGACCCTCCCAGATCGCCGGCCCAATCACTTGGTGTTGCAGAAGCTCAGAGAGGGCAAGTGCTCCACCTGTGGTCAGAGAGGAACAGACACAGTCCTCTTGGCTCCAGATTTGGTGTGAAGGTCAAGGTCAAGTCTCGCTAGGGAAACAAGCCCTCCAGGAACAATGCTTGTTCTCGTCATATTTGGATGGCTTGGCGGGCTGTGGACTCTCCTCAGCGGTCTCTGATTCCAGGCCCCGAAACCCACCCCCACAAAGCCTTCAGAAACTTCTTTCACGGCAACTCCGATGGCCACTGAATCTCAAGTGAGAACCGGCATTGCCAACTTCAGGAAGTGACTGTCATAACTAATTTATTTCCATGTCTATTACGGAGCCCTCCCGGGGTGGTGTAATCCACAGATACAAGCCCGCTTCACCTCCACTGGAAGGGTTGAAAAAATGAAATTAGACATGTTTTTGAGGCAAAAATCTCTCCCGGTTAACTCCCTGGTTTGGCACAAATTCTCTTAGCATTCGTGACGAAAGGAGACTCCTCCTAACCATTTCCTGTCATCTCCTCTGAGCTGTCAACTTTGATTATTCCCTTCCTGGTACTGTGCCTTGTCTTATACTAAAGGAATAATAAATACCTCCTTCCTCTTTTCTGAATCTAGGGCTCTAGCACTTTTTCTTTCCTGTTTTTACGCCGAACTTTCCAGAAAAAGCGCATAGGCTGTAACAGCAGCTTCAATAAATCACTGGGGAAGGACACTGAGACTATTTCAAGGCAGTGACCCAGAAACTGGCTTGTCGTCCAACATTTGGTGAGGCTCCTATGGGCCACGCCTAATGCTGTCCCTGCCCTGGGACCCTGCTCTGGACCATTTGCGATCAGGGTTTGCGGCCATCAGTCCACCAGAACTGCTCTCTGTGGTCCCCCGTGGAAGCCAGATTGGGGGGCCTCTTTCAGCTCCCATCCAGATGAATCTCTTTGGCAGCACTTCCTCACCTTTTTCTCCTGTGTCGTCCTCACCCCAGTGTCTGCCTCACCGGCTGCAAGCGGGGAGACTGTGTCTTCATCACCATTGACCGCAGTATCCAGAACAGCACCTGGCACATAATAGACACTCAATAAATAGATGTTGAATGAATGGATGGATAAACAGATGAGTGAATGAGTGAACCAAATCGCTCATTTTCTTGAAGCTCTTGGATCCCAATCACACCAGCATCTCTGAATTCCAGCACAGTGCCTGGCACACCGTCAGTGCTTTAAAATGGATGATGAGTTCGAATTAAATTCTCCTCCCCCTCTCCCGCTGCCCCGTGCGTCGCTCCCTGATGGAATCCCATTCTCGGCCTCTTCCCTTGGCCTCTCATTAAATGTTTGCATTCCTTGGGGTTCTGTCCTTGTTCCTCTGCTCTTCCCACTCTGCAGAGAGAATGCTCCGTGAGTGATCTCATCCGCTCCCACACTTTCAACTTCCATCCCCACACTGATGCATGAAGCCAAAAGTGGGGGGAAAAAAAAAGGAACAAAAGTAAAATTGTCGAGTTGGAAGTCCTCAGGCATCTCAAAGCTTGGCAGGTTGAAGGTGTGGCAGAATAATGGATTGAAATTTTAATTTACATTTTTACCCCCTGATGCAGGAGAATCAGAGAGCTACGTGTATTTTATTCTCTGTAATTTTTGTTCCCCAATTCTAAGAAAATACCCAGGCCTTCTCACCTTAGGGATGCTGGCATGGGCTAGGCTGAAAGCAAAAGCAGCCTGAAGCTCAGCACTTGCCTTTGAAAACATAACCTCAGCAAGAAGATTATTCTAGATGAGAATTTCTCAACCTCAGCACCATTTACATTTGGGGATGGAATTCTTTGATGTGAGGGGCTGCCCCGTGCATTGTAGGATGTTTAGCAGCATCCCTGGCCTGCAGATGCCAGAGGCACCCACCCCCTACCCCCACCAGTTGTGATAAGCAAAGGTCTCCAGACATTGCCCAACGTCCCCTGGGGGGCAAAATCGCCCCTGGCTGAGAATCACAGTTCTAGATTATTCTCCCAAAAAGATAAAGGAGGGGCTCTGTGGAAATTGCCAGACTTGGGGCTTGGCTAGCTTCCCCCAGCCCGGGAAAGGAGTATGTTTCAAGGTCTCAGGAGTCACAGGGAACCCTTGCCTCCTCCTTCCCTATACACTATAGGCCACAACCAGTAAAAACCAGAGGTCTCTTTTCCCAGCATCCTCCTGGTGTAGCATCACCCCCAGGTCTTGCAAGGTGACATCAGTACACAGAAGGAAGGGAGTCTTGGAGTCCCCAAGGGCATTTGGGTGTTGCCTCCTCAGTTCCACGCTGTCCAGAACGCCTGCTTCCATGCTTCCTCATCTTCCCTGCCTGGATTCATGGACCCATGAGCCCCTTCCTCCATCAGTGCCCTGAGCTGCTCTTGGATGCCCCCTTGCTGCCAGGAGGCCCTACTGCAGCCAGACACCCTCAGATAACATCTCAGGGAAGTTTGGTAACTAATATTAGGTTTTTAAGTTTTGACAAACTGCCTGAAGCATCCTCTGAATCCCCTAAATGTCTTTAGTCCTCCAAGATGGAACCTTCTAGCAAAGACTGACATCTTTGCTGGATCTCTGCAGCTTCCTGGTCAGAAAGTAGTACTCTACTGAGAATAAGAGAACAAACACTGTTCAGTGAGTGATGTTTCAACCCCACCTCCTCGAGATGATGCAGCACTTTACAGAATTTGCGGCTCCACTGAGTCCTTATGAGCAAGTGATGGTACCCAAATACATCAGTCCTTCCCAACAGCCACTGGCAGGTGGCGAGGCCCCAGAGATTCCAGAGGCATCTTTCCACCTGGAAACCGTACTGGACAGGTGGAGAGTGCTTTCTCTTTATCCTTTTCTGCCAGAAGTGTCTGGTAGTTCCAGTCCTTATAAATAACTGAACATCCCCGGACTCCTGCCAAGCTGTCTAAGGCATCTGAAACTCAGAGCACACTGTCTCCATCACTCTCGGTTTATTCAGTGTCCTGTAATGCACACACATTTTTATCTTCCCAAATTTCTTATGTAAAACTGCAGATGGATTCCTATATGAGCTCTGGGTCTTGGAGATAATGCCATGAACTAACAGTCCCTTAATATGCTCCCTTAAACAACCTTTTGTTCATAAAGGGGTTCTTCTAGAATGCTTTCTCAGAGGGTCCCGTAACTCTCTTCCAAGGGTTCCTTCTTTCACAGCCTACAGCCCACTCATGAAGAGAACACGCCTTCTTCCTGGCTTGAGGCTTCCCCATCAACTTCTCTGTCCATTCTTCAAGTAGTGGGGTCATCCAAGGTCAAAACGGGTTCCTCCCCTAGGAGACTGTTGGCTGAAGCATACCAGAGGTTGTCCTCTTGCCTCCCAGCCTCTATGTAGTGATAAATATCAGCAAAAGTTCACATTGTCCACTGAATGATGACCTACCCCTCATCTGCCCGTTGCTAAATATGGTACACAGGGGGTGTGTGGGGAGGCTGCGAGACACTGCCACCTGCCTGTTACCAGCAAAGGCAGGTTAACACCAGAATGAGGGGAGACGTGGTCCCAGTGGGTGCCACTCTGTCCAGACGTGCTGAGAAGATGTTCCACCAGAGCAGTGTCACAACGCCTCCACCCCACCGCCCTCTTGGGAATCCCAGGCTCCCACCGGGTACCCCAGGCACAGTCACTCTCTGCACTTGGGCCACACAGAGATCACATCCCTATAGAACTTGTAAAGGAACGTGGCCAAGTAATGGTCACAGAATGGCTGAAAAATAATGGTAATTTCTACATTTGATATACCTCTTCCTTCATTTGCCTGGACACCTTTGCCTCAGAAAGGTTCCACCGGCCTCAGAAAGGTCTGGAATTGCAGAATGGTGGCTTTGGTGGGAGGGCTTGGGTCATAGGCAGATGTGAACCCCTGATTCCTTGGGCCTGAAGTGCTCTGGCCTTGCACGGAGAACCACCTCCATCGCTCGCACGTTTTGTCCCGGTCCTGCCCACTGCTAGGCCCTGGGGAGCTGCCTAGCTGGGTACCAGGAGCCCCACCCACCCCTCCCGCTAGTGGATAGAAGATGCAAGTAGTTGTACCACTCCGAGCTTGGCCTGTGCCACGCTCTGCCCCCAGGTCTCTGTCCTGACTCTCTGCCTGATGGAGAGATTCACCTCCACGGGTTCTTCCTGACATAGATCACCCTAAACCTTGTTCTGCAAAATCTTTCATGATAGGAAGGATCCTGGCCTGGGGACCTCACTGGACGTGGGCTGAACATTGGCCCTTAGAAGTCTCTTCTGGTCACATCAAGCCAGCTTTCTCTGGGGCCCGTGGGTTATGACTCCTGCGGAGCAGACCCACTGGTGGGTTAATTTCCCCAGCCTTGGACAGGGCTTGTACAGGTTTTCTCCCTTGTCCCTACACCATCCACCCCCCTGCCCCCAACACAGAGGTTCTAGATGCCCTGGGCGGACCCTATACAGATGGACTGATTGGTAATATAATCCTGTGGGTTTGGAAACAGTCAACTGTCCATACTGTTAATGGGTTAGTGTCAACCTGGAGAACAGTTTAAAGCCTTCTCTTAATGTCTGTTTTTAATGTCCTAAATCAGCACACACTTTTTGGGGGCAGCCTCTGTGCTGGGTGCTATGCACAGCACTTTCACAGATTCTGTCCCTCTGTGACCTAGATAAAGGCATGTGGGGCTGACAGAGTAGGAGGCCAGGAGCCAAAGTCGCAGCACAAACAGAACTCACTGGCTGGAGCAAGCAGACAAGATGGACTGTACTGGGGAGCCACGGCAGGCCCTGGGCTTCCAGCAGCACACTGAACAGAGCTGACACAAAAGGGCCTCCCGCCCCCCACAGCCACATGGAAATGCTAAACAAAGTGCAACATAAAGATTACAAATATGTAGTCAAGCTTAAAAGAAAGAGCTGGAACTCCCAGGAGTCAGATACAACAAGGGACCTCAGAGCGGAAGCAGTAAGCAGAAACAGACACTATGGTGACCCATAGGTCTTGGACCGAATCACTGGGGGGCTGGGGTTTTAATCTCACAGGGGCAGCACTGTGGCCTCCAACCTGTGCAGGGTGACAGCATTAGACTCTCATAAAGGGTCAAGAAAAGCTTCTTCCATCGGCCCAAGGAAGCATTAGGCAAATGGCTAGCGCCATGGATGGAAACAAATACTAAGTCATCTGCAAGAATTCAAAATCCCGGGTGACTGTCATGTGTAGGTCTGAATTTATATTTCCTAGGTGGTATACAGGATCCCCAAGCTGCCTCTCTCTCTCTCTCTCTCTCTCTCACACACACACACACACACACAGAGGATAATTTGATGATTTAAACCGTTAAGGACATTCCACAACCCAGGAAACAACCTGACTATCTGTCACCAGGAGAACTAATAAATTATAGCGTCTTCATACAGTGGGAAAGCGTCATGAAGCATTTAGAATGAATGATGTGTAACAACCTGCATCAATATGGATAAATTCTGTTTGCTAATGTTTTATTTCAGATTTTAAAATTCATTAAGATTCATAAGTGAATTTAGTCTGGCATTTCCTTTTTGTGCTCAATCTTCACTGAGATTTGGTATCAATGGATTGCTTAATTCATTTAAATAATTCGGATTGTCCCCCTTTCTTCTGATTTCTAGAACAGAATAAATAATATTGGAATTTTGGAATTATTTGTTTTTAAAGCAGATGAAACTCTTCTGTGAAACCATTTGGCCTAGAGCCTTTTGAGATAGAGCTCTTTGACAACTTTCTCCATTTTTCCATGGATCTCAGTACATTTAGAATGTTTTATGTCTTCTGGAATCATTTTGGTAAATTGCATTTTCTTAGAGAATTCCACAGTCCTTCTGGTTTTCAAATTTGTTTTCGTAGACCTGGGCAAATGGTTTTTATGATTCATTTTGTCTCTGTGTTAATTCCTCTTTATCATTTCTCATTCTGTGTATACTTGCCTTCTAAATTTTTTCTTTATTAGAGCTATAAATTTATCTATCTCACTGTTGTCCTTTAAATTTTTTTTTAATTTTATTTATTTCTGCGATTTTCCTATTTTCTAGCTCATGAAATTATGCTTTCAAGTTGCTTTATTACCTTTTCCTTAGGCTTATTTTGTTACTCTTTTTCCAACTTCCTGGGTTGGATGCTTTGTTCTCGTTCTTGTTTATTGAGGTTAAGGTGGAGCATTTGAGGCTGTGCACTTGCCCCGGGGCTTCCAGCCCATCCCCAAGGGCCCTCCCCGCCCACGCAGCGGAGTTTTCTGACTTTGTTGTTAGTCTCTCCCTTATTGAATTATGATCTGAAAACGAGGTCTGTATTATTTTCCTATGAAGAGGATGCGTATTGACGTTGAATTTGTAGCCCGATACATGGTCAGTCTTTGGAACTGTCCCATGGGCACTTAAAGAAAGGCCGTAGCAGAGGAGCTCGCCCTCTCTGTTTCTCTCTGTCGTGTATATGTCATATCATGTTAATTATACTAATTAGGTCTTATTTATTCATGCTCACTTTTTATCCACTTAATCTGTCAAGCAAAAAAGAAGGTAAAATCTTCTACTATTAACGTGTTTCTCTTTCTCCTCGTATTTCTCATAAGTGTTGCCACTACTTTGTAGCTAGTTCATAACCAGTATATTTTCGTTGCAGTTAGTGAATAACATACGTATAATATTAGTGGAATATACACGAACATGTATTGTATTATTAGAATGAGAAAGGTCTCTTCTTTGCCTTATTTAATGACTTTTATCCTGAATTCCGCTTTAGCTGATATTAAGGTGCCAATCTCAGCACCTGGGTCTTACGCCCTGTGGTAGTTGCCCAGGGCTGCAGTTACAAAGTTATACAAACTGGGTAGCTTAAGACAACAGCAATTTATTCTCCCACAGTTCTGGAGGCTGGAGGCTGAAATCAAGACGCGTGCTGTCTCTGACGGCTCCAGGGGAGAAGCCTGCCTTCTCTTCCAGCCTCCGGTGTTCGCCAGCAATCCTTGCCTTCCTTGGCTTGTGGAAGCTTCACTCCAATCCCACGGCCGCCTTCTCCCTGTGTGTCTTCACATCTTCTTCCCAGCGTAGGGGTCTGTCTTTGTGTCCAAATGTCCCCCTTTGATAAGGACACCAGCCGTTTTGGATTAGGGTCCACCAGAACGACCGGTTTTCAGAAGGCTTTTTGAGATCCCCCAGCAATGAGTCCTCCCGTTGCTAAGATTTCCCTGTTCAGTTTTCGGCTCCCCTTCCTTCATGGAGATCCTGCTTGGTCTCAGCTGGCTTTGGCATGCCTAATTTCACATGAATTAACGTGTGGGCATTAACTCTGCTTCTAGTTTCACAAAAAATGAAATGTGTAGACTTTTTTGTCTTCTTGTTGTTTTGTAATGCTTTCCAGGAGGAGAAGGGGAAAGTGCTGTTTTCCATAGCCACGTATCAGAAGTCTTTTCCAATTTCTAAATAATAGTGATCAGTTCAAATTGCTCTTTAAAGATCGTTAGACCAAATCAAATGTATCTGTGGGTCACATTCAGCCTGTGGTAGGGCAGCATAGTACTTCTTCACGAGGGCATAGTGGCCAAGCTCAAAGCTTTGGAGAGAACCAGCCCAATGTGATGGGTTGAATGGTGCCCCCCACCAAAAAGAAAAGAAATTTCACCGGGAACTTGTGAACGTCACCTCAGTGGGAAAAAGGGTCGTTGCAGATGTAATAAGGTTACAGATCTAGAGATGAGATCATCCTGGATTATATGAGTGGGCCCCAAATCCAGTAACAAGTGTCCTTAAAAGAGAAAATAAGACACACAGAGGGAAGGCCATGAAGACTGCAGCAGACACTGGAGTGATGCACCTACAAGCTAAGGAATGTTGTCAGTTACCAGCAGCTGGAAAAGACAAAGAACCGATTCTCTCCTGGGGTCTCTAGAAGGAACCAACCCTACCAACACCTTGATCTCAGAGTTCTGGTTTCCAGAACCTTGAGAGAATACATTTCTGTTGTTTTAAGCCCCTCAGTTTACGGTCATTTGGAAACGAGTCCCCTCGGTTTGCATCCTGTCTCCACCAGTTTCAAGGTACATGACCTTGAGCAAGTCCCTGGGCTGCAGTGGAAGGCACTGAGCTGGAAGAAAGCCTGACAGCATTCAGATCTTTGCAGGCTTGTCGTAGAACAGCAGCAGGACCTACATCGTGTGTGAGCACAGAGGACAGGGCTAAGACGGAGGTGCAAGTTTGGGCCTCAAGGAAGGGAAAGTCTTTCTAAAAGTCAGAACAATCCAGACACGGAAAGGTGCCCAGCTTGAATGATTGCAGGGGTCCTGATGCTGGAGGCATGCAAGGAAAGGCAGGAACCACCTGCGAAGTGAATATTAAGAGCACAAACCCAGAGTCGGAAAGACCTCATGCCACCCGCTTACTGCTGGAGATGCTGGCGAATTACTTAAAGTTCCTGGCCTCGGAATCTCATATATAGTATAGGGATAGTAATAGCATCGAGGGGTGTTGTGAGGATTACATGAGAATGACCATTGTAAGGGCACTTCCTACGTGCCGGGCACCGTGCTCAACGCCTCTACTTGTGTTAACTCATTAAAATAAGCTGAGTGTAGTGACTGGCACCCAAGTGCTAATAAATGCACCTATCATGATTTTGTGGTGTGTTTTCAATGTCGTGGTAGAGTGTTCTCGACCCGGAGGTGTCTGATGGATTAAACTTAGGGAGCCCACAAACCCCCTCCAGGTGTGTGCACAAGGTGGTGTGGAATTGCTTTCCTGGAGTGGGGATCTACAGTTGTCTTCTGCGTCTCAAAGGGAACAGTGACCCAGAAAAGCCTAGAACATCTGCTGTAGAGGGAATTGGACTCTGTGGCCTCAAAGGTCCTTCCAGCCTGGAACCAAATGCGACGGAGCAAAGGCTGCTGCATTCAAATGTGTGTCCAGGATGAAATGAGCCTGTGTGTTCTGTCTGACAGGGACCCCGCTGTCTCCCGCTAGATTCTCCTCGCCGCTCCCTCCCGCCTGTTAGCTATAGGCAACTTTTGGTGGAGGCAGCAGGAAGAGAAGAAAAAAGAAATTTGCAATTTTGATGCACAAGGGGCAATTTCTACAGACAATTCTCGGTGCCTGTAAACGCCCACCACCTCCAGCGGCTCCACCTCAAGCCCAAGGAGCATCATTTTCCATTCTCGTCTCTGAGATAATAAGTCGGAGAGAAGCTTCATATTTCAAATCAAAACTATTTTCCAACTAGAGGAAAGAGGAAACTTTTCAGGCAAATTTCATATGCAGTAACACAATTTCCTCCTGTTCCACTTCTTTTTTCACCTAATACATGATAAATATTCAAGATCTCCTTGAGGAAGCACGAACCGAGAGCTGGGAGGTGGTATCGTCTCGGCTGCCGGGTGGAGGCAGCCAGTGGGGCATACAGAGGTCTTTCTCCTTCGAGGCCTGCCTGGAAAGCGGCCTCAGCTACCAGCTACCCCACCTGTCCTTGGGAGAGCCCTCACTCCCATAAGAATTAGCCCTGGCAGGGCTTGAGGCAACAATTGAAAATTATTTATTATCCTAATGGCTGTTCCCAGAATTCTTCTCAAGCGAAAACCGTGTTTGTTGGGAAAATGCCTTGAAGAGGCACTTGGTATAGAAGGTGAGACCCAGCACAGACATTATTAGGCTGCTTAGTGACTTAGAGGCTTCCTCCTTCAGGGGTTAGAGGTCAGGGGACAAAGATAAAGAGACACAAGAGAAAGAACCCTCACCAAGGAGCCCCAGTGGTCCAGCTACATGATAAGAGGTTGATGACAAAAGAGAGGTGGCTATGGCTGGGGTCGCGAAAGCTTCCCTTCTGCCGAGAGATAACATACCTAGCTCCTCTCTTCTGAGCGCTGGCCACGTGCCCGGTACTAGGTGAATGCTGTACCTGCAACGTCGCATTTAATCCTCACAACATCGCTGTGAGGTAGGAACTGTTATTATTCCCATTTTACAGACACAGAAGCCAAAGTTCAGGGAGCTTAAGTAAGTTACCTGAGATCATGATGCTAGCAAAGTAGAACACAAGATACCGCTATGCACCCACTGAATGGTATAATTAGAAAGACTCAGCATACCAAGTGTTGGTGAGCTTGTTGGGCACCTGGCACTCTCATACACTGCTGGTGAAAGTGTAAAATGGCACAACCACTTTGGAAAACTGGCAGTTACTAATTAATTTAGACATGCCCTTACCCTATGACCCACTATTCCACTCCTAGGATTTTGACCAAGAGAAATGAGTACATATGTTCACAACAAGTAGACAAGAATGTCCATAGCAGCTTTATACCTTAGACCCCCAAACTAGAAAACTCCACATGTCCATCAACAGGTGAATGGTTGAATACTATGGGTAGATACTACAAGGGAAAAATGCTCAGCAATAAAAAGGAGTAAGCTACTAAAACACACAACCTGGATGAATCTCAAAACCAATATGCTGAGCCAAAGAAGCCAGACACAAGAGCGCATACTGCGTGATGACAATGACAGCAGACAGATTCGTGGCTGCCCAGGGCTGGGGTGGGCAGGGATTAATGGCAAAGGAGATGATGGAAATGTTTTATATCTTGATTGCAGTGGTAATTACATGAGTGTAGACATTTGTCAAAACTCATCAAACGAACACTTAAAATGGCTGAATTTTATTGTATATAAATTATATCTCAGTAAGGTTGTTTTAAAAAAATTCCAAAGTGCTTCTCATGCCTATATGATCCGACCCCCGTCCCCCCTACTCCGCTCTCCCCATTGCCCTCCATTCTGGCCACATTGGCCTCCTGTTATTCTCCACATCCTCCGAGCACATACCCATCTCTGGGGCTTTCCTTTGCTGTCCCCACTGCCTGCAATGCTCTCCCTGCAGAGGTCCACATCTTCGCCTCCAGATCTCTGTTCAAAAGTGACCTCCCAGAGTGGCCTTCTCTGGCCCCGTCCCCCCCCCCCCCCGAAAATAGCACCCACCCCACAGTTCCCTAGCCTTTTACCCTCTTTCCTTTCCGTGGTGCTTATCACATCCTGACACCTTATACTTGTATTTGTTTGCTGGCTGTCCCCCCACTGGAGGAAGCCCATGAGCACTGGGACTCAGTCTTCACTGACAGTCCTTTGAGGGCTAGAACAGTGCTGGCGGTGGTAGACACCATTCCTTATTAAATGAATGAATTAGACCCTTCCTAGCAAGCTCTCGTTCCCTTCTCCCACTGTTCTTCCCCTAAAAGAACAGAAAATCCTTTAATACCAAAAAGATCTATCTTGGAGATTACCCACTCACCACAAAACAGTCTTTTCTCCCAAAAATTAATAATAATTATAGAATATTTTACTTCTCAGTTTCATCATTTGCCTTTGGGTATTTCACCAACACTCAGTGTTACACCTAAGAACATCGAATGGATATTTGTCCTATCTTTGCATAACTAAAGAACCGCCAAAACAAAGGAGCATTTTTCCAAGGTGACTTCCGTGTTTAACACCAGAGGCTGGTAGGAGCTTAAATCTGCTGGCAACTTTTAAAAACTGCAGAATTGTTCTACAATATTTTTGTTCTGCCTCACTGATCACCCTTCTACATGTATATTTATTTATTTACATAATTGGGATTATACAGCACGATGACATGTAGCTCAGTATCTTCTTTTTCTCATTTAACATTATAGAGTAAGTATTTTTCCACATCATTAAAAATTCCTGGAAAATATAATTATTAATGGCTATGGAATGTGATATCATATAGATGTACCATAGTTTATTTAGCCACTCTGTTACTGTGAATGATTTAGGTTGTCTCCTTTTTGAATTTCAGTTATAAATAATGAATGTCATTGTGTATAAATTTTTGCGTGAATTTCTGAGTATTTCCTAGAGATGGAATCTAAGCCCCAAAGGATATGTTTTTTTGTTTGTTTGTTTTTAAGATTGGCACCTGAGCTCACATCTGTTGCCAATCTTTTTTTCCCTTCTTCTTCTCCCCAAAGCCCCCAGTACATAGTTGTATATTCTAGCTGTGGGTCCTTCTAGTTGTGGCATGTGGGATGCTGCCTCAGCATGGCCTGATGAGTGGTGCCGTGTCCAATCCCAGGATCGGAACAGATGGAACCCCGGGCCACCAAAGCGGAGTGCACGGACTTAACCACTTGGCCATGAGGCCGGCCCCCCGAGATGTGGTTTTTTTTAAGGTTTTCAATACATAGTCCCAACTTGTTTTCCAGAAGAGAGATGCCAGTTTAAATTACCAACGATAGACTATGAGAGCTCAATGTCACTCCATCCTTCCTGGCACCCGGCACTCCCATTTCTTAAATCTTTGCTGATTTGAGATAAAAATGCTATTTTGTCCTTAATTTATATTTCTTTGATTACTGGTAAAGTGAAACATCTTTTCACACGTTTATTGACTACTTGTATTTCATCTTCTGTGAATTGTTTGTGTCATTTTCCCGTTCTGTAATTGAAGTGCTAGTATTATCTTAATGAATTGTCAGAGCCCTTGGTATATAATTGGGATATTAACTCTTTTAGTTATTCTTGTTGGAAATCTTTGTTTTTTAGTTTGTTTGCTTTTAATTGTGTTTATATTGCTTCTTGAAATACATAAATTTTTAGCTGTCTTCATGGTCCTTGATGTTGTTTTGTTTTAGGAAGTCCTTCGCCATCCCAGGGTGGGGTTAGGACCCTGTTGAGTACCCAGCACATTGCGTAGATTACTTCCTGCCATCCCCACTTTGTTAATTTTTATTATGTAAAATTTCAAACATACACAGAAGATGAGAAAAGAAATGTTTTGATTCTGGGATTTGCTTCAAGATAGTCTGGGCGGTGGGGTGGGGACGGGAGGTTATAGGTCCAACAAGAGTGGCCACGAGCTGCTGATGGTTGAAATTGTAGGCCCTCTCTACTTCTGTAAGATGACGTGACTGGTTGACACCTTAAGGGGGCCAAGGGACAGCCATTTCCTGACCCCTTTCATATGACAGACACTGCCCTGGGAGCCTTGCATCATCCCACTGAACCTTACAACCACCTTTGGAGGAGGGAATCATGAGTCCCATTTTACAGTTGAGGACACTGAGATTCAAATGGATGAATTACACAAGGTCACATGACTGGACAGTGCAGAAACAGGATCTGAACTCAGATCATCCTGACCCGAGTTCCATGTTCCTTCCAAAGGGCCATCCTATCTCCTTGGAGGCAGGAAATTAAGTGAAAGAGAAGCTAGGCTTCTCTCAAAGAGCTCTCAAGGCTCCTCCCAGGAACACTCGCAAGAGAGGCTCAGATTAGAAATTAATCTGACTATAAAAAAATGAGAAATGTAATATTTCTTGTTCAGCTGACTTTACGGACCAAGATTCAGGCCTGCCTCTCATTCATTTCATCAGTCATTATATCAGCAATCATTTTCGAGCACCAACAGTGTGCCAGGCCCTGAACTAGGACTAGAACTTAACTGAAAACAAAAGGACAGATAAATTAGAAGAGTCCCACACTACCAATACCATCAGGCTCACCCCACCCAAAATGGTCCCATAGACCTTGCATCACAGACATTGGGCCAAGAGCTTTCTTAAGAACACAACACTGACTCACATGCCTAGTGTGTTAGTCAGCTATTGCTGTGACAATGCTGCATAACAGACAACCCCAACATTTCAAGGGCTTACAACAGCAAGCGTTTATTTCCTCTCCATGTCTGCAGGTTGGTTTCTTTAGACACTGTCCCATCTCCTATACCAGAGGTTCTCATCTTTTATCTTCTCAAATACCTAAGAAGCTCACCGCTATACTAAAGTCTCATAGGCACACCCAGATTTTGATGGTATGAAAAGCGTTATCAATACACTGACATATTATGTGAGTTTGTCACCTTGCTAACAGTACATCAGTAGCTGTTGTTCCTGAAAAGCTGAGGTAGAGATGGGACTGGGCACACAATTCCCATTTTCCTGGTTGTGACTCCTCTGTCTCTTTCATTCAGAAACCACATTGGAATTCGAGAAAGCAGGAGTTCTGTGGTGACAGTAAGCACTGCCTCACTCACAGCCCTGCTCCTTGATCATTCACCACAAATCCCTCGTGGGCAATGTCACAGTCCTACCACTGAGAACACCTGGCTTACATGGCAGGGGGTAAGGATGGTCAGCCGTGTAGCTATTCGGTCATTTGGACAGCGTATATGAGTTAGCCATCCACTGTGTGCCGGCACATAGCGCCACCTTCTAGTAAGGGGGCGGGGAGACAAGCACACTTTTAAATGATAATTTCAGTAGGTGATAAGTGCAGTATATTTGAGGGAAATAAAGCATGTTCATGGGATAGAGTGGGACGAGGCGCATCAGGGCAGACCTCTTTGAGGCGGGTGGATGGCGCTGAGTCTTGAAGGTGAGGAGTCAGCCATGCACATCTGGAGGAAGAGCAGTCTAGGCAGAGAGACCTGCAGGAACAACCCTGAAACAGGGGCAGGCCTAGAACAGAAAGAAGGCCGCCTGGCTGGAGCAGAAGGAAGGGGAGGCGGTGGTAGATGTGGAGGAGAGGTGGAAAGGGACCTCTCATGGAGGGCCTTGGGGGACTGGAGAAGAGTCTGGGAGCTTCCTTTAAGGACATTGGAAGACTCTGGAATGTTCCTCTGGCGAGTGACATGATCTGACGTTATCTCTCTGATGGCCCCGGTGACCACCAAGTAGAGCTGGCTCATCTGGCTGCCTGGAAGAGCCTCTCCTTCCCATTTTCCACGGCCCTTCCCCGAAGTCGCACCTTTGGGGGAAGAGGAGGACCCTCCATAGCAGAGGAAGAGCCCCGCGGCCCTGGCTTCCCTCCTAGAATGTCCAGGCTCCTGTGCAGTAGAAGCTGCAGTGTTTTTCCTTCCAGCAGCCCTGGCCTTGAGCACACGACAGCCTAAATCCGCATGGGTGATTCAGACGGCGAGAGCACCAGGCACCAGGGCTCCAGCCCACGTGTGTCAGCCACTCCGAAGCATCGCCAGGCCCCAGTAGAGTCTCTTGGATCCTGTGAGTCTCCGCCACTTTACAGCTCCTGAAGAGGTTCATCTCCCCTGAGCCCCGGGAGGCAGCCAGGGCAAGGCTGCCAAACCCCATTCTCAAGGGAGGAAACTGAGGCACAGGGAAATGAAGTTTGAGGTCAGAGTCACAGAGGCCTAAAGGACAATGCCAGGAATCGAACAGGAGACTTCTTGCCACAAACCCCGTACTCTCTCACCACTTTCTCAGCTTCCACAACAGTCAGAGCAACCCCAGAGAGCTGACCACACACCAGGCACAGTTTGGAGGGCTTTATAGATATTAACATAAAAATCCGGTGAGGTAGGTGCTATGATTATCCCCATTTTATAGATGAAGAAACTGACACATAGAGATATTAAATAACTTGCTCAAGGTCACACAAAGCTAGAAAGTGGCAGGCCCAAAATCTGAACCAGACGTCTTTACCAGTATGCTAGGCTGCCTCTGACACTTGTGTGGAAAGGAGGGAAAGGAGGAGGGTTGGAAGGAAGGAGAGACGGAGAGATGTATGAACACAGTGCACTATGCATATATTTGTGTATCTGGTTGTGTGTAGGTGCGGGCATGCAGGTACACCAGTGTGTGTGGACACACTTGGGTGTGTGTGCCGGTCTGCCTCTGCATGAGGCTTCTGTTGAGTGCCTGTGCACCTGCTTTTTGTGTACATATGCACACACGAGCATCTAGCTCTGGTTTTAGGCATGTCCTCTCATAAGTGCATATGCACACACAGGCACTGGTATGTGTAAATACATGTGTCCATGCATATGGATGGGTTTGTCAGTGTAGCTGTGCCTACCCAACCGTGTGAGTCAGGGATGCAGGTACGCTTGCTCAGTATGCGCACATGCATGTAAGTATGCAGGTGTGTGTGACCTTGAGCCTTTGCCCTTGCAGAAGGATGTGATTTTGAAGGCGAGTGCACAAGCTTATTTATGCACTGGTGTCTGTGTGCCCAAAAGTGCACGTCCCCCTGGGGTCTGTTTTGTCCAGCCCACCTCCAGCCACGGTTCCACACGGGAGACGTGGGGAGCCCAGGAGTTGGCAGAGCCTCTGCAGAGTCAAAGTTCTGCACCATCATCACCAGAAACTCAGCAGAAAAGCAGTTTTGAAAGTGGAAAAACTGGGATGTGTTTGTTCCCTAAACCCTGAAATATTTCCCCCTTTGTTTGGTGTCTGTGGAAGCTGCCTAGAGCTTGGAAAGATGCTGTGTGCAACCCAGGGCAGCCTGCCTGTGATCCAGTCCTGAAGGACAAGTGAAGCTCACTTCCAGCTGAGCTCCTTGGAGGATGCCACCGCCAGCAGACTCAGGAAGTATCGGCTGCCTCCATCGCTGCCTCCGCCCTGGGCCTGCCCAGCCTGAACCCACCTCCGTCAGCAGGTTCCAGGGGAAAGGGAGGGAGGAGCTGCAGAGTGGGGAGCTGGCAGGGAGGGGAGAGAGGGCTTGGCCAGTGCTGTGAGACCAGGGCTGGGGTGGGGGCACTGAACCCTCCTGCTCTGTTTCAACGGGCTGTTGCTTTATCATTCCACACCCAAATTGAGTATCTCCAATATGAAAGCCAGGGTGGTACTACCCTCTGAAGAGGTAGTTGGTTAACCGTGTCCCAGTCGTTGTTCAGCTTCAGGTTGCAGAAATCCAGGAAGGGGCAAATCACTACCTTCTGAAGCCACTGGTTCCCATTGGACGGCTGTTAGGAACCGAGGGTGTTCAGCATTTCCTGACCTACTGTGTGCCAGGTCCTGGGGTACAGAGGAGAGTCAGACAAGATCTTCACCCTCCTGGAGCTCACAGCACAGCAGGGGAAAGGTACAGTCACATTTGTTCCTCACCATCCTGTTCCCGCCGCGGGATGACCCCAGGCAGTCCTGCAGAAGTGGGCATGCCTTCTTCCTCCAAGCAAACATCTGCCTTCCTTTTACAGTTCCTCCGAAGCTGGCACATAGAATTCTGTTCCACTTCCTTCATCACTTCCCTGGCCTGCCCCCGCCCACCACCTCCTCTCCATCCCTCTGCTTCCCAAGAGAGACCTGTCGTAGGCTGAGGCATTCACCTTCCAGCCTTGCCAAGGCTTGGGCTTCAGGCGTTTCTGAAGCTACTGAGGCCAGATGTTGAGAAGAGAGGAAGGAAAGGAACCCCTGGATGCCTTCTCCGCATCAGGCAAGGCCCCTGGGTAGACTGGGCCTCTCTTCCTCAGGAAAGCCTGGATTACCAGCCAAAGACAGAATGCGAAGTTCTCTCTCTGACAATACCGGTAAGAAGGCTGTGTTTACAACAATAAAAGGACCAAGTCTCTGGATATAATGGTGATAGTGGGAGATTGAGAGAAAAAGCAGAAGAGTCATGGGGAGAAAGGGACCAGCAGATGAAAAGAGAAGGAAAAATGTGCCCAGAACAGAGAGAGATAGACAGAGAGATGGAGAAGCAGAGAGAGTGTCACAGAAAGAGACTCTCAGAGACACGAAGATGAGAGGTACAGCGATAGGAACAGATAAAGACGCTCCTAGAGACAGGGAGAGATGCTCATGGATCAGGTGACCAGCCACAGAAGTAGGAAGAGGTGCCCAAGACCCAGGAAACCAGGAAGACAAACAGACAAACATGACAGTGGAGCACCCATCCTTCTTTATTTCTCTCTTGCCTAATTCAAAAAAAAAAGGAAGAAAAAGATTTGATTTAAGGTCATTTGCAATAAAAATCCATGTGCAATAAATGGCAAACATGGAAGCAAAAATTCAAAGCCATACTAGTATGGAAAAAGGAAAAATTAATGATACCAAAGACCTAGATGGGGTAGACCATGCCTTGAGTGGCCCACAGTGAGCCACTTGGTTTTCACGCCCTTGTGTACCTACCTCCTCTGGATTCCAGGCTGGCCCTGTGACCTATTTTAACCAGTAGAATGTGGCAGAAGTGACACTGTGCCAAGTCCAAGGCCAGGTCTTATGAAGTCCTGGCAGCTTCCATTTTTTTGTGCTCTGCGAGAAGCCAGCCACTAAGTAAGGAGCCTGACTATACTGAGGCCATCTTGCCGCAGTGAGGATGCCTGAGCAAACCACGTGGAGAGGCCATGGGGAGAACGGAGGAACTCGGACAACGGTGAGGACCAAGGCCCCAAACGTTATGACTCAAATTGAGCTGTGCCACCTAGACCTCATCTGAAGCCACATGGAACAGAAATGAGCCCTCCCTGCCAAGACTGACCCAAATTGCAGAATCATGAGCAAAGAATAAAATGGTTGTGTTTTAAGTCATTACAATTTGGGGAAGCTTGGTATCCAGCAGTCGATAACTGAAATCTTGGGTTAATACAGTAACAGTAAGTAAATCCAATGGAGTCCATCATTTTCCTTGGCTGATGACGGATGAAGTGGGAGACTTATAGCATCTCTTTCCTCTGAAGAATCACAAATGACACTCCTTAATGGAAAGAATCAGCAGCTCCACCAAGAACAAACTCAAAAGAAGATGGTCATCGACACACTCACCTGCCGGAGGATGGCAATGAGGATGCTGCTGCTGAGCACTGATGTGTGGATGGATGGCGGGTCAAGACAATGGGAGCTACGTTTTCTATCAGCAGGGACCATATGCAGCCCTATCCCATTTTACAGATGAGAAGACCGAGCCTCAGGGATGTGAAATGACTGCCCGAGGTCTCACAGCCAGTAGTTGTCGGAACTGGGATTGGAGCCCAGACCCCACATTAGAGCTGTTAATAGTCAATGAAATCAAGCAGAATAAATAAACCCCTATCCAGGAGCTCTGAATTCAGAGCCACCTTCTACCTCTCAAACACTCAGGGACCTAAATGCTCAACAGACCTTCTTGTCTGGGGGAAAGGACAAACAGTGCTCTCATCTCTCTTGGGGGGGGCTGGCCCTTTGGTGGGGTCCTTTATCCAGACCAGACCCCCCCCCCCATGATGAACGCCAGCAGGGCTCTGATCAGGAACCGCCCCATGCATTTGCTAGGCGAGCTGGGGCCCCACACCCATGGGCTCCACTGCAGGGCCCGGAGGAACCACGTGACTCTGAAATTGGTTCCAGGAATACCTCTGCTCCCGTGATTATGCTGCCTTCTGTGACACCCCCTCCCCCAGCACTTTTTTTTCACTAAACTTTCTCTGAATTCACCTGATTTTTCCCATCTCCTTTACATTCTTTATGGCAATGGAGAAATAATCACCGCTTCTCCGGCAGGGTGATGGGAGTGTGCAATATTAACTGTAAATCAGGCAGAAATTGGTGGAAGGGGAAGGGTTTGATGAGGTGCAGAGACATTATATCATTTTAAAGCACTTTGCTGGTCTCCAGTAATCCCCATGTAAATGAAAAGGAGGAGACGTGCCTTCACTCTGAGGCTGCCTTTAGGAATGCAGAGAAAATACTCCTGGAAGGAGGACACAGGGCAGAGGAAGGGTGGCCAGGGCCTGACAGAGGAGGCAGAAATGCCCAGGGCTATGGCCCCCAACCCCTCCAAACCAGGGCTGGGCACACAGCTTGGACTTGAATAATCCTGGCAGGGCTATGACTTCTTGGAAGATGAGGCCTCGGCTACAGAGCTGGGGAGGATGGTGCTACGCTCCAAAAGCCTGCAGACCTGCGTCAAATCATCCGCATCCTGTAGCCCAGTGGACTCAACCAGGAGTGGTACTGCCCCCAAGGGAGCGTCTGGAATATATGGGGACTTTGGGGATTTTGTCTGCTGTCGTAATGACTGGGGGGCACTATAGACCTTGGCAGAAGCCAGGGATGCTAAACATCCTACACGATGCCGGGAACACGCCCACATGACAAAGAACCGCCCCTCCTGAAAGGTCCCTAGCTCACCCTCGCTCCGTGCACCATCATGCAAAGAACAGGGTTCTCCTGAAAAATGACCATCTCTGAAGACCCATCACCAAAGGGTCATCTCACCAGGGAAGGACTCATGACTTCTGGAGTTCCTTTAAATTTAAGTTAGTTAGTCTAGGCTTACTGGTGGCTGGTTTAACTGAATTCAACTACCTGTGTTTCATTCAATCTAAGATGTCACTGATTGTAAAGAGAGTCATTGTTTTACGCGCTACTAAGAAAGAAAAATATGCTGTGACGCAATGCTTTCTTGTCACTTAGATTTTTACTTTATACTCATTGAGAGAATCCTTTAACACTTCTTTAGTCATTACATATCATGGAATATTATAAATGCAAAGAATATTATAAGCACGACGAATTGCTTATAGGATTCCTGACCTTCCTATTCAAGGTCCAGCTCTTCTGGATATTTCGACTCAGAGACTCAGAGCCGTCAGTGTCCATGCTTTCCCACCCGGTTTCATCCTCTGGGACATCAAGAGTGTAGATAACACTGCGTTTCTTCAAAGAACTCCACTCACGTCTCTGGGAGTTTCTTCCGAGCAGTTGATACCCATTTTACATTCGTGATGCTGGCTCGCTCTCGATCTTCCCAGAAGGTGTCAACAGTAGATTTTCAGACCATAACCAAGATTTATTTCCTTCTTCAGATGGTCGCAGAATATTCTGTTGACTGACCCACCGAGGGGCTGGCTGCTGGTGTCTGGTCAGGCCTCCCAGAATCACCAAGAAGATCATACGTATCGAGTAAGTGATGGCTACACCAGCCCCGCTGCCCGGGGAGCAGCAGTTGCTAGAGGACAAGGTGGAGATCTTAGAATCTGTGACATACCATATCAGAAAATTAGTCGGTCTGTATGGGTATATGCCCAGAGCTGGTATGCATAGACCCGCCCTGGGAGGCTGCCTCAGATACCCTGTCAGCAGATGTGCCTGGGGTACCTGTCCCAGGGCGGTGCGTGTAGATGTGCCCGTGTTGTAGGGTTGACAGTATCAGCAAGTAAAAATACCGAACACCCAGTTAAATTTGAATTTAAGATCAAAAACAAATAATTTTTAGTATATGTCCTAAATATTTCATGGAACATTCTTGTACTTAAAAAAAAATTGTCTGAGATTTGAATATAATGGGGCATCCTGTATTTTATCTGGCCATCCTACTGTGGTGCCCTAAGGCAAGGCTACTATGCGAAGACGTGGCCAGGATGCTGGGCCCGGGCGTGGCTTCCTGCAGGATTCCGGCTGTCCCGCTGCTCTCCCCTTGTGTGTCTGAGTCTGGCCTGGTCTAAGCCCTCCTGGCACATTTACAACCAGCCTCGAATCAGCCTCAGTTTGGTTCATTTACTGCTCGTACTGCACTTAGACAGTGAGGTTGGGATAACGGAGTAGCCAAGCCAGGCCCGGGGCCCTGGGGGGCACAGCTTGATGCAAGGACAGAGATTCCCCACCTGGGGTCAGGCTCCAGGAGAGACACCCAGCGCAGAAGCACTGACTGCCTGAGGGGTGCAGGGAGGGTCCCAGACCAGGATGTATTTTGAACAAGCAGAGAAGTGAAGAGAGGTTTTCAGGCAGAGGGAATGATCTGTGCAAAGCAGTGAAAATATAAAGGGGCCAGAGGAGTTCTAGGAAAAGAGAGAAGTCCCGTGTGCCTCGACCGTGAGCTGCACTGAAAGGAAACGTGGACGGGCCGGCCTGGTGGCACAGTGGTTAAGTGCTCATGTTCCGCTTCAGCAGCCCAGGGTTTGCCGGTTCGGATCCCAGGTATGGACATGACACCCACTCATCAAGCCATGCTGTGGTAGGAGTCCCACAAATAAAGTAGAGAAAGATGGGCACAGATGTTAGCTCAGGGCCAGTCTTCCTCAGAAAAAAGAGGAGGATTGGCAGTGTTAGCTCAGAGCTAATCTTCCTCAAAAGAAAAGAAAAGAAAAGAAAAGAAACGTGGAGGGAACTGGGGTGGACTCCTGGCTTTGTAACTTCATTGCTGTGTCAGCTTAGGCAGTTCGGTACCACTCTGAGCCTCAGTTTCCTGAACACCAAACAAACAATATTCAGCCTCAAAACTCCTGGGCCACCAAGCAGCACAGTTTGAAAACCACTTCTGAGGGGTGAGGATTGACGAAGGATTTCAGACACGAGATTCACGTGGTCAGATCGTTTTAATGATAGTCATAGCAACAATAATAATTCCACCACTGATGGAGTACCTGCAATATGCTGAGCACTTTGCTATTATTAATGATAGCGGGAGCTACCGTGTGGGTACCACATACCACAGTACTGTGGCATTAGGTGCCAGACACGGCGATAAGCCTTCACTTGCATTATCTCGTTTGGTGTTCACAACATCTCTCTGAGGGTGGGTTTTATTATCCCCACGTCATAGAGAATGAAAGTGACATTCAATGCAATGACCAGACTTGCCCAAAGTCGCACAGACATTGGTGGCAGAGCCAGGACCGGAACCCAGACTGGTGACATTTAGGCCCAGCTGCCAGCTCTCCCTGAGTCACTGAAACTCCTGGAAAGCCACAGAGAGTCCCTTCTGTAGCATATTCTGCAGCCTTCCCTGGGACATGGCAGAAGCCTTGTCTCTCCAAGCACAAGGAAAGGCTAGAATCAAAATTCCATGTGCATCTTAATTTCTGTGCGTATTTTAAGCGACAAATCAGACTGCAATTAGCCCCTAACCAAAATTCAAGCCATATGCAAACAGGCTGTGGTCAACATCCACTGGGGGGTTGGCTCAGTTCAGGGAACTAAGACTCAGTGGGAGGGTCTCTGCACTCGGGGTCCCCAGCGTATGCAGCCTCAGGGACAAGAGGCAGGCGCTCAATTTCTCTGCCAAGTGCCTGCAATGACAGCGGTTCTCTCCGTGCCGCTGACTCCTGGGAAAGAGTCGTCTGTCCTTCGGTTAAACTGATTAGAAATCACTTTCTCTGCTTCAGCATCATTCCTGAATCTCAGCAGTGGGTAGAGGTACTGCCCAGCCTTCCAAACCAACATGGATCTTAACTATTCCAGGATCATCCCACTTGCCCTTGGCAGTCCTGGGGGTTTTTGTTTCTGTGCCCTTCCCTTCTTGCCAGTTTGTTCACAGCAGATTACCTGGGTTACAGTAGTCTCCACTCTTTTCAGCCTTCGCCATGGGGCAAGTTCAGAAAATACAGTTCAGAAGCTTTTCCCTCATCCCGTTCAGGGTCGTGGGGTTCCTCTGGAGATTGGGTTGGCCTATGTAGTGCTGGAAGGCGGCCCATGGGTGCCTATGATCGGCCTGCTGTGAAATGGGCCATCCTGCTGTCTTGGTGGTGTAATGGTTTCTCTCTTACACCAGCTCCTGGACACCTGCCAGGAGCTCAACAGCCCTTTCCTGGCAGTTTCTCACCTTTGTTGGTATACCAGTCAGTTCTTTGTCACATAACAACCTCGAAATCTCCGTGGTTTACCACAACACACATTTATTTTCAAACTCATGGGTCTACAGGTCGATCTAGGTTTGGCTGATCTAGAGTGAGTTCCTGTGGACAGGCTGGACCCAGGCTCCAGGGTGGGTTCAGGTCTCCTGGGCATGTCTCATGCTGGGGCTGAGGCCGAAGGGCCGTGGCTGCCTGGAGCATGGTCCTTCCAGAGTGGATCACTGGAGCACCAGAAGGTTGAGAAGAAACAGAGGCACACCCTGAGGTCTCAGCTCCAAACTGGCACACGGTCACAGCTGTTCACATTCCAATGGCCAAAGCAAGTCATGTGACCCAGTTCATCACTGATGGGCCAGAGAAATATATGCCACCCACTGTGGTGGCAGGAACTGCAAAGTCACATGATAAACGGCAGGGATGTGTAATTCTAACCCAGGGAGGGAGTAAAGATCAGAGCAACAAAGACATCATCTGAGTTCCTGTTGGGACACGCCATTTCTAACGTCTGCAGCAGGATAACCGGGCACACCTGGGATGAGCAGTGAGGCCGACACTGAGGCTGCTAGTGTGTGCACATCTGGAGCTGCCGTGGGGATGGGGTGTGGGATGCGGTGCCTTCCAGAGAGCACGTGACCCTACATGGGACTCTGTGAGCTCCTGGAATCACTGAAACAATAGAGCAACTTGAGCCTTGGATTCGCTGGGCCAGGTTCTGTTCCCCAAGTATCCTGACTCATCCTGGAGAACCCCATCTTCCAGGAGGCAGGCTCAGGCCCTCATCATCCAGAGGACTCATATGGCTCGGGGTCCCAAGATGCTCACAGCCCACCTCACTGCAGGGGTCTGCCGGACACCCCAGAGTCTGGGCACAGAGATGCTCCACACCAGATGGGGAAGGGCGTGTGCAGGGCATCTCATTGGACCCCCTTTTGTGCAGATGGGGAAACTGAGGCCAAGAAAGGAAAAGCACCACAGAGAGTCACTGGCTGGGCTCCCATCTCAGTGCTTTTCCAACACCCTAGGGAAGCCGGTGACCCCAAGGACTCCCAGACCCCCCTCCCTCACATTATCCCCCACTGACCTTGCTGCTCTCCTGACTTCGGCTCTTCAAGAATCCTGGCAGAAGCAACTGGGCCAGCTTACTTGTTTCTACTTGAGAGAAATGGCATTTTCCAAGGAGGATATGTTGGTGATGGAACCAGAGACAGGAGCTCGGCCAAGAAAGCTGGGGCCTATACAAGGCCAGGCTTGGCTGATGGAGAGGCGTCTGGGTTTTGCCATCCAATTATCACCCTCTGTTCTTAGAGCTGCCGACTGAGACGGCTGCTGAGCAGCTGGAAGGGAGCAGGCTAGCCGGTCAGCTGCTGAATGAGCACTAATTGGGTGTCAAGCACTCCAGAGCCCATGGGCTCCCCTCACCTCCCCACCAAACTCTTAGAGACCACCGCAGAGAGCCGAGGGGCGGAAGGCAGCTAATTGGTCCAGCCTGCCCAGCAACCCCTTTCTGCACATTCTGATGCCTTGTCACTCAGCTTCCTTTGTCTTCCGTTTCAAGGGCTTGGGGAAAATTGCCCACATCTGCTGAGAAGTTTCCTGTAAACCTCGGGGTGGGAGGGGACCTTATTTTGAAAGAGGCTGTAAGCAGGGACATTATGGTGCATTTCCCACAAGCGGCCCCAGTTGTCCTGACAGTGGAGAACTGTGGGGCCAGCCCTCCTGCACACTCCTTCACACGCCTGCTTGTCCATATTTTTAGACAAGAGTTTCCAAGTCACCCGAAAGCTAATGAAGTGCTTTTTGTTGCCTTTTGCCTGGTAGCATCACTGTTCATTTGAGGGGGGAGGAAAAATTATTAATAATACTTCATTTTTCCCACATTTTAACTAGGAGAAACCACACTTACCTTAGAGGAAGCAGGCATAGATTTAACAAGGGTGTGGGCGCAAACACACAGCTGTCCAATGACCCTCATTTTAAATACACCTGACACTCAAAATCTTGAACTTAGAGAAATGATGCCATAAGGCTGGGATTTCTTGAACAGGTGTGGCTGAGACGATATCTCGAGATACGAATCTATCCAGTCTGTGGTTTTGCCCCCTGTTTCTTCCCAGCTCACACCCAGCCCCAAGCAAGTGGTCAGCTCCTTGCTCATTGTCTCACGGGAGAGACACAGGAGGACAAAAAAAAAAAAAAACCCAGAAATGGCCTGCAAATCTCTCTGGCTTTTGTGTTTCACAGAGAAAGGGGACTTCTCAGGCCTGGACAAGTGTCCTGGCCAGAAGCATCCCCTCCTCAGAGGGCCAGATAGAAGTCCTGCCCATCCCCTGGGGCAGAGAGGAGAGAGACAGAGGGGAGCAGAGCGGACCTGTTGGTCCTCTGGGAGGGTCACCCAAGCAGAGAATTGTGAATAGCCCATAAATTATTCCCCAGCTCAATCATGACCCAGAAGCAGCAGAAAGCCACTAGGCCATATAGGAAGCCATAGAAGAGGGTGCTGGGGGACCAGTGACCTGGGGCAAGAGGCCTGTTCCCTCACTCTCCCTGCCAGTGCTTTGGCTCTGCCTAACAGCCCATGATTGCGACTCTTTCCTGCGGGGATCAGGGGGGGGGGGGGGGGGTGGGATCCAGAAGGAAGACGGAGGGTGACTGCCACTCCTCAAGCTCTGTGAAATGAGAGTTCAGACTCAAAAACTCAATTTAATAATAGAAAATAATTTTTAAGGTAATATGCCTTACACGTCTGAATGGCAAACACTCCATCTGTGGCCTTAAGACACTTTCACGTCACCTTCACAGAGGCCTTCACCACCGTGTCTAAAACAGCCCTCCCCCTCCATCCAGCCTCTGTCTTCTCAGCCTGCCCTTTCTCCATAGCATTCATCACTATCTGGCATCGGATCTCTAAGTGTTCATCTGGTTATCGTCCTTACTCATGAGGGCAGGGATGTTGTCTGTTTTGTTTACTGTTGTGACTCTGATGCACAGAAGAGACCCTCCCTTACAGCAGTCTCCATAAAACTGAGCACGTTGTGTGCTCAATGGTGACACCTGCTGGCAAGTGGGATATTGCAGCCCAACTCTACAAAACATTATCCCTGCTTAACCAAAAGGAGGAGGCAGCACTTTTCTGGGTACTGTAAGTGACAGGATTGGGAAACTCCAGGCAAACGAGAAATTTTTATGGACCTAAAATACAGACTTAAGAGGGAGCCTAGGAATTGAAGTAGGAGAGAGGTGGGAGTGAAGCCTGAGTCTAGTGAAAAGAACAGGAACTCAAGACAGGGCCTCTGATTCTTAGCGGGTAGCCACCAAGCTTCACATTCTGCAGGGCAGGCACCTTCCTTCAGTTTAATTCTCCTCTTCTCCCTCGTTTATTTCTATTCACTTCCCTCAAGTTTTTATTGAATTTAAGCACAAGGTGGGGAGAGAGAAGGTGAGGAGAGAGGACAGTTACAAGTATAAAGGCCACTCCAAGAGAAGCTTAAGACCAAGCTAAGGAGCAGGACAGAATGAGTGTGCCTGGGCCTCCTCTAGCATCTACAGAGTACTTTGAGGCTTGCAAAGCACTTTCCCATATATTTCTTTATTAGATGTCCCTATGACCTGGGCTGGCAAGCAGGACAGTCATTCACAAGCCCCATTCTGCAGATGAGGAAACCTGACCTCAACGAACAAAGTGACTTGTCCAATGTCCCCACAAAGAAGCTGGGCAGGGCCAGGACTCACACCCAAGTCTTCTCCGATCTTAGACCTTGTGGTGTTTTAGTTTAGTGGTCTCAGCCGTGTTGAGGGTCAGTGGTCTCCCTCTGGGGAGATAAGACGAGCAGCTAGGAACAAACAGTAGACCCCAGTGGAGCCCAGAATCCACAGGACTCTGGGAGCCCAGGAGCAGAGGATCTAACGCACTCCCTGTGAACGTTTTCAGTGTGGTTACCTTCCCATGACGATATCACTTTACCCCGGGACTTTGATACAGTGGGAACCTTGAGGTTCTCCAGCAGGGGTCAGAAAACCATGTCCTCCCATCCGGGCATCCACACCCTGGTCTTTGTAAGAGGAAACCGCTGACTGCAGCCCTGGGAATATTTGCCCCGATTCATTATCAAACTGCCTGCAATTATCAAACTGTGCTCCCTCAAGTTGACCTTTAGCTGGGGAACAGCTATATTTAGAGAAAACCAGCTCTTTGTAATTACCCCCACTCAGAGTACTTAAAGGTCGACTGCGGATGTGACAGCCTGATCTGTGGGAAGGGCTGTTTCCAGGGTCCCTGGGTAATTATTCAACCCAGACAATAATTAGCAAACATTTGCTACAAATGAATCCATGCCTGTTGTTCAGCCTCAGAAGGGAGCCCAGGAGGCTCTCCAGGCCAAAGTTGCCCCCTCTAGATGCGACGGAAGACCTCCGTGCACATCCCTTTAGAGTTTACAGAGAATTTCATGTCTCACCTCAGCCTTATATAGGATACACATTCCTACTTTACAGATGAGGAAACTGAGGCTCGGAGAGGTTAAGGTGGACTTGCTCAGTGTCACATAGTGGAACCATGAGTTAAACACAGGTCTTCTGACTCCAAATGTCTTGCTCTTTCCAAAGAAATCTCTCATTCAGCAAACATTTATTGAGTGTCGGGCCTTGTGGTGGGCTGCAGAAACAAAAGGAAGACCTCTCGGCATTGTTCCTGGTGTTTGAAAACTCAGGATACTGCAGGGGGTGGGTGGGGCATGAACTCTTGAGCCCTAGAGGCAGCAGCATCTCTGGGAATGATCATAAACTTCCCTGCAAGAAGAACTTTGGTGTCAGAAGAATCCATTTATCTGGAAGGTTAAGGAGGGTTTCGGGTGCAAATCAACCAAAGACAATAGACAAAGGCTCCAGATTGGGAGGGAGAAAAAGCATAAAAATGGAATTCACCTATATCCTCAATTAGCACATTTAAAGTAATGAAGTAATGCAATGGCTCTTGTGGATTTGAGGACATGAATGCCTAATTTCCTTGGTTTTAAAGGATGCTCCTGGAGCCAAGGGCTTCCAAGAGACCCATGGAAGAGGAGCTTGAGCAGGGAGGGTCTTTAAGCCCCACTTTCCCTTCACCCAAAGAAGCTCTATCTATATCTGTTGTACATTTTGAGCTTCCATTAAATAAAGGAGTTCATGATTCAAAAAAACATAAAAGCTATCGATTTGTAGACTTAATCATTGGTATGGTGGTTAGAGATATTTATGAAGTGCCATGATTATCAACTTGACAATTTCTTATTTAAGGTACAAAAAAAAAAAAAAAGAAAAGGTAGCCACTGACAGTATCTTTAAATAAACAATTCATCTCAACTGACTGGTCAATCATCAGATTCTAAGAAGATGAAATAGTGATTAAAAATAATAACATTGATATTGATACTTAACATCTAGTTAGGGTTGACTACATATTAGGGACACCTCTAAGTACTTTACAGGCATGAATTCATTTGCTCGTCCCCAAAACCCAATGAGTTGGGTACTATGGGTCCTAGTATCATCCACATTTTGTAGGTGAAGGAACTGAGGCACAGAGTTCACAGGAGGTCATTCATACGGGGTCACACACTTACATTGCACAAGACCAACTGTGCAAAGGTGGGTTGGTGGCCCTGCAGAGAAACAGTGGCCAGTGTGAAAGAGATAGGGGAGTTCTGAAAGGCTTCACACTCCATCTCAGTGGGCACAGGGAGAAGGCTACCAACTCAGGAGGAACTTGGACACCTCCCATATCCAACTGTGACCCCCCCTGGTGAGACGAGCTTGAGAATGGTGGACTGCTAGGAGGAGATGGAGTGGCTGCTGAGTTCCCTTCTAATTCAGACATTGGGCAATTTCCTTGGTGTGCACTGAAGATGGAGGGTCTTTTGAATGACCCAGGCTTTGAGATAGCAAGCTCACAACGGCACACCAAGGTGGGAGGTGACAGTCACTTCATTACGTCAACAACAGAACCTCCATTGGGGAGAAATTAATAGTTCACGCAAATGTGAGTTTTAACATTTGCTCATGCTAAGCTTGAGAGAGACAGAGAGGGGAAAAAATGGCCAAGTCTTAACAAACTCTTGGGATAAACTCCACTGCAAAGACATGGTGTGACTCTCTAGGGAAGATAGTCAGCCAACACTCCAGAAGCACCCATTTATCTACAAACGTATTTATTATACCAAATTTCCATCATTCTATCCATTAGCGCAAATCCCCAAAGACCTGCCCTGGCCGCAGGCCCTTCGATCAGCTGGTATTTACTTAGCAGCTCCCAGTGTCAGGCCCCAGGCTGGGCTCTGAGGCTACGGCGGGGAAAGAAAGACACAGAACTCACCGTCCGGATCTGCACTGTCCGTACCATAGCCACTAGCCACATGTGGCTGTTTAAATTTAAATTTTAATTGATTAAAAGTCATTAAAATTGAAAATTCAGTTCCTCAGTCATGCTGGCCACATTTTAAGTGTTTAACACGTGGACAGCATTGTGTCCTGCAAAACACAGCGCAGACGTAGAGCAGTTCCATCACTGCAGAAGGTCCTATTGGAAGCGCTGGTAGATGAGGCCTCGCCTGTAGTGGGTGGGAGGAAAGCCTGCTTTCATTACGAGCTATTCCTTACAGGAGTGGTTGCCTATCTTTCTAAATATTTGACAATTCTGATTTTTTAAACAATTCACACTGGCTCAGCTCAGGTTGGTCTGAAGGAGTGAGCTGGAGTAGTTCTTGGATACGTTTGACACCACGAGCTTGGGAGCAAAGGAGATTTTTCAGAGGGACATAATACATGGACACAACCAGATGGCAATTTGCAGTGCAACAGCTCATCTGAGCCCGGATTACGGTACACATACATTTGGACTCACATATACTCAACACGCACACAGGCACGCATTCGTTAACACTCTCAGATGCACACTCTTACACACATGAGATTTTATATGCAATCAAAATCTCTTACAGATACACTCTCTCTCTCACACACACACAGTGTTTTACACAAATGCATCCTGTGTTGCTGCTGGGTTGTCACACATGATTGAGTTGGCTACAGTTAAGTTCTGTGGCTTTTTGCTATCCTGATATAATACAGAAACAGATGGGCCAATTTTTCTTGCATTTTCCAGATTCAAGATAAATGCCCGGGAGCTCCACGGTAACCCTGTCCTTGGGATCCATCCATTCATTCACCGTTCAGCAAACATTGATTGAGGGCCTAGCAATCGACGGAATCACAGAGCAGGGCTGGTAACTGAACCACAAAAATTCCACCGTGAGTATGGGACTCAGCCCGGGGAGGGGAGGGTGTCATCTTACAGAAGGCAGGGCCCTGAGCCCCTACCCTGGGACCAAAAATGCAAGTGGTGACCCTACCACCCCTGCCCCAGTGTCCCTGCCAAGGCTGTTCTGAATCGGGGGTGGGTGGGCGGGGGGCTTCCATCTCTAGGTGAGACCTGGTGGTGTGGATTAGAGAAGTTCAGAGGTAGGACACCCTGCCAGCCTCAGTGAACTTCCTCCTTTCTCTCATCTGCGTTTTCAAGCTCTGGCCCCTGCCCAGCGCTTGCCATCAGCATATAAAGGTGCTCCAGTTTGCCCATTTGAAAAAATACCTATTCCACAGCCCCCCTTCTGAACCTCCAGCTATTGTCTAAATTCTCTCAATCATAGAAAAACTGCCCCAAAGTATTGTCTGCCTTTGCCGCCTTCACCTCCTCATCCCAGCTGACGCTCGAACCCACCGCAGTCTGACTCTCCCCTCCACTCCACGCACCTCCTCTCCCCAAGTCACCAGCGGCCACCACCCTGCGAAGTCCGATAGTCACCTTTCATTCCTTATCTTACCAGACTGCTGCATCACACTTTACATGGCTGGTCAATTCTTCTAGAGTCCCTTCCAGTTCTCAAACTCTGCCGTGTACCTAGCACCACGGGGACACTCATGAGTGTGAGTCTCAGATCCTGCCATCAGGGTTCGGCTTGCTTCTCTCATGAGACCCTGTTATGATGCTCTGTGATGCCATGAACACCCTTGCTTTGCGGGAAATTATGTCCTCCAGCAAGGAGGGGCCCAGCACGTCCCCTACCCTGCAGCTGAACCCCAAAGTTTAGCCCTGCCTTCCTGATCTATTAAACCAAGGACAGTAGAAGAAGCAACTGAGGGATTCCAGAGGGTGGAGAGGACCTAGGGTCTTGCAAGTCCTTGTTCAGGGTTGAACTGTGTCCCCCTGAAAAGATATATGAAAGTCCTAGAATACCAGTACCTCAGAATGTGACCTTATTCGCAAATAAGGTGGTTGCTGATGTAATTGGTTAAGACGACGTCATGCTGGAGCAGGGTGGGTCCTTAATCCAATACAACTGGTGTCCCTAAAACAAGATGGCCTTGTGAAGACAGACAGCGAGGCCATGTGATGACCGTGGGTTGGAGGGACGCATCTACAAGCCAAGGAACGCCTCGGGGTCCCCGGAGCTCAGAGGGACCTGGAACAGAGTCTCCTTCAGAGCTCTCAGAAGGAACCAATGCTGCCCCACCTCGATTTTAGGCTTCTCGCCTCCAGAACCGTGAGATGATGCCTGTTGTCTTAAGCCGTCCAGTTTCTGGTGCTTCGTTATGGCGGCCCTAGGAAACGAGCACCGTCCTGTTCTCCATTACTTGAAACTGAGCTGATTGCAGAGAGGACCCACCAGGGGCAACTCTGCCTGAGGCCCCTGGCTCCCTGCACGGATGGTAAGAGGCCCCAGAACACGCAGAAACGCAGGAGCTCCAGCGTCAGCCACACTCGGGGTTGGGTCTTGGCTCCAGCGTGACTTGAGCACCTGAGCTACTTCACCCGTTGGAACTCGGGCTCCTCATCTATAAAATGGGATTCTTGTATGGGATTAATAGATCTCTTGTGTGTAATCTCACCAGCCTTTGACTGGAAATTATGATCACATTGATTCCTCATGACCAGATTACAGTGGCTCCAGGCCTGACCAGCTTGACTGATGAAAATTAATCTCCCCAAAGTGCCCCCCACTTTTTTCTAGGAGTTGCCAAAGGGGATCTCAAACATTCCCACAAAACCAGACAGCTCTCCTCGCCATGTGGTATTGGCCTTGTCCCTCCTCTCCCACCTCAGTCCCTCCACCCACACACCGACCCCCCCACCATGAGGCTCCTTGGAGAAGCCCAGCTACAGGGAGTGTGGTCAGCAGTGGCCTCAGCTCTCAGCTCCTTCAGGGTCTGCCTCAGAAGCTTCCCCCTTGATCACCCTTCCTGGGGCAGCGTGTATCTAGTGACTGAGCAAGGTGGGGGCACGAGGGCCTGACCATTTCTGTCAGATGTGGACACTCCGATGAACACACTCATTTCAGGCTGGCCATGACCTTGTTGGGCTTGCCCACAATTGGGCTTCTTCCTCCGCCCCATCCCACTTTTAGGTTCCCTCTCCTTGGTAGATGTTGATCCCTAATAACATCTTGTTCCTCTGCTTCTGGAAGAGGCAACCTGCGGCAAGAAGCCTCACCCTTGCGCTGTCCATCAGAAGGTGGCCACTGTCTGCGCTCACAGGGCCGCCCCTGGATGTTTCCAAGGCCACCAACCTTCGGGGTCCAGTTAGAAGCGTGGGGAGAGGGTTGCCCTCCAGAGCAGCTTTGCTCTGCCCAGAGCCTTTCAAAGTCTCCCTGGATTTCTGTCCATTTCTGTCCAGGATTTCTTGCCCAGAATCTTACCACGTATCTTATGAAAAAAGAGCTCTGTCCATTCCCGGCCTTCTCCCCTTGAACAAAATGTTCAAACCCCAGCCGCACGAGGGGCCAATGGGAAAAAATGCATATCATCCACGCCACCCTGGTCCCCAGAACACCCCTCCCCGCTGCTCTAAAGCAAAAGCTGCCATGCAAGTCACAGGTTCTGACCCAGATCCAGGGATGGGGAGGTGGGGGAGGAGCCGGAGTAGCCCCTATTCTGCGTATAAAGCATCTAGCCCTGAGCCACGTCCACAGCGAGTGTCCAATAAATGGTAGCTATTATCATCATTATTATTATTATGAACCACAAAGCCATCACCAGTAGTCGGTCTGCTGGCAGCGGGAGGCGGTGCGGGCTGGGCTGCTCCCTGCTCCAGATCACTAACCCAGGCTAAGTGGTGGTAATTATGACTTTGAGGAATACTAGCAACAGTGCCAAGTTCCAGAATAGCTACAGCAATGAGTCCAGAGACCTCTGGCTCCGTTCCGGGCTGTACAGCTGAACAGAGCTTCAGCCATATGGCAAGGTGGCTGCAGTGCAGGGACAAAGTGTGAAGACTGTCCCTCCTGGCACCCGGGAGAGAAGGGCCCCTCGTGGACACACAGTGGGCAAGGAGCCCAACACCAGCATGCAGAAGGACCACAGGGATCCAAGCCTGTGGCATGACTCCGTCCTGCAGCCTGGGCCTGGGGAAGCCTTTCTGTGGCTCCTTAAGGGCCTCTGCGTGGGCCTTGCTTCATAGGGAGCCACAGGGCTCCACGCAGCCTGGTCAGGCCACAGCTCAGGGTGAAACTACACTGCCAACTTCTTTGCCATGAAAGCACCACTGCCGGACGAGGCCTCAGGGGAACAGCTCAGGGCTGCCCGCACAGGGTTGCAAGAAGCCCCGTTGCACATGAGGCTTGTGGCCTAAGGAGGTGATGCCTTCCTTCCTTTTTAGAAAAGTGGTTCCTCCCCCTACCGGTTTGTCCCTGCCTTACCCTGGATAACCAGTGGGCAAGTAGATGGGCCCAATGAAGTTTCAGCCGAGAGGATAGCTAAAATTATGTCTTCCCTGCAATTCCCCAAGCCTCCCTTCGTCCCCACAGCTGACAGTCGCAGGGGCAGCAGGACAGGACAAAGCAGGGCAGGTCCCAGCAGAGAGCTTCAGGTAGCCCTGCACCCAGCTGCCATCTCCTGTCTGTTCACAGTCCCTCAGCTCCTTCCAACTGGGAAGTGAAGGCGGGGCTTTCCCCCAAATTCTCCTTCCAGGGGGCCTGATCTTCTGCAGAATGCTTTTGCTCAGAGTGTAGAATGAACATCCACCTTCTCATGATAAAGCATTGGGATCTTTACCGGCAGCTTCCACGGTCAGTTCCTTCCCACCAAGTCCACACCCGTTGAGATCCAGGGCCCTGAACCACCATGCTCTTCCTGCCTCCTAGCTTTTGGCACGTGCTGTTCCTTTGCCCTGAAAGGCCCTTCTCCCTCATCCACCCGTGAACTCCCAGTCATTGGGCAACGCCCATCTCGGGTGTCAGTTCCTCTTTGAAACTCTCTCTGACCTCCTTCCGTCACCGGCACCCCACTCCACTGATTTAATAATCGCTCCCTCCTCGGTGCTCCCACTGCACCCTGAGCTTCCTCCTAACTTTGCGATGCACTCGTGAGTCTCCCGTGCGAGCTGGCCACCGTGGGGGCCCTGACCCTTTCATCTCTGTGCCTCTGGCATCTGGCGATTGGAAGGGATTGCTTCGTGTCATTGCAATGCTGTAAAACAAACACAGGTGGCAGGAAAGACAGATGAATGGGGAGAGAAAAGAAAGGACTCAGAAGAAACTGGAAAAAAGACAGAGAAAGAAAGGAGGAGGGAAAAAGGAAGGGAGAGGGCATGAAAGAGAGGGAGACTGAGCTGCAGAGATGGAGAAATGGGGAGAGGCAGGGGCATTCATGGACCTGGCCCTTTATGTCAGAAGCTCCCTGTGCCAGGTGCTCCCCCTGAAGCCTGGGGAGGCCTGCCCTGGGAGACCCCCAGGTGGCGGTAAGGGGCACAGGCAGGAGCTCCACAAAGGATGTACCTGGAGAAGGTGCCGTTGGTGACAAGGGGCCCCTAAACCAACCCCAAGGTAAACTACATGTCAGTTTCTATCAAAATCCCTGGGTTCAGCCCCACATGCTTTATTGTCCACACTCCAGTCTGCCCGCCTTTGGCCCTGACCCTGACCCTGACCCTGACCCTTGACCCAGCACTCCTCTGGCCTGCAAGAGGTGTCTGCCTTCTCGTCATCCTCCTGCCCAAATTAAAACTGCACAGAACATTCTCTTAGTTCTGGCTCCCTCCCTTACTCCCCAGTCATGTCTGGCCTAAGATATTACTATTGTAAACTTGGTTAGAGTGTAAATGATTTCAAATGGATCCCCAAATACTTGTTGCCTATATTGTCCGCATGCACTAACGTGAGACTCAGAACTTGTTCTCAGACAGTGGCGTGGGAAAGTATGACCTGAGCCTGGATCCTCGTTATCAAACGTGAGCGAGATGGAAAATGCAAGTGCTTTTCCATCTTCTGCTAAGTCCTTAGGGCTGCATTTCTCCAACGAATCGCCTGTCTATGCCGGGACAGCAGGACTAAAGGAGCTATGACATATGCATGCACCGTGCCCCTCGGTTCATGGTTCTGGTCTTCTAGTGAGAATGGGGGAGCAGCCCCTGGTCTCACAGACTCAGCACACTTTGGAAACCTGCAGGCTTTTTCATAGTCAGCAGCTTGAGTCTGAGTATGTATGTCACTGGCAGAACCTCCTGGAGATGGATCCTGCTCCCGTGTCCTGCACACAGGCTGGCAGGGGCCTGGCAAATGCCAGCTGAGTCAACGAATGAATGAAAACAATTAACGGAGGAGCGAATGAATGGATGTGAGTGAAAAAATCCATGAATGAAAGTGTGAATGAATGAATAAGTGAATCAGGGAAGGAGGAGGCCCGTGGAGCACCAGAGGAAACCCCAGAAGTCCAGGAGGTGCGATTGTAAGATGAGCCCCTGGAAAGCTGCCTCTCACCTTTATAAACACTTCTTTTCTCCACGGCAAGCATGATCTGCCCCTTGGAAAGACACTTAAAGCTTAGAACGGGAGATAAGCACTCTGTCCCTTCCACTTTAATGTAGACCGGCTGAGACTTCATGATCAGTTTCTATCTTAAACCCTCAAGAACAACCTTGGATTTGAAGTCTGAGACTGAGTTCATACTCTGTCTCTTCCACCTATGCTGTGTGACCTTGGACAAGTTGCTTAACTTCTCTGTGCCTCAATTTCCTCATCTATAAAAAAGAATAATAGTACCTACCTTATGGGGTTGTTGTGAGTGCTAAATGAAATAATTCAGCAAATGTACTTTGAACAGTGCCTGACACATAGTAAGTAAGCAAAGTTGTGGTTATTTTAATAGTTTATTTTCATAGGAAAAATTATAGAGTCACAATTATTTTTCCTCAAAATTTTATAACTATTTTCCATTATATTTGAGCATGATTTGAAGATAAATCAGACAACAACCTGATACACTTTTCTTGTTGGTTTTTCTGATATTTGTAGGGTAATTTTTAAGTTTTTAATTTTCTTCTATGTTCCTTCCCAACCCTTGGTGGATATTTTTATTTGAAGATGTTCTTATTTTTTTTAACCCAAGTATATTGTCTTCTAGTATTTCTTTGATTATAGTTTCACTTCTATAAAGCTCTCTGCCTGTGGGACTTCCATTAAACAGAGGGTGAATTTTGTGGATCTGGCCCTCTGCACCCATCTTCGCTGCTATTTCCCCATCCTGTCAAAAGTTCTTTTCCTTTTCCTTGAATTTCTGTTCCACTTCCACGTAATCTTCATCTGAGTTCTGCAGGAGTTTCTCAAGCTGGTTTTTAACTAATCAGGTTGGTTTCTGAAGTTTCCATTGGGCTGTGCACAGCCTCGACGGACGGGGTAGAAAGGAAAGGAAATGACACTCTCCTTTCTAAGAACTCTGTTCTTTTCAGACTGATCTCCTTCAATCAACATAACAGCGTCTCAACTTCACTAAAAATACAATGAAGAGGACCTGTAAAAATTTTCCCTACTTCCTGAAAATATGTCCTTTGCTGGTGCAGTTTGTGCTAAATGTTTGGATCGATGCCTCTGTCCCTCTCTTTGAATCACTAAGTCTTTGACAAAACCAGCAGCTTTCGCCATTTACTCATGCTTTTTGATTATGTTTATGGTTGGCTCCCTTTGGATAACCCATCAGTGATTAGCAAGTCACTATCTCATCCCCCAAAAGTGACTGAGGGCAATCAGCAAGGAGAGTTTATAACTTAGAATTAGCTTTGTAAAAAAGAATTCGCTTCAGCTACAAGTGACAGAAAATCAAAAATGACAGTGGTTTAAACAAAATATAAGTTTATTTCTCTCTCAGGCAAAAGAAATCTAGAAGTCATCAGTCTGAGTTTAATATGGGGTTCCACCTTCCTCAGCATATGGTCTTTACTTCATAGTCCAAAATGGATGCTGCAACTCCAGCCATCAAGTCTATAATCCAGCAGCAAGAAAGTGGGGAAAAATCATACACCCTCCTTTAAGAACACTTCCTGGAAATGACCTTCACCATTTCTACTTACATTCCAGTGGCTAGAACTCAATCAGATGACCATACCTAATTGCAAGGGAGGCTAAGAAATGTAATTTTTATTCTGGGTGGCTGCTGGACTAGCTAAAAGTTCTATTGCTATAAATGGAGGGGAGAATGGATATTAGGGTATAACCAGAAGTTTGATGGATTTTTTTTTTTTTTTTTTTTGCAGTCTTGGGAGTGGCTGTAGGAGGACTAAGCTCTGCTCCTCCCTCTCTTGCCAGAAGTTTCTGACATAGAACTTTTCCCTTCTTTATTTCCATTGGTACTGCGCTGATCCAAGAAGAATTAAGGGGCTGGGGCCGCGTGGAACTGCTTCACTCCCTCCACCAACCGATGGATGGCTGAGTGAGCAGGCAGTACCTGCCCCCATCTGTGCTCTCCTCTTCCATTTTTCTTTATTTTTTTCCTAAAACTCTCAGAGGTTTCAAATAAGTGATTAAAATCTCTTTGTGGTTTTCAGAAATGATATATAATTCCCCAGTTACTTTGGTTGCAACACGTCAGCAGAAATGATAAGAAGAAATCAGATTCTGGAACTTAGTTGGCATCTTGGTTCAAGAACCTGAAACACAAATTAGAGCCTATGATCCCACTGTTTAAAATCCTGCCCTCAATAAGCACGGGAAAAGATGTCATTATCTTTAGCCCTTAGGGAAACGCAAATTAACACACCGTGAGATAACACTGCAAACCAGAATGGGTCAGATTTAAAAGATGTGGAGCCCCCGGAATTCTCATACATCACTGGCAGGGATGCAAAATGCTACTACTGTGGAAAACGGTTTGGTAGAAGTTAAGCACGTGCTTATCACCTGACCCAAAGATTCCAGCCCTAGGTGTTCACCCAGGAGAAATGAAAACACGCGTCCACACAAAGATTTGCACGTGCACGTCCATAACAGCTTTATTCTTAAAACTAGAAAATAACCCAAAAGTGCATCAACAGGCAAATAGATAAACAAATGATGGAAATCCATACAATGGACCACTTATTCAGCGTGAGAGGGAATGAAGTACTGAGACACACAACAACGTGGATCAAAAATATGATGCAATTGGGCCGGCCCAGTGGCGCAGTGGTTAAGTTTGCCTGTTCCGTTTCTTGGTGGCCTGGGGTTCGCCGGTTCAGATCCCGGGTGTGGACATGGCACCGCTTAGCAAAGACCATGCTGTGGTAGGCGTCCCACGTATAAAGTAGAGGAAGATGGGCATGGATGTTAGCTCAGGGCCAGTCTTCCTCAGCAAAAAGAGGAGGATTGGCAGCAGTTGGCTCAGGGCTAATCTTCCTCAAAAAAAAAAAAAAAAGTGATGCAAAATTCTAAAATAAGCTAAGCGAATCTCTATAGTGACAGAAATCAGATCCGTCATTTCCTGGGAAAGGGTGAGAGTGGGGATTGATTGTAAAAGGATGTGAGAGAACTTTGGAGGGTGCTGGAAATGTTCCGTATCTTGATCGTGGTGGCGTTTGCTTGCGTGAATGCATTTGTTAAAATTCATCAAACTGTTCACTTACAATGGGTGCATGAGTGCATTTTACTGTGAGTAGCATACCGCAGTAAAGTTGACTTTTCTAAAAGCCTGCCTTGCTTCCTAGGTCCTAAAGGATGAAGCTCAAACTCTCTAAAAAAACTTACAAAGTCTTTCACAACCTGGTCCCCGCCTCCTTCTCCAGCCTTCAGACGTCCACGTGATCATTGTGACCTGCTGCTGCTCAAAACTCCGACCAGCTATGTCTCCGATGAAGACGGTACGGTGGACGGGGAAATCCGTTATTGCTTAATAAATGCAGGATTCCTGGCAGATTCTATCTTTCAGGTCCCAGGATGTAGCGAAATAGTAAAAGGAGACCTGACTTGGCAAGGAGGCTGGAACTGCTGAAAGGATGCTCTCCAAGTGCCCCCAACTTCAACGCCTAGACATCAGTCCATCGATGCCCAGCAAAGCTTACCCATGTAGCCAGATGCTCTTAAATAAGTATTTTTGCCAGGACAGCCCTGTTATTTTCCTGCTTGAGAACAAACTTTAAATTTTGAAGAGAGAAAAAAAAAAACCCTCATATGTGTTCAACCACTCATTCCACGCCACCTGTAATTTGTCACTCTGTCTTGAAAACTTTCCCTGCACGGCTCGGCTTTAACGAGTTCAGCGTTTAGAGAGCCAGGCAGTGGATTATGTGCGAAATGCATTAACCTCTCACATGATTATAAAAATTGCCTTAATAAAATAGAGCTAAATCCTACTTAATAGCAATAAAACAGAAGCCACTATGTTCCAGGATGCTGATGACCTGTGAGTCATTCTTTTTGATTTCAGAAGGTTGAACATTTGGAATTTGTCCCCTTTTATGGAACTTTTAAGCTTCGATAACTGCTGGAAAATTACACAAGTTAAAATAAGTTCTCTGCCCACAGATAGCCAGAGAACCAAGAAACTTCCATCATCTTCTTCTTTTTTTTCTTTGAGGAAGATTTAGCTCTGAGCTAACATCTGTTGCCAATCCTCCTCTTTTTGCTGAGGAAGACTGGCCCTGAGCTAACATCTGTGCCCATCTTCCTCCACTTTATATGTGGGACGCCTGCCACAGCATGGCTTGCCAAGCAGTGCCATGTCCGCACCCGGGATCCAAACCGGCAAACCCCAGGCCGCCAAATCGGAACATGCGCACTTAACCGCTGCGCCACCAGACCGGCCCTCCATCATCCTGAGATTTTGAGGGCACAGATGCAAACAACAAAAAGGAAAGGACAAATTATAATAACTAATATTTGCCTGCTGCTTTCCTGCTTACAAAGCTCTTTTTTTTTAACCTATATCAATCGATTCAACTCACGTGACAGATTTGTGGAGCAGGTGTTGTGATCTCCATTTTATAGGTAAAGAAATTGAGATTCAGAGAGATAAAGTAATTTGTCTAAATTTTCACAGCCCACAGGATGAAGAACTAGGACTTTGATCCAGGTTCTCTGAGTTCAAATCCCACACCGTCCCTGAATGCTGTTTTCATTTTTATCTTTAACAATAGACATGTCCTATGAAATGGAAGAAAAAGGTACTGGGTGCTCAGTAATGGTTGCGCTGACTGGGTGCTGGAAAATGGAAGGCAATGCTTTGGACTCCTTCCTTTCCCAACAAAGAGAGATTTACCATGCCAGGATGGGCTGTCTCGTATCAGAACCATGGTTTTCTGCCGGTCCTTTTAATAGTTTTCTGCCGGTCCTTTTAATAACGATAGTAATAGAAACAACTATTGTGTAACAAGAGTAACAACCACAATAATAATAGTAACTTGATCTTTTTTTAGGTATGCTGCTTTTTTTTTTTTTTTTGGTGAGGAAGATTGGCCCTGAGCTAATATCTGTTGTCAATCTTCCTTGTTTGTAACCTGCTCTTATTGAGCACTACAACTGCTACAATCACTGAGCTTATGTCAGGCACTGTTAAGTATTTTGCATGTTTTGTCTCACCTAATCCTCACTACAATGTGCTAAGTATTATTACTATTCCCCATTTTCCAGATGAGGAAACTAGAGATTAGAGGAATTTAGAAACTTGACCAGTCATGAGGTCAAGTTGTGGGGTGAATTAACTACACAGTTGGACCCAATTCTCCACTTCTCCCTGGATCCATGTGAGTTTATAGGCCCTCCTATAAAGAAGCGGAGACATTTTCATACTTCTAAACCCAGTCTCTGGCTCGCTTTGGTCAAGAGGATGCAGCAAAAGTGGCGATGTGCCAGTTCTGAGCTTGTGAACTTCTACTCTCACTCAGAACCCTGCCACCGCCATGACAACAAGCCCAAGCGTACCCACTGGAGGACCAGACTCCGCGGAACAAAGTTTATTAGTTCCAGCTCAGGCCGTTGTAGACCAGCCAGCCCCCAGCTCACCCACTAGGTGACCACAGACACCTGAGCAAGCCCAGCCAAGTCTGGCCCAGATCAACAGAACAAATAGACTGGGGAGAAATCATAAATTGTTGTTGTTTGAAGCCGCTGGGTTTTGGGGTGGTTCGTTATGCAGCAATAGCTAACTGAGACAAGAGGGAAGCGGGACTGAAACCTGGGTCTTACAGGCTCCATGGCCTGTGCTCTTTCTTGTGCTCTGTGTAAATAGGTCATGTCCTTCCAAGCAACCTCAGGCAGCAGGGTTGGGAGACATGTCAACAACATCCCAGAGGAAGAGGATTCTGAATTCAGCTCTGCCACTCGATCTGGATAACCTCGAACAAGTTGCTAGTCTCTCTAGCCTTTGGTCATCTTATCCTTAAGATGAAGAGGTCAGGATGTATTTGCTCAAAAACTAACGTTTGACAACGGCTGTTGTGCTAAGCAATGTGCTACACGCCAAAGACACAAGCCCTGTCAAATTCTCATCCTCGAGAAACTCACAGACTAATGGAGACATAGACATCGCAAACAAAAAAATGGCTACACAGCCGGGCCAGCTCTGTAGCCGAGTGGTTAAATGTCCACGTGCTCTGCTTCAGCAGCCTGGGTTCGCCGGGTTTGGATCCTGGGTGCTTTGAAGATGAAGGAAGGGGCCACAAGCCGAGGAATACAGGCAACGTCTAGAAGCCAGAAAAGGCAAGGGAACGGACTCTCCCAAAGAGCCTCCAGAAGGAACACAGCCCCTGATTTTAGACAAATAAGACCCAGTTTGGACTTCTGACCTTCAGAACAGGAAGAGAACAAATCTGTGTTGTTTTAAGCCACTATGTTTGTGTCGGTTAATTCCAGCAGCTATAGGAAACTAACACCCTGCCTGGCTCTGCGTCTGGTTCTTAAGAGGGTTCTGGCACGTAAAACGGGCCTCCCAAGGACTCCCTGGTGATTTCGCCAGAGTCAGGCCCTGAAGCTTCTCAAGAAGGTCTCTGAGGGTGCTCGGTCCTCAGGCCCGTGGCTTCTTTTGAACAGACCTGGGGGAAGAATGTGATGAGAGGTCTGGCTGGCCACCCAATTCCACCTCCTCTTCAGTTCTGCTGCTCCTATCCAGCCATATGGTCATTCCAGGCTGAGGCAGAGGGACAGAGGACCAAGGTGTGGTCCCTGACTTCCAGAAAGGAGGCACCTGAGAGCACGGAGTACCTGAGCATATGCCATAGCTCGGGCCCTGGGTGGAAATGACTCCACCTTCTCCGCTCTGATCCAGACCATCCACAGGAAATCCATTCCATCCTGCCAGCCAGTACACACATCTGTGTGCAGATACATACGCACGCAGAACTCAACAGAAGTTTTTGTGAAATAGCCCATTAAACACGTGATGCGTTCTGATAATGTTTTATTCTACTATGTTTTGCTGTAAAAATGCTGGTCTCAACTCATTAAAGTGATTTCACAACCCACTGAGGGGTTGCAATCTGCAGTTTAAGAAACAGTCTGTTAAACCATTGAGTCAGCCTCCTCACTGGTCTCCTGCCTCCGGGCAGTGATGCTCACCGGCATTACAGTTCCCAGGGAACTTTTTAAAATGTACCAACATCTAGGCCCTTCCTCCAGAGTGTCTGCTGTCACTGGTCTGGGAGGAGCCCGGCATCTGTCCTACTGCAGAGCTCCTCATGAGTCAAATGTGCCGGGAGGCTGAGGGCCACAGCTCAGAACCCACTCTCCCATCACACGAACCTGCTGAAAGCAGAACTCGGGCCAGGACACTTACCGCTCGGAATATTTCATTGCAATCCACATATGCACACACACACACACACACACACACACACACGCACACACACACACGCGCGCACACACACACGCACACGCGCACACACACGCACACACACGCGCAGCGCGCACACACACACACACACACACACACGCTTTCCTGCAGGATCCATTCCAGACTCCTCGTCAGAGCATCTGAGGTATTTCATGCAGGGGCCCCACAGACCTTTGCAGGCTTGTACCCCACACCACATCCCACTCCGCCTCGCCCTAACACTCCTGTCACACGTGATTGTTCTCCATCTGCTCACAGCTCTGGACTTCGTACCTGCTGCTCCTCTGCTGGCAAAGCCCTGCCCTGCACCCTCCTTCAAGCCCAGGCTCAGGGTGAAGGCCCCTTTTGGTTGCCTTCCCCACGTCCTCATTTCTCTGCGTCCAGCCCTGGAACAGATCCCCCACCACAGTGTTTGGGAATTCCCTATTGACCTATCCGCCTTCTTTGCCTGTGTTTTAGCTATGTTTTCTTATTTTCTATGTCCTGGATGCTCTGCCATCTGCGTCCTCATCAACCGGGGAGAGACCACCTCTCCCAGAGCCAGCTAATTCCTAGAGACAGCAACGACTCCCCTGCAAGGGAGCCTTTCCAATGGAAGCAACCCATCCAAGCCCGTCCACTGACCACCTCCTTTATCCAGCTCTCACGGGACTCCTATACTCCAGCCAGAATCACCCCAGCGCCAGGTACCACACAACTCGGACAGCCCCTACACCCCAGAGTCCACTGAAATCATTCACACCAGCCAACCCTAAGCCTCCTTGCCCTTCTTTGCCCGTTCCTTCCCCCAGAAACCACAGTGGAGGCTCTTGCCCACATTCCTTCCACTCCTGCCTCCAGCTCACCCTGGTGCTTCCCCACATGGCCCTGCATGTCATGGCTGCCCTCTCCTCTTGGTGGTTGTGACTAACAAACCATCCTTTCAATGGCCATTGTCTCCTGATCTGTCGGCCTCACTATACCTAAATAGCAATGAAACCTACATTTTGAAACAGCTTGTCCATGAGCTCCCCCAGGGCAGGGACATTCGCCCCATACTACCTTGCCCTGAGCACTCTCTGAGTGCCCAGCCTTGTCTGCAGGATCTCATTGATTCTCCCAGCAGCCTGGTGAGGCGGGAACTGACCGCTCCATATTCACACACGAGGGAATAAAGCCAGTGACTGACAGAGCCAGGATTCGAACACTGGTCTCTCTGGCTTCGGGTCAGCTCCAGGTTACCCCGTGAAGGAGTGGTCTCACACTCAAAGGCCCCAGCCTCCACCACAGGATGCTTGCAAACAGTGTTGTTGGGAACAGGTGTGCAGTTTCACAAAGACACCTGGCCAACGGAGCAAAGAAACAAGAGAAATCAGCCTCCCGTAGCTTGCCAAGCCAGGCACCCTCAGGGCTGCTTCCTCCCAGAAGGGGCCCCTGTTTCTAGTTCTCAGTCAGGTGCTGAATAGACTAGCCCCAGATGAGAACCACGGCCCATTCATGCCTCCTATGATGTCTGCTAGCCTCATTTCCCCATTGCATCGCGTGATGAGGACACATCCGCGCACGTCTCAGCACAAACATCAGGCTGTCACGTTGTGTCAAACCGAGACTCAAGGCCCCAAGCACCAAGATCAGTCCTGCCCCTCCCCTTTAATTAATTCTCTCCTCCTCATTGTGTTTAACATAGAGCAAGCCTATTCCTCAGAATAGTTCATTCGTCTCTACAAGAGAGGATTCCCAGAGATGCGTATTTTAAACGTCCCAACTTTTGTCAGTATAACATATGTGATTATAGCCTTCCGCTGGAGCTCTGTTATAATACCAAGTGGTCCTTGACCCTGGAAACCAGCCTAGGAATTACAAATGACCCGCTGGTGAGCGCTAAGAAGCAGCTTGACCCTGCGCACTGTGAGGCCAGCCTACCCTCCTGCCCTCTGAGCGGGTCACTGACTTACTGCCCCAACAGGGAGACCGGGTCCACCCAACGCAGAGCCCAGAGCTCTTGCTTATTAAAAGCAATCTCTTAGCTCCTCCGCAAGAATGTCATTCTTACAAAAGATGAGCACACAGCATCACAACCATGGACAACCTCGGAGAAACTGTGAGTATTCAGTGGGGACCCAAAGGTGGCACCAAAACAAGTGTCTATGTTGTTCCAAATCAATGACACTCTTCAACCTTTGACCACAGGAACCCCTGAAGTCACCAAATGGTGCCCTCTGTGCCCCAGGCACAGTATAACACTTCTCATATCACAGCCGAAGAGAGCCACAGCCTGGCCTGGGAGCTCCAAGGCCAGCGGCCCCCGTACTGAAGTTCCACTGACCCTGCCACTGGCCCAGAGCCCCGGTTACCCTTCCTGTATCCGTCTGGCTTTAGAGAGGACTGAGGGGCAGTGCAACAATCCAACCAGGGTTGTTGGGCACAAAAGGAATGGAAACGTGTTTCAGAAATCGTGATGAACCATATAAACAGTCTATAAATATAAGATCCCACTGCGATCGTTACCCTTGACACACCCCTCTCCACCCTGCTTTCCCCCCCATCCCCCCCTACTCCCATCCCCCATAACTAGCTCTCACTCTGGGATTGGGTGCAGCTTGGTTTCCGTCTCAACTCCTCCACTTCCTAATTGTGTGAACTTAGTCACATTGTTCAACCTCCCTAAGCTTCAATTCTCTAATTTGTAAATTGGAGGTAAAAATAGTTCTTACCTTGTAGGATGATGAAGAGTTCATGAATGTAAAGGGCTTAACACGGTGCCCGACACAGACTGATAAACCCGCCGCCCACCTTCACACCTCCCGGCCTTTGCACCTGCTGTTTCCTCTCCCCAAAATTCCCTTCCTGTTCTTAGCCTGGAGACTTCCTATTTGCCTTTCAAGGTTCACCCTTACTGCAACCTCTTTTAGGAAACGTTCCCCATCCCCTCCAAGCTGAGACCTCCACAGGCTCCTCCGTGCTCCCACCCAACAGTGCTTCCTCATGTATGGTGGTATTGGCCACACCAGGGTACCATTATCTCTTCACAATTGTCTCCCCAAGCTGTGAAGTCCTGAGGGCAGGAATTATGTATCCATGTTCGGACCCAAAAATTATGGCTCCATGCCTGGCATAAAGCAGACGCTCAATAAAGGTTGGCTGAATTAATTTAAGTGATGAATTAGTTATGCTCATCAATGAGGCAAAAGCAAGGTGAACGCACAGAGGAGACCAACAGCCATGGAAGGCATATTGGGATTAAGTGTTTCTTTGAGCAGTGTAGGTAATAAACGCTACAGCTGTGGCTCTCTACCCGACTGATTTAATCGGTCTGGAATAGAACCTCAGAATCCGATTTTTTTTAAGGCTTCTCTGATAATTCTATTTGAGAACTACTCTACTGTCCTGCCCTAACATCTTGTTCTATGAGTTCGAAGGAGGAGCAATTCCTGAGCTTCCCCTATTCCACACAGCCCAGCCACGTCCCTCGAGGGGTGATGTCTCCCTATAGGGCTGGTCCGCAGGCTCTAATGTGGCAGCTGAGCATTACGGAAGGGGTAGGGCAGGGTAAGAAAAAGGGATGAATAGACAGATGGGGTGCAGAGGACAGGTGAGAGGGGTGTAAGCTGAGGAACGGGTCCCAAATCAAGCCAAACCCATCATCCTTCCAGACTCAAGGCAAACTTCACTCCTGAGGGCCTTCACCGTGCACCTCCACACCACGAGCTCTCTGCAGCTCTCCATTAGCCCTGCTAGCCTCTCCCCAACGCGGAGCTCTTCTAGTGCACTGTCCCTGAATCTCGGAGATCCTCAGTCAGTGGGCAAACACAAGGTAAAGTGAAAAGTCTGAATTAAAGAAAAGCATGCTAACTGCCTTCAAATATAAAAAGCTCTCCCACTCACAGCTAAGGAGTAGACCCAGAGCCCGTGGAGGAAGGAGGAGTCATTTGCAATTAGCACACTATTGATGTGTAAACAGCAGCCTCAAAGTAGTCGAAAACAGTTTGTTTGCTTGTGTGAATTAACATTCCCTTGCAATACTATGATACCAATGGCCTAGCTTAGTTTCCCTGCACTCTCCACCTAGACTTGTTTGCACTCTTATTAATGGTGAAAAGGAGGCCTGGTTTTACCAGCTTTGAGTCATCCAAACCCCTGAAGTCTGAATTAACGAGACTGAACTATATGCATTTGCATCCTGGAGCTGTCTGAGCTCCCCCTACACAGGTTTGCCTTCAAGGACCATCTCTCAGATGACAGAGCCTCCTTCCTCTTGGCAAATTCTATCACTGTCCCCCGTTTACAGATGGGAAAGTGGAGGCACAGAAAGCAGGTGCAAATGGCCTGAGTTGCACAGCATTCAAGCCCAGGGAATCTGCCCCAGAGCCTGCATTCTTAATCATGAAAGTCCCAGTCCTGGAGAGAAGCTACAAACCCCAGCTCTGCCGTCAACTGTGTCCTCTTCCGCTAGATGGCGTGCCTGACCAACCCTGGTGCTTCCCCACGTGGCCCTGCATGGCTCAGCGTGTCCCCTCCTCTTGGGAATTGTGGCTAACAGTCTTTCTCTTTCATGGCAATTGTCTCCTGATCTGTTGGCCTCACCATACCTGAACCCTTTTCCCCGTCTGTAAAGTGAGGACGACAACGCTCACTTCTCAGGTTCATTGTGGGGATGAAATGAGGTGATGCGCGCGAAGCACGTAACGTAGCATCTACTGCACAGCAAGAGCTTAATAAAAGGCAGCGTTATCACTGGGCTTGTTCCTATTTCTGTTATTTATACTCTCGGCTCCTAACTCCCCTGTTTTACAGGTCGGGAAACAAAGACCCAGAGACGTGTGACATAAGGCATCCGGCCCGGTGCCACGTGGCAAGTTGATGATGGGCAGGCACTGGATCTTGCGTCTCTTGCCTCCAACAGCCCCTCTCCAGCAGCTAAACGCCCATGCTTGGGTCCTGCCATTCCCTCTGCAGGCGCTGTGAATCATCAGGACCAGTCTTAATGCACTCACACACACTCCACTTCCGTTTTCTCCCACTAAGGAGTTCTTGCTTTTGAGATGCACATGCAGCTGAAATCGTCAAGGGTTTCCCTTTGTCTTGCTCCCCAGTTTGCTCAACAAGCTTTTCAACATGTGACCCAAGTAACAGCAGATGGTGTGAGTACACGTGGTGCCCCTTTAAACCCTGTAATCAAAACCATTCGGGGGAACAGAGTGGGCTCCAGCTAGGTCGGCCCTTCTTCATCTCTCTGGCTCTTTTCTAATTCTTGGAGGGTGGTGAGTAGGGGCGAGAGGGCCCTCTACTTCTCCCACGTCCCCTGAATGTCCTCACCTGCAGCTGCCAGGGACCCTACTCCAGCACTGAGCACAGACGGAGTGGAGGCCTCCCCCAAACCCAATAGTCCCCAGCCCTCCTCTGACAGCAAATTCTGTCTCCCGCAGTGGTTCTCTTTCCCAGGGCAGGACCATGCCATATCCAGGTCCTTCTGAAATCACATCCCCTTGGATATAATTTGAGCAAAAAAAAAATAATATTGGATTATAACCCAAAGTACAAAATAAATATCTATGAGTCCATACAGAGAGAAATAAATGAATGCATAAGTAAATAAACTAGGGAGAACAGAGAAATCTCCCGTGCAGAAGAGTTCCAAGTAATTTATGTAGATGCCCTGCCCTCAAGGAGAAGCAAGACTCCCCACCCTTAGGCCACAGTGACGTCCTTCCCAAGAGGACAGTGTGGCAAGGGGGAATAAAGAGTACCTTTTCAGGAGGGAAACCTGACTAACGGGACCTCAGCCAGCTGGTCTGGATGGACATCAGCAGTCATAGGTCACGTGAATTGTAGGTACCCTTGATATCATGGGAATGAAATGGCACTTCACCTCTGGGGTATTCCTCCCACAAACCCGTAACCCCAAGCTAATCAAGAGGAAAATATCAGAAGACTCCCAACTGAGGGACAGTCTACAAAACACCTGAACAGTGTTCCTCAAAACTGTCAAGGTCATCAAAAAAGGAAAACCTAAGAGACTGTCGCAGCCAAGAGGAGCCTAAGGAAATATGATGACTAAACGTTATATGGTGTCCTAGATGGGGCCCAGGAGCAGAAAGGGGACCTTAGGGAATAACTAAGGAAGTCTGAATGAAGTGTGGACTTGAGTTAATAATAATGATCAACATGGGTTCATTAATTGTGATAAATGTGCCATACTGATGTAAGATGTTAATAATAGGAGAAACTGGGTGTGGATTATATGTGAACTCTCTGTATTATCTTCACACTTTTTCTCCAAATCCAAAACTTCTTTTTTAATAATTCATTGAGGAATACTTTTTTCCTTTTTTTTTCTTGGTGAGGAAGATTGGCCCTGAGCTAACATCTGAGTCAGTCTTCCTCTATTTTGTATGTGGGATGCCACCACAGCATGGCCTGATGAGCGGTGTGTCTGTTCTTGCTGGGGATCCCAACCTGTGAACCCTGGGCAGACAGAAGCAGAGCATGTGAACTTAACCACTGCACCACCAGGCCAGCCCCCCAAAACTATTTTAAAATAAAAATTTATTTAAAAAAACAAGCAAACCCGCTTGGTTAGTCCAAAACAAAACTGCTGATGTTGCGTTACCTCAGAGTCCTGAACAATGCTGGAAGCTCTTTGTTCAGGATCTAGGGATTCTGGCGTTGGGGGTGTGTGGGAGGGAGACCGGGACTGAGCGTGCAGCAGAGCCCGCCTCCCCACCCCATCAGCTCCCTTTTCATCTGCTCTGCACCCTTAGCTTCCACGCAGCATTTTGACTAAAACAAAGTGTCCCTCTACTCAAAAGAGTGAAAACTTCTGACCTGGTCCAACTGCATCGTAAATGGTCCAGAGAGAGGAAGGAGCATCCTCAGGGATTCACCAAGGAAGGGACAGAGCTGGGCTGGAACCACACATGGTGGGTCCCTGGGACCATCCCCCCGGTGTTGCCCAGGCTCCCACCTGTGAGCCCGGAGCTCCCTGAAGCAGCGACAGTGCCTGGTCCATCTGTGTCTGTGGGACCCAGGAGAGCGCTTGAGGCAGAGAGGAGCTCATGAGGGCGTGGAATGAATGAGTGACATTGTTCCCATCACATGACTGCTCCAAAATGCCAGAGCTATTCAAACCTAGAAAATTCTGCTGACATTTCAGATGAATGCAAAGTAGAGATCTGCCTGGTCTGTGTCCTTACATTTGATTTTATTAAAGCAGACTCTTCTTTGTCTTTCAGTGAGCCTGGGTACTGGAGACTGGCTTTAGAAAGACACGCATCCATCCATTCATTCATTTTAAAAGCTTTGGGGAGTACCTCCTGCACGTTATTAACAACAGGAACGATAATGTGTATATAGTAAGCATCCACAGGGCACCTGCTGTATGTCAGGCTCAGTTCCAGGCGTGACAGATACAGCCCTGAACCAGACAGACACTTTCCTGCCCTCAGAGAGCTTCATTCCCGCACGCTGCCAGGGTTCCCCAGTCGTTACTCAGTGCTTCCGGAGTGCCAGGCGTGGTGCTCAGAATCTCTCGTTTAATCCTCCCGACAGCCCTCACAGGTAAGCGCTGTCCATGTCCCCATTTTCGGATGAGGATGCAGGCCTAGTTACTTGTCCACAGTCTCTCAGTCAGCAAGTACTTGGGCTGGTATTTGAACCCAGCACTCAACGCAGAACACAGATTCTCAAGGACCACATGAGGCAGTCAGGGTGGCCGTGGGGGCCTGGCTGGTGAAGCACACACACACCAGGTGCCAAGTCAAATGGGAGAGGAGGCAGCTCTTTGTTACTAGCAACTGGTGGTGAGTGCAGCCTCCCTTCCTCACCCCCTCACATGCGGGCCTCTGTGGGAAAAGCTGAGACAGAGAGTAAAGACCTACAAACCCAGGCTGGTGAGCCCCTCACAGCAGGCCCCACGTCCCTTGCCTCCCAGGCTCGGGCACAGAAGCTGCCTCGGAGAGGAGGGGGTGGGACGGGGTATCCGGCTGAATTAAAAGGAAGAGGATGCTCAGAGCCTCTGTTCCTGCCTTTAAGACACAGACACCCCACCCGCTAGTACAATTTGTTCCAGAGAATGTCCTAACTCTGACCAATCAGATTATCAGAATCTTCTCCCGTGGGAGGCGCAGTTAGGAAGGGTGGAGAGGGGGCCCTTCCCCAGGCGTGAAGGGAGGCGGAAGTGCTTTCTTGTCTATAAGCAGAGAGGAAATATGGCACTGCGGGCCAGACCTTTCACTGGGCACAGGGGATATGGGAGAATAAGCTGGGATTCCTGTCCTAAAGTGATTCACAAGAGAGTGAGATAGACCATAAACTTACACGTGAATAATACAACCCAGCAGGACTGGACCAGCTGGTTGGGAGTGGGATGTGGTTCCTTCATCCACGCTGGGTTTTCAAGGGTGCGTTGAAGTTCTCCACGCAAAGAAGAGGAAAGAGAAATCCAGCTGTAAGAGCCAAGACCCAGATCATGGCAGCCCTGGGTGGGTCAGGAGACTAAGTGCTGGGTGTGCCTGGGGCGTGGAGAGTCTGGCAGGAGTCTGAGGAAGTGAGGCTGGGAAGATGGGCTGGAAGGCATCTGCAGTGTGATCCTAGAGGACTTGGCCTTTTTTCAGTAACCAATGAGCCCAGGGGTAAGTTTTGAGTTACTTGGTGTTGTTGGGACTGGGGAAAGTTGTGGGTTGGAGACTTGTGCGGTCAGATTTGTGATTTAGAAATTTATTCTAAATCGGTCTGAAGATTTATTCTAAATCGGCCAACCAGTCTGAAGAATTCAGTGTCATTCAAACAATTATTTGGCACCTACCATGTCCCTGACTCCCCACAAGGGGCTGGAGATACAATGATGAACTAAATAGACTTGATCCTGGGCATCACTGAGCTTGTGGGCTGGCAGAAGAGACACACATTAGATAAGGATTTAATTTCTCTTGTGACGAGTCTATAGAGGAAAAGCCCAGGGGGTCATGGGTACATACTTCTAGGGAATGTATAATCTACTGGGGATATCAGAGAAGGCTCCCCTGAACAAGTGGCATTGAAGATGAGACCTGAAAACTGAGAAGTATCTGCTGAGGGGCAGGAGGGAAGTGTTCCCAGTGAAGGAACAGTATGTGCAAAGGTCGTGAGGTAGGAAGAAGCACAGCAGAAAAACACAAAGGCAGATGACAACCTAGGATCCAGAGGGAACACTTAGGAGAAGGAGCAGATGCTGACGGGGATCAGGAATGTCTTCGCAAGAAGAATTTGTGCGACCCTCACTATTCAAAAACAAGAGAGCAAAGGTGAACTTCCAAATAGGCAAGAAGGGGCTGGGCTGGAAAAGAGACAAGAGAGGCCATAGGTGGAAGGCACCCCAGCACCTCCAAAATCCCGTGCTTGTACCTCCCAGGGAAGCTGGGGGTGACGATCAGGGGTCCTCCGAGCTGCTGTCCTGACCCGACAGGGGCATGAGCTTCCTTCCAGCTGGCCAAGTGCGGCAGAGTCAAAGGCACAAAAGTTCCCCACTGGCTGACATTTTGGGGAGCTCACACAATGGTAAGTTTCTCCTATCCAATCGCAGCACCAATGAGGAGCTGAAACATATTGTACCCATTAGAAAAGAAATGCAAATCAGAAAGGCAGGCATTTGTGTCCATGACAACAGGCGGAACGTATTTTGGCAAATCTGAGTTCATTTATATTCAAATAAATATTTCAGTCTATGACTCTGGCACTTTTTTGCATGAGATATTTCAGAACCATATTGACTGTTGCTCTCATGCTAAGAACTTGAGAATTAAAATGAGGGCCAATTTCGAAGTCTATCAGGCTCCAGGATTTGGGGCTGGTTTTTATCTCAAGGAATGAAAAGGAATGATGAGCTGGAGGGTGATTCAGCACATTCTATGTACAGACTTTTTGAACTGGAAAGGCCAGTTCATTTTACCCCATGCAGCCCCTTCTTTGTACATATGGAAAAACAGGCCCAAGTGAGGCCAAAGATCATACAGCAAATCTGTCTAGAACTCGGGGCTCCTGATTCGCAGGCCAGTATTGTCTTCAGCGCATCAAACCGGATGTTGGAAGAGAAAGAGTAGCAGGGATCAGAAGAGTTTGACACACCATCTCTTGTTTCTCTTTCAAGGGTGGTTGTATTCCCCTACTTACAAAAGCAATCTATGCCCTTTGTGAAAAATCCGTGCATCATCAAAAACTCCAAGATATTGTCTCTAGTAAACCCTGTCACTCACCATAAAATCACCAGTAACATTTTAACATATTCCCTTTTTCAGGCTTTTTTCTGCACATGTATCTTTCACAGAGCTGAGGCTCAGTATACACACAATTTTGCATCATAAGCATTTCCCCAAGTCATTAAAAACTTTTCATTTACAAAAAAACTAATGGATGAATCATATTCCACTCTATAAATATCCTATCAATTTACTATGTTGGTTAATTCACTGTTGGATATTTAGGTAGTCTCCAATTTTTTAATCATTTAAATAATGCTGTGTTGGATATCTTTGTGTTAAATTTTTATTCACACATCAGATTATTTCCTGGGACTAGATTCCCAGATATGGAATTATTGGGCTAAAGAGCATAAGCATTTTAAAGGCTCCTGGTGTATATTGTGTTGGAGAAAAGGTTGTATTATTGCCAGGGGAATGTGGACCGGTCATCTCATCATACTCTCACGGACACATTACACACAGCTGCTGGCATCAGGGAACACACAGCCCAGTGACGGGTGAGACCAGAGAGGCCCGGATAACAACCTGCTACCCGAATTTAGAGAGGAGGAAGGAGCGGTGTGCCCGCCCTCATGGCGGGGAAACTCCCTTAATTAGATGCTTATTCAGCTCTGTGGGATGAATCTTCCACATTCGTTATTTTTTGTGGCTCCTGACTCTGGGCTCTCAGAGGTTCCTCCTCATCCATTATCTTCTGTGGCCACATCTGAAGTGAGTGTTGAAGAATATTCTCTCCCTTAAGGCTTTGCAGCTTTAACAGCTGCTTTCTTCTTATGCCAATTCAAGGACTCACGAGTTGTTTTAAGGCTAGTCAGCCAAATCTCTCTGGAGTTCATCTCTTTGTTGTGATACACGGCAAAAGCAGAGAGTAAAGTGCAGCACATTATCCAGGGGCCAGCCCCGTGGCTGAGTGGTTAAAATTCCATGTGCTCTGCTTCAGCAGCCCGGGTTCATGGGTTCGGATCCCGGGCGTGGGCTTACTCCACTCATCAGCCGTGCTGTAGAGGCATCCCATGTACAAAATAGAGGGAGATTGGCATGGATGTTAGCTCAGGGCTAATCTTCCTCAAGCAAAAAAAGAGGAAGATTGGCAATAGATGTTAGCTCAAAGCAAATCTTCCTCACCAAAGAAAAAAAATCCAGCACATTATCACTTTGACTCTCTCCAACTGTGTCCCCCAAGGGCCAAAGGCTCGGTAGCTGTGTGGTCTGCCTCCCAAGTCATCACAGGTGACGGTTGTACCAAAGATTTTCCCGCTATATATCATGGATTTCCACATTTCCAGCCTCCAAGATCAGTTTCCTTGCTGCATGCCACCTGACCACCAAGGCGATGTCACGTATTGTAGGTTTTTACAAGAGCAGCATCCCACTTCTGGTACCAAATTACATATCAGTTGAGTAATGCTAGCTGCTGGAGCATAAAAACCCCAAAACCTTAGTGGATTAACAGATATAAGGTTTTTTAAATATAATATAATATAAGCTTTTAAAAATTCCCTTAAAGTCCAAAACAGGGGTCTTGATCTGACCAGTGGGCTGCTCTCTTCCACTAGTGACTCCATTTCCCAAGTTCTTTTTATCTGGCGGCTCCGTCACTTTCAATCCTTGGCTTCTGAGGTCACCCTGCTCATCTGTATCAAGCTGGGAGAGGGAAAGAGCATGGAGAATTGAATTTGGAGTTTTTTATGGCCGGGCCTGGAGTGGCTTACATCAATTCCAGTGACATTCTGTTGTCTAGAACTTAGTCACACGGCCACACTTAACTGCGAAGGAGAATGAGCCATGCGGTCATCCATAAGCCCAGGAGGAAGACAAATGGCTTTTGGTGAACTCATCACAGTGTCTTCCATCCTATTTAAGGTCCAACCCTGCAACTGCACAGTTCACCTCATTCACCTTACCCTATGGGATCTCGGCCCTGTCAAAATGAGCCCATCTTTAACTAAAATGCTGATATTTTGTTCATCATTGATTTTTTCCATTAATTTTGACTTTTTAAAATACTACATTAAAATATTTATCGTGATGACTGAGTTCTTTGACACCCCTCTTAAATTCTGCACTGAGGTGAGTGTCCCTTTGTCTTACCCCAGTCCTGGACCTGCTCTTCCTGCAGAATCAGGCAGAGGAAACTTGCTTGGGACTAATTGTTCCCCAATTTGAGGGAGTCATTTTCCGCTTTCCTGTTTTTGAAAGAACGACTCACCCATGAGGCTCCTCCATCGTTTATTATCCCACATGTTATGGTGAATAGAGCTAGACATGGAGTCAAATTCTAGCTCAGCCACTGACCAGTTGGCTGTGTGACCTGGCAGAAGTTGCTTGACCTCTCCACATCTGCTTGCTTATCTGTCAAATGGGGATCAGGAGTCCTGGGTCATGGGGTTCCTGGGCTAAATGAGAGAGCACCTGAGAAAGAGCTCAGGCTCAGGTTCATGGAGGCATGTAATAAACATGGGCAGGATCTGAGTCCAAAGTGTATGCTGAAAAGCCCAGCCCAGGCTAGGTTGTGTATGGAATATAAAAAAAAAAAATCTCTATCCTCATGGATTTTACAATTTAATCAGGAATCAAACAGAGTAATGTGTGCAAAGAGCCTGGAGAAAGAATCAAACTGCCCATCTACAACCACGGAGAGGCCAGGCCGTAGCCTCAGTGTGCTCCTCAACATTTGTGGCTGTAAATAGGCTGCTTGGTGGAGTGGGGGAGCGGGGAGGGGCATGGGGGAGCCCGCGGTGGGGTCGGTGACAGTCTTCTTTCACTTTCAGTACAGCGATTCTCCGACAACACCCATCAGCCAGAAACTCCACCTTGCTTCTTGCAAACTACCTGCCAGGAGCTCTTTTCCAAAAGAGTCCACAGTCCTTTGCCACAAAACTTTTTTAGCACATGAAACCAGAATTTCAAGCATAGATTTAAAGTTGTCCTGTGACATCATGCATGGAATAAATAGAAATCTTCCATGAGTGGCATATTTGATTTAGCCTCGTTGTCAAGCGCACATCTGTCTGGAGCAGCTGCAGGGGCCAGCACTATTCCAGGCACTGTGGGCAGAAGCAGAGTGAGGGGCATGGTCTCTGACCCTGAGAGGCTCACAGTCAAGGTGGGACGGTAGGATGGACACGTGGAATAAAAACACACCTTAATTACCCAGAACTCTTTGGGCTGCGAGGGACAGATACTCCATCAAACTAGCTTAAGCAAGGAAGGAGTTGGTCCTGAGAATGTTGGAATATCTCAAAGAAGCTGAAGAACAACCAGAACCAAGGACCTGCGTGCTGCCAGGACTCTCTCCATCTCTCATCTCTCCCTCTCTCGTGTGACAACAACGTTCTTTCATCTCCTTGTAGTCTGGCTTTCTTTCCACCCAGTGGAACACATTGCTGAGATGCCAATAGCTTCAGAGCTTGAGATGTGATGGCCTCAGCTGCCCCCAGAGAGAGACAAACCTGACACTCCTAGTTCGAAGTCCGAAATTCCTACGGAAAGCATTGATGGCTCCTTTCCAGAGTGCCAGCCCTGGAACAATCAACTGCTTCCAGAGGCTAGAATTACAGTGTACCAAGATGGCTCCCATGATGATCGCATGGATGGAGGAGGAGCGGTTACTGGAAAAGGGGTGCTGGAGAGATCCACTGTGAACCATACAGGGTCCTGCATAATCAGAACCAAGAGAGGGACACTAACAGGAGGCCACAGGTAGAAGCGAAAGACCTCAACTTTGGGACTGTGGTAGTCAGGGATGGCTTCTTGGGGAGGTAGGACATTGATGAAACGGTGTTAAAGGGTAGTGCACTCAAGGGGCCCTATATGGAAGAGGAAATGCACTTGAGTTTCCTCCCTTCTCCTATAGAGGCAGAATGTGAAGGAGAAAGCAGATGAAACCCTTAGCAGCCAGCCCAACCTGCTCACTATGTGCCAGATACTGTGGTAAGCCTTTACACGCATTACCTCAATTAATCCTCACCAAAAAATCCCATGAGGGAAAAATGAGTATCCCATTTTACAGGTGGGGAAACTGAGGGTAGCAGAGATTACGTAACTTGCCCCAGATCACATAGCCATAGTGGAAGAGCCAAGCTTTGACCAAGTGTCCATGGGAGGCAAGTGAAACATCGATTTATTTCCTCTGGAACACAATTTTGAGTGGGTGAGTTAGTCTGGGTTCTCTGAGACTGATGTGCAAAAATGTATTAGGGAAAGAACTTGTGAAAGAAAGAAAGTGAGAGGGTGCCAGGAGAGGCTGGGATGTATGTCTAACCCCAAGTAGAGGAGAGAAGGAGGGAAGAAAGCTTTGATAGAAACATCCTAGATGGCAGTGCAAGTCTAAGGGAAGTTTAGCAGACTGCTGGGGAGTTCTCATGCCCAAGTTACCCATCAGAAGGGCCCCGTGTCTCCTAGGAACAAGTCTGCTTAGCGTCCCCACCATGCTGTGTCATGGGCTGGGAACAGCCTATAGGAAGCATGGCCTCCGGGCAAGCACGTGAAGGATTTCAGAGCTCAGCAAGGGGGGCTGCTGGTCAGTTACACTCCCAACCTCTGGGGATCTGAGAGGTGCATCCTTACAGCCACCACAGAAAGGCTGCATCGAGCTAACATCCATTTTTAACCATTATCTGGAAGAGAGGAATGTTTTATTCCCATTGTAGGGGATCAATAAATGATTTAAAAAGTGAATGATAATTCTCTAATTTTTTTTCTCCCGTGATTGACAAGTGTCATTCTGTCTCCCCACCTACCCTTGCACGGTGCAGTGCTTTTCCTGTCTTTGCCTTCCTAATTATGTTTCTACCCAATAATTCTGAGTTTTTTCTATTTCTCTTGGGGGCTGGGGCCCTCTGATGTTTGTTTCCTTTCCAGGTCTGTGTATGGTTGTAGACTTGATCCCAGAATGATAGAAACCCAAAATTGCAAGGCTTTGAACATTGTCCTGCCATGGGCACCCAAAGCACCCTGGACTTCTTCTATGATAACAATTGTCACGTGACTCTAATTTCTTGCAAACATCTCGCCTAATAAACTACAGACTCGGTGAGGGCAGGGGCTGAGACCACTATATTGTTGTCTGCCCAGCTCCCATGCTAACATGGTGCCTGGCTCAATAAATATTTCTTGAATTAATAAATCATTCAATGTAGTCCCTTTTATTTTCCATCAAACACATTTGATGATTGGTTGGTTATTTTAACTCAATAACAATCTAACGATATTTCAACATTTTCACTTGATCAGTTTCACTTAGCCATGTGCTTGGCTGTGATTGTGAACCCCGGGGCAAGCAAACTCCACTCTCCCTGTACTTTCTGGGCCAGGGCCCGGGGAGCACCTGAGACGGTGTGTTCTCTGCCCTTTCTTGTCCTATCACTGCCACCATCAAACTCCCACCACGATCACCACCATGACGCCCATGGATTGAATAGAGGGACTATCTTCTATGCCATGGAGCGCCTTGAGAGGTGTGCACATGACACATTTGTGAGAAGGAGCGTGGCATGATCAGAGTTGAGATTCAATAGGCTACACCCAAAATCAGTGAGCAGGATGGAGAGCAGAGGGAGCGAATGGAACTGCAGAGGCAGGAGGCTAGTTATGAGACCATGACTTCAAAAAGGTGAGACGTACAGACAGTTTTACATTCACCTAAGTCACGCGATAGTCTAAGGTCAGTAATTTCAGTGTCCTGTCTCACATAACAATCAAACCTCCGAAGCTGATTTAAAATTGAGGCTTTTCCATTCTACCTGCTCCAGATTATTGCAAGTAGGAAGCCTGCCGTCAGAGAAGAGGGACATGGTGGTCCTTTTCTTCTTCCTCTCTGTGCTTCCACTCCTCTCCCATTTCCTATCCACCGTTCTGACCTCTCCAGGGATGAAGTGAGAAGAGGTAAGCGGAGCCAGAAAGTTCTGTTGTGACTGGTGCCTTGGAAGTCTTGTATTGGCGTTCTCTGAACTTAGCAGATGTTTAAAGCTGACTTTTTCCCTTTCTCTCGTGGGTTCTCCGGAGACCCCACTCTGTCTCAGTTGCAATTCACTTGACGAGGACAAATGTATCTCTGTTTAGGGCAGTCACTTGCTCTTCTTCAGTCCCCAGGCATTGAGTGGCACCTCTGGCTTCTCTCTGCTGAGGTCTTGTGGCCAGGCGACCCTCCTGGACAGGACCTCACACTGCCTTTCTCAGAAAACCCTCTTACTTACATCCTTTAGCCCAGGAGATGGGAGTGAAAGGCATCCAAATACAGCAACTTTCTGCCTCAGGCTGCCTCCGTCAGTCTCTTCACCTTTAGGTTTCTTGGGTGTAAATCAAACACCAGTTAACTGTGTCCCTCCAAGTAGAGGAAATGTACATTAAACTCTCCTAGTGATCCAGTAAAGCCCTTTCTTAAGATTTGAGGCAAGAGGCAGGTATGCCACGGCCCTCCCATGGGGCTCACAGCACAGCACCATCCCTCTCCAAGGCTCCTCTCTCCAAATCCTCCTCTCCATGTGGTCCTTCTCAACTGGTTTAGGATTAAGAGGTAGAGGGTCCCACCTCTCCCTGGGGAAGGAGGGTAGAATTCACAGCACAGCTTTGTCTGAAAAAATCCTCACCCTGAATGCTCTCCAAATCTCTGATTCCTCCCCGCCCCCTTTTTTTTTTTTTTTTTGCTGGGTAAGATTCTCACTGAGCTAACATCTATTGCCAATCTTCCTCTCTTTTTTTTTTTTCCTCCCCAAAGCCCCAGTACATAGTTGTATATTTTAGTTGGAAGTCCTTCTAGTTCTTCCACGTGAGCTGCCACCGCAACACAGCTACAGACAGACAAGTGGTGTGGTTCTGCACCCAGAGCCAAACCCGGGCCACCAAAGCAGAGCATGCTAAATTTTAACCACTAGCCACCAGGGCTGTCTCTGATCCCTCCTCTTTGTATTTTCAGTGTGGGTGAGGGGTCCAAGAGTTGTCAATCATCACCTTTGAAAACTTTTCACATGGTCCAGCGCTGCACTCTCCAATACAGCAGCCACTAACCACACGTGGTTATTGAGCGCTTGACATGTGGTCGGTCAGAATTGAGATGGCTTATAAGTATAAAATATACAACACTTTTGAAGACTAAGTACAAAGATAGAATGTAAATAATTTTTTAAATGATTACATGTCAAAATTATAGTGTTTTGAAAATACTGGGTTAAATAAAATATATTATTAGAATTAATTTGGCCTGTTTCCTTTTACTTTTTTTTAAATGGCTACTAGAAAATTTACAATATGTGAGGCTCACCTCAATAAAAAATAAATAAAGTATGTGAGGCTCTTAGAAATGACACCAAAACATAACCCATAAAAGAAAAAAAAATGATAAATAGGATTTCATAAAAATTTAAAACTTTTGCTCTGACAAGACTCTAGCAAAAGAATTAAGAGGCAAACAATAGACTGGGAAGAAATATTTCCAAACCATAGATCTGATAAGGATTTGTATCCAGAGTATATAAAGAATTCTCAAAATGCAATAATAAGAAACAGCCAAAGGAATTTGAACAGACATTTTACCAAAGAGGGTATAAGGAGGCCAAATGAGCACATGAAAAGATGTCCAACATCACTCATCCTTAGGGAAATGCAAATTAAAACCACAGTAGATATCACTTCACACCCATTAGAATGGCTAAAATAAAAAATATTAACAATACCAAGTGCTGGCGAGGATGAGGAGCAACTGGAACTCTCATAAGTTGCTGCTGGGGATGCAAAACGGTGCAGCCACTCTGGAAACAGGGTTGGCAGTTTCTTATAGAGTTAAACAGACACCAGACATATATACCTCAGCAATCCTACCCCTGGATGTTTACCCTAAAAAATGAAAAGTTATATTTATATAAAAACCTGTACACAGATGTTCATAGCAGCTGTTGCGGACTGAATGCTAGTGTCTCCCCGCCTCAAACATTTGATGTTGAAACCTAATCCTCAGTGCGATGGCATCTGCAGGTGGGGCCTTTGGGAAGTGATTGATCATGAGATTAGTGCCCTTATAACAAGGACCCCAGAGAGCTCCCTCGCCCTTTCTTCTACGTGAGGACACAACGAGAAGTCTGCAGTACACAACTCCGAAGAGGACCCTCGCCAAAACCTGCCCATCCTGGCACCCTGATCTTGGACTTCCAGCCTCCAGAACTGTGAGAAATAAATTTCTGTTGTTTCTAAGCCACCCAGTCTATGGTGCTTTGTTATAGCTGCCCGAGCAGACCAGGACAGCATCTTTGTCTGTGACAGCCAAAAGCTGGAAACCACTCAAATGCCCTTCAGTGGGTGAACGAACAAACAAACTGTGGTACATTGCCACCATGGAGACCCACTCACAGTGCAAAGGAAGAACTATTGATAAACAGAACACCTTGGATGAGTCTTAAAGGCATTATGTTGAGCGAAAGAAGCCAATCGCAAAAGCTTACATGCTGTGTGCTTGCATTTATCTGACACTCTTTAAAAGACCAAACTGCAGTGGTGGAAAACAGATAAGTGGTTACCAGACATTATGGGTGGAGGGAGGGTAGGAAGACAAAGGGATGGCCCAGGGGAGTCTTTTGGGATGACGGAATGTTCTGTACTCTATGGGTGGGGACGTCAATCTATTCCATGTGTTCAAATTCTTGCAACTGAACACAAGAAAATAAAAGTCAACTTTACTCTATAATCATTTAAATAAAATTTTAAAAATTACATGGGTGGTCTGCATTATGTTCCTATTGAACAGTGCTGGTCCAGCCCCTTCTTTAGAATGCTGTGTCTGTTTGCCTTGAGCCTGAGCAGAAACTTTCATCCTGACACCACTCCCCCACGGTCTCTGCACTTGCCACGTGGTGGTATAATTTCTCGTGCAGCTGTCCATCTCCACCACTGCACTGGAAGCACTCTGTGGGCAGGAATGTGATCTTTGTGCCCAGGCCCTGGAACAGAGTAGATGCTCGATAATATTTGTTGAATGAATGAATGAATCAACCAATCCATCAACAGAATACATGCTTGGACTTTTGGAGAATTAAGATCAAATATTAAATGGAGTGCTTTTTGAACAACTCCGTCCTTTGATTATCACAGGTCGCAGGGCTCAGCCCAGGACCCCTAGGAGCTGAGACTGGGATGAGAGTGGGCCTGACCAGCCTTCAGCTTTGGGGCATAGAGGGAAGAGGAATCAATGCCCCAGTCCTAGGCAAGGGCGACCTGAAAGCTCACCAAGGAGGTGGGAGGGGAGTAATAATGGGATCCAGATCCATGGCTGAGCCACAGAGAGGAGACCAGGCAGTGGTGCAGGTTAGCAGGCAGAGTCTGGAAGCAAAACCTTCAGGTGGGGGAGGAGTCTTGTCAGGCCACATCATCAGTCGCATTACTAACTCTATGGCTATTGTACTCTGGAAGGCTTATATTCCAAAGCACATGGGGGAAATAGGACGCACGCTGTCATAGATACAAAGTGGCCATGTTTTCAGCCTGGCGCGTTTTCCAAGGCAAATGAAAATTGTTATGAAAACAATTTATACCCGGCAGACACGGATGATTGCCCGTGACGACCTTTCGCCAGAGAAAATGGGCCTGATAAAGAAAAAATGTGGGCTCATTACGACAAATTAGAAAAAGCAAATGATTGCTCCTAAATTATGGAAACTCCGAGACTGGTGAATCTCTCTGTCCTTTTAGGACATAAAAACAATAAAACACAAAAAGAAATTCTTTATTTAGAGAAAAGCATTGCAATTTGTGTGAATAGACGCAGTTTTGTTTCTTGGGTGGTTTTAGAATGGAGGTTTTTTTGTAAACTAAATGAAATGTAATTGACTTATTAACTCTGCTATGAATTCTCCTTCCATAAATCTAGCAACAACTAAAAGAAGAGAAAAAAGCATTAAGAGTGAGCAAAATTACCCTTAACTTTCCATATAAATGCTAGCCCAGAAATATTTGCACCCGGGCAGCGTAATAGAACTGGGGGCAAAGTGTCGGTGCTTCCAAGGAAAGAACGTGGACGCCCAAATTGCAAAGGAAAGTTGAGAGGACAGTGGGAGCAAAGACATCACTGAGAAAAGTTCTAACATCCTCCTACTCCCCTGATAATCACCCACAGGCATATTGAGCTTTACAATTTATAAAGTGCTTTCATATACATTATCTCGTCAAACCCTCAGAGCAAGCCTTCTTATTCACAAACGCCCATTTCACAAGAAGACTAATACTGAACAAAACTAAGTCATTTATCAGCTAGTCAAAGCTACAGGCAGGACAAGGATCCATGACTATCCATTCTCTCTCCCAGGCAGTCCCTTGCCCTCCCTCTATTTTAAGCACCTTTTATGCATCAGAATCAGAGCTACTGGTTCGTGTGACTCTCTGTAGGGAAAAGCAGAGCAAGGGCCAGAGAAGGAAGGAGGGGGAAAAAACAAGCCTTTTCCATAAAAATCCAAGCAGGGCTGCAAAAACAGTACTCAAAGAAGAAGCAGGACTCAGAAAGACCTAATTCCCACATCAGACAACCCCTAAATGTCAGTGTTTCAATACAAAAAAGGTTTATTTCCTGTTCAAGTCGTAGTCCCATGCAGGTCAGTGGGTGGGGCTCTGCTCCACACAGTCATTCGGGGACTCAAGCTCCTTCCATCGAATTGCTCCATCACCTTCTAGGGAATCAGAATCCTCCACTGGATGACTACAAAAGCCAGAAAACAGAGAAGAAAAGGAATGGGGAGGGTCTCATGAGGGGCCGAGTCTGGGAGGAACAATCACTTCCAACCATGTTCCATTGGCCAAAAGGAATTACACGGCCCCACCTCCACGCCAAGGAAACGTAGTGTGCAGTGCAAGGAGCAGGAAACACAGACGTTGATGGGGCATTAGCAGTCTCTGCCACAAATGTTTTAAGTGTTTCTTTGAGTATGAAATATTCCCCCTGGTGCCCATAGAAGACCCTTTCTATGAGCCCCCCACCAGACCCTTACATCTCTGGGTGATTCCCCAAGTGGGACCACCTGGCTTCACAGGGTCAGACGTAGGACTTTTATTTTTTCAGGTTGGAGGAAGTGGACGTTTCAGCCTTATACAGCAAAATCTCTATATTTTTTTCCTACGTAGCTGAGTGAAAGGGCAAACAGAAATTTTAAAGCGATGATTGCTTCCTTTGTGGGGGAGAAAGATACCCGCTGAGTTGGGAACATATATGAATTCTGATTTGCAATCATTTCCACTATTTATGAGGTCACTGGACTTACTCCTGCTGAGTCCAATTTACAAAGAGCTTTGGTTGGATCAAGAAAAGGAATATTAGAATCCCGTTGACTTGGTGATGGCCAGAGGACGATGGATACCAAATGCAATGAATGTATCAATGAACTGCAAGGAAGCAGAATCGTCCACATCAGCTCCAGCATGCACATTCAAATGGGTAGGAAGGTAAACCTCTCCAGGGAAACTGTTGGCCTTGGGTGCGCCAACATCGCGATTTGACAGCCGGGGGAGTTTACCAAGTGAAGAACTTGGAAGAAAAGATCCAGGATGCCTAAGAGGAGCAAAAGAGTTTTCCTTATACCCTCCTCACATCTCACTCCCAGAGCAGCTGTTGGATGCTGTCTGAGCATTGGTCTCTCTGGTTCTGACCCCTCTGGTTTTCTATCACCAAATATCCACTATTCCCCTGAATGTCCTACGGGCACATCTATTTCAGCATGTTCAAATATGAATTCATCTCTCTAACAGCCCAGCCCCCATGCCTGTTCCTCCACCTTTGTCACCATCCCAGTAAACAGTGCCACACCACACAGTCACCCAAGCCACTTACCTAAGAATGAAGGATACCTCCCTCTCCTTCACACACTGCTCCACTCAGTCATCGAGTTCAGCTGGTTCTACCTCCCAAATGGCTCTCAAATGTGTTTTCTCTCCTCCATCCCTATTGCCCCTGTTCTAGATTCGAGCAACTGCCTCCCATCCAGATTTTCTGACAGTAAAAATTACCACTTCACCCCACCCACCCCACTGCCACCGCCAGAAGTCAGCCCAGCTGCACCGCTCTCCTGCCCAAACCTCTCCACGGGATTCTTCACTTTTTGGTAAGGCTCCTTCTCAGTCTGTCCCCTGAAGCCCTCTGGAGTGGTCCTTCTGCCCTTACCCCACTCACCGGAGCTCTCAGTCTGATGCACAGGCGGCTCTTCTGGAGTCTTCTCGCCCCTCTGTTTACCTGTGTGATAGCACTTGGGATGCTGTGGGGCCAGCAGCAATCTTCTTGCTTCCCACCTTCCTCTCACCCTTGATGGTCTCCTTAAAGCAGGGACACTGTCTTTTGAGCTCTCTGGCTGCCAGCACAATGTCTAGGAAAGAACAGGCACTCAGTAAATGTTCGATTGCTGAATGAGCCCCTGAATTACTAAATAAATTATGTGGAAGGTGTAAAACCCTGTTCAAATGGATTCATCCTTCAAGGGCGTAGAGAAGGAGGGGTAAGAAGCTGAGTTTGGGGCATGGACCGTTCAGACGAATCCAGCAATCTGGACAGTTCGGTCACCATGCGCCCAAGAGATGTGGATCCTCAGAGAAATAAAACATATTCACTCAGCCCCCAAATCAAATACTCAGTCACGCTTCAAGTACAGGCTTTGAAAAAGATTCTGTGAAAATACAAAGCAGATGTTGTCACCGATACCATAGTCAAACAGGATAAGCCCAGAGGGGAAAACAAAACCCTTTGTGAAAACTTCTGTTCTAGTCATGACTGCCTAGTGCCAAGGATCAGACACGGATGCAAACCACTGTGAATAAAAAGGGGTTTGGGGGTTTTTGTTTGTTTGTTGCTATTGTTTCTAACGACCCCAAAGTGAGGTTGTATAGAATTGAGAAGCACGGATCTGGATGGAGACTTCATGGATCCAAACCCAATTCTGCCACTTTCCAGCTGTGAGATTGAGGGGGGCCTGTCACTTCTCTGAACCTGTGTCCTCATGCTAAAGTGGGGTAAGACTAGAACCTACCAGAGGTCTGTCAGGGAGGGGAGGCGAGATCGTATGATAAAGGTTGAGTGCAGCCAAGGCTTATTAGAGGTTACGTAAGATGATGCATGTAAAGGTTTATTTGCCAGCACAAATAAATGCGGGCTGGCAAGTACATGTTATTATTTTTGTTCAGGGAGAACATTCCAGAACACTCCTGGAGGGAGGAGAATGAGGACATCACAGGGGCCGGTATCTCCATCTCGCCTTCTCAGCTGGTCTGCCCCATTTACCCCCCTCCTCAAGCTGCCTCCTTCCGTGACAATGTCTGCTCCCTCACATTTCAGTTTGTCCAAGGCTGCGGCCTGCCATGGCTCTGACCCTCCCAGGTCTCCGAGTTCTGCATCCCCAGGCAGATTCAGTCACCCTGAAAACCAACTTTTCATTCCTGGGAGAAGGACAATGCTTGGAACAGCTAGAGATCAGGTGTACATCCCTGGGCCAACTAGCTGTGGGGGGTGGGGGGCTGGGGGAAGGAGGAAGGAAAGAAGATATGACAAGGTCACTTCTCACTACCATGAGTTTTAGCTCCACCACTTGCCAGTTGTGTGAGTATGGGCACACAACTTAATCTCTTTGAGTCCCCAATGTCTTATTGTTAAGTGAAGATAATCCTGTGTTTTTTCACATTTCAGCAGTCTGAAATTGGGGTGTGTCTTACAACTGATGTGCACATTTAATGCAATAGTGTCCCGCACCCCCCCTCCAAGAAATTAATAAATGCGTGGTGTGTCTTAGAATCAAGGAATTACAGAATCAAGACCTATCCCATAGAACTGTGGTGCAGATTGCATGAGCCAATGCAAGGAAGGGCTTAACAAAGTGTCTGACGCACAGGGAAATTTCAACAAAGGGCCTCCGTGTTATTATAAACAGGCCACTGAGCCCCACTCCCTGTGAGCAGGAGCCTGAATAGAAGAGGCTGCTTTAGAAAAGACATGTGTCTGGGAAAGTAATGAATGACATCTCCAACAGTTTGAATCAGATAGAAAGCGGGCAGTTTGAGAATTAGCTGAGAAATAACCGCAAATTCAAGTGTAGTGTCTTATTTGAAACGAGGCTTGCTAAGAACAGAGGTGCGGGGCAGTCCAGTGCATAGAACCTGGTCTACAGAGTAGGAGAACAGGGTTCTAGTCCCTTCTCTACCACTATCTCATTGTGTGACCTTGGATACATGCCTTGATTGGATTCTACCAGAAGCAGACCCAGAGAAAGGGCTCCAAGGGCAAGAGGTTTGTTTGGAAAGTGAAAGAAACGCTGGCAGGGGTGTGGGGCAGTGAAACAGGCAAGAGAAGGCAGATAATAAAGGGCGCATTGTTGCACCAGCTATTGCAATGGGCGAAGGAGTTTCATTCCACTAGGGGAACTCTCGTGGTCAGAGGAGATGTCAGCCAGAGTTATCCCATCCCCAGGGAGCAAGGAGACTGGAGTATTTATGTACCAACTCCTGCCAGTCATTGACTGAGGGCTGCTCCAAAACAGCACTTAATTCCCCGGGCACTTTTGCCTGCAGCGGAGGTGGGGGGAGTGGGCTTTGACAGACAAAGCCCTCAGGCACAGCAAAGCAGGTTCTGGCAGATGTAAGTAGACATAAGTGTGTGAAATGGTAAGGGCAAGCAGAAATGGGCAGGGTACCAACAGCATCTGCTGCACAAGATGTGTCCCTGTTAGTCTCAGTTCCCCATCTGTGCAATGGGAATAACAGAATCTAATCTGAAATCTTGTATTTCATTCTTGGATGTAACCATCTCTCTTCAGCTGGGTGTATTAGTCTAAGAATTAGTAACCATATCAGGAAAGAGTAAGAAGAGTTTGCTACAAAAGTAAGAAAGGATAAGTAAGGAGAACCCTAAAGAATATAGGAGTAGCAGCTATGAGGAACAGCCATGACTAACTCCAAGGGCTAAGATAGAGGCCCCGAGGCAGAGCCCCAACCCCTCACGTCCTGTGCTGAGATCCAGAACTTGTTGGAAGGGGTCTGGGTGGGTTCCATGCACGGTAGGAGGAATGGTGCCCTTTCCAACTCTCTGCCACATCTTGGACCTAAAGACTCAAAATGTACAACAAGGATTATCTTAAAATTTCTTTCGTGATTATCTTACCTTGAAACATGAAAAGAGAAAAGCAAATACTGGGCATGGTCACGTTCTTCAAGAGCTGTGATGAGAAAGCAAAAGCAACCTTATGTCCACCAGCAAATGCTGCTACAAAAATGTGTTCGTATCTGGCGTTACTATATTTTGATGTACTGAGAAAGATAGAAGCAGCTGGACCGATGAGCAGGAAGCCCTCACTTCTGCTGTGACAAATCTCCCATGAAAACCAAGCTATCATCATCTGTCTCTAACCCTTTTGTCCTAGAGGCTTGTAACCTCCCCCTGCACTGTCCTGGTCTCCCTCTGCCCTATACCCACCTTCCTCAGTGTAAAAACGAAATTCCAAAGCTAGTTAATGCCCCCTCCACCTTCATCTCAAATGTCACCCACTAGTG